>NC_053036.3:44570580-44873611 GCF_002575655.3 Aegilops tauschii subsp. strangulata
GGTTGCTCACCACTCGGTAGGATTTTTTTAAACTTAGGCGAGTACTGGACTGCAGCTAAGCCCCCGAGCGAGAGGCTCGCTCACCACTCGGTAGGATTTTCGTAACTTAGGCGAGTACTGGACTGCAGCTAAGCCCCCGAGTGGGAGGGTTGCTCACCACTCGGTAGGATTTTCATAACTTAGGCGAGTACGGGACTGCAGCTAAGCCCCCGAGTGAGAGGCTTGCTCATCACTCGGTAGGATTTTTTTTTAAACTTAGGCGAGTACTGGACTGCAGCTAAGCCCCCGATGAGAGGCTTGCTCACCACTCGGTAGGATTTTTTTTAAAACTTAGGCGAGTACTGGACTGCAGCTAAGCCCCCGAGTGAGAGGCTTTCTCACCACTCGGTAGGATTTTCGTAACTTAGGCGAGTACTGGACTGCAGCTAAGCCCCCGAGTGGGAGGGTTGCTCACCACTCGGTAGGATTTTCGTAACTTAGGCGAGTACTGGACTGCAGCTAAGCCCCCGAGTTGGAGGGTTGCTCACCACTCGATAGGATTTTCATAACTTAGGCGAGTACTGGACTGCAGCTAAGCCCCCGAGTGGGAGGCTTGCTCGCCACTCGGTAGGATTTTTTGAAACTTAGGCGAGTACTGGACTGCAGCTAAGCCCTCGAGTGAGAGGCTTGCTCATCACTCGGTAGGATTTTTAAAACTTAGGCAAGTACGGGACTGCAGCTAAGCCCCCGAGTGGGAGGCTTGCTCACCACTTGATAGGATTTTTAAAACTTAGGCGAGTACGGGACTGCAGCTAAGCCCCCGAGTGGGAGGCTTGCTCACCACTCGGTAGGATTTTTAAAACTTAGACGAGTACGGGACTGCAGCTAAGCCCCTGAGTGAGAGGCTTGCTCACCACTCGGTAGGATTCAAAAAAAAACTTAGGTGAATCGGATTCGCGACTAAGCCCCCGAGTGAGAGGCTGGCTAACTACTCGGTAGGATTTTGTAAACTTAGGCAAAACGGATTCGCAGCTAAGTCACCCACTGGGGGATTTCGGACATAAATATAAGCAACGACAATCATTTTGCATTATGGAAAAGCTCTTGTCTTTGATAAACAAAACTACAAAGGTATCTCTTATTATATCTCAGCAGACTGAGTTCTTAAGTATAAAAGGGGCGGAGCAACTCCGCATTCCAAGCTCGTGGCTCGTCTTTCTTGTGTTCGACATTGTAAAGGTGGTACGCCCCGTTGTGGAGCACTCTGGTGATGATGAAGGGGCCTTCCCAGGCAGGAGCAAGCTTGTGTGGTTTCTGCTGGTCCACTCGGAGAACCAAATCTCCCTCTTGAAACGCCCGACCCCTCACGTTTTTGGCGTGGAATCGACGCAGGTCTTGCTGATAGATGGTCGACCGGATCAGGGCCATCTCTCTTTCTTCTTCCAGGAGATCAACTGCATCCTGCCGTGCTTGTTCTGCTTCATCTTCTGAGAAAAGCTCGACTCGGGGTGCATTGTGGAGCAAGTCACTCAGAAGTACAGCTTCAGCTCCATAAACCAAGAAGAATGGAGTTCGGCCAGTCGATTGATTTGGAGTCGTCCTCAGTCCCCACAGCACTGATGGGAGTTCATCGACCCATGCCCCTGCCACATGTTTGAGGTCACGCATCAGTCGGGGTTTCAATCCCTTGAGAATCAATCCATTTGCCCTTTCAGCTTGTCCATTTGACTGGGGGTGGGCGACTGAAGCATAGTCGACTCGAGTATCTTGGGAAGCACAGAAGGTTCTGAACTCATCAGAATCGAAGTTCGATCCATTGTCAGTGATGATGCTGTGTGGAACACCATATCTGAACGTTAACTCTCTGATGAAGGTAACAGCAGTACTGGCTTCAAGATTCTTGATAGGCTTGTCTTCAATCCATTTGGTGAACTTGTCGACTGCCACAAGCACATGAGTAAAGCCGCTTCTTCCAGTCCTCAGAGGTCCAACCATATCTAATCCCCAAACCGCAAAAGGCCAGATGAGTGGAATGGTCTTCAAGGCTGATGCAGGCTTGTGAGACATGTTGGAGTAAAACTGGCAGCCTTCACATTTGTCGACTATTTCTTTCGCCATCTCATTCGCCCGTGGCCAATAAAAACCTGCTTGGTATGCTTTGGCCACAATGGTCCGAGAGGACGCATGGTGACCACTGGTCCCCGAGTGGATATCATTGAGGATCACTCGACCTTCTTCTGGTGTTATGCATTTCTGGCAGACTCCAGTCGCACTCTCTCTGAACAACTGCCCTTTTATCACTGTAAAGGCTTTGGATCGACGGACGATCTGCCAAGCCTATTCTTCATCTTCTGGGAGTTCTTTTCTAAGAATGTACGCAATATATGGTACTGTCCAGTCGGGAGTGATGACCAAAACCTCCATGATCAAGTCGACCACGTCGGGGTCTTCAACTTTAGTCGGATCCGTGGCACTCTTCGGTTGTGGGGGCTCTTCAGTGAAGGGATCTTCTTGTACTGAAGGTGAATGAATATGTTCCAAGAACACATTGTTGCGAATGGCTCCCCTCTTGGAACCTATCTTTGCTAGATCATCGGCCGCTTGATTTTTCAGTCGGGGTATGTGATGGAGCTCTAACCCCTCAAACTTCTTTTCCAGCTTTCTTACCGCATTACAGTAACCATTCATAGTTGGGCTTCTGACATCCCACTCCTTCATCACTTGATTGACCACTAAATCTGAGTCACCATAGACCATGAGGCGACGGACGCCGAGTGAAATGGCCATACGCAACCCTATAGAAGTGCTTCGTATTCAGCTTCATTATTAGAGGAGTCAAAGTGAATCTGGAGAACATAGCTGAGTTTGTCTCCTCGGGGGGATACCAATACCACCCCAGCACCGGAACTATTCAGCATCTTGGAGCCGTCAAAAAACATGGTCCAGTGCTCCGAGTGAACTTGAGTTGGCAATTTTTGTTCAATCCACTCGGCCAAGAAATCTGCTATTGCTTGGGACTTGATAGCTTTCTTTGCCTCAAACTCAATGCCTAAGGGAAGGAGTTCAATCGCCCACTTTGCCACTCGACCAGTTGCATCTCTATTATTCAGGATCTCTGACAGTGGTGCGTCGCTGACGACTGTAATGGAGTGATCTTAGAAATAGTGAGCAACCTTCTTCGTGGTCATGTATATACCATAAACAAGCTTCTGATAATGTGGATATCTTTGCTTTGATGGGGTCAGAACTTCGGAGAGATAGTACACTGGGTGCTGAACCTTATAGGCTTTTCCTTCTTCTTCCCGCTCGACCGTGAGCACAGTGCTGACAACTTGTCTAGTGGCTGCAATATAAAGCAGTAAAGGCTCTTTGCTGATTGGGGCAGGGAGCACCGGCTGGGTGGAAAGCAGGGCTTTGAGCTCTGCAAACGCTGCGTCAGCTTCATCAGTCCACTCGAATTTGTCAGACTTCTTCATCAGTCGGTAAAGAGGCAATGCCTTTTCACCGAGGCGAGAAATGAATCGACTCAAGGCGGCCAAACATCCAGTAAGCTTTTGGACATCATGTACACGCACAGGGCGTTTCATTCGGAATATAGCACCAACTTTCTCTGGGTTAGCGTCGATCCCTCGTTCGGAAACGAGGAAGCCGAGTAACTTTCCACCAGGAACTCCAAATGTGCACTTTGATGGATTAAGCTTGATATCATACCTTCAAAGGTTGGCAAAGGTTTCCTCAAGGTCAGCCAGCAGGTCGGAACCCTTTCATGACTTGACCACAATGTCATCCATGTATGCTTCCACATTCCGACTGATTTGAGTGAGCAGACACTTCTGAATCATCCTCATGAATGTGGCTCCAGCGTTCTTCAGTCCGAATGGCATGGTGACATAACAGAAGCATCCGAATGGAGTAATGAAAGCTTTTTTTATCTCATCGGGTCCATACAGTCGGATCTGATGGTACCCGTAATAGGCATCCAGAAAAGACAATCTCTCACACCCCGCAGTCAAGTCGACGATTTGGTCGATACGGAGGAGAGGAAAATGATCTTTTGGGCAGGCCTGATTGATATGCTTGAAGTCAATGCACATGCGAAGTGAATCGTCCTTCTTGGGGACCATGACAACATTGGCGAGCCACTCGGAGTGGTAGATTTCTCGGATGAACTCAGCTGCTAGGAGCTGAGCTGCCTCCTCACCAATTGCTTTCCTCTTCTGTACGGCGGACCGTCAAAGATGTTCCTTGACTGGCTTTATTTTCGGGTTGACCCGCAAACGGTGCTCAGCCAGTCCCCTGGGTACACCCGGCATGTCAGAAGGTTTCCATGCAAAGATGTCCCAGTTCTCACGGAGGAACTGGATGAGCGCTTCTTCCTATTTGCTGTCGAGTGTAGTTGAAATATGAGTAGGAGCATTATCAGGATCGGTCGGGTGAATATGAATCGGCTAGGTTTCACCGGACGACTGAAATGCAGAGTCGGTCGCAGGCTTCTTGGATCGCAGCAAATCACTCGGATCTGCATTTTTCCGGTACTCTTGCATCTCAACTGCTGCCATTTGTGCATCGGCGATCTTTGAGCCCTTCTGGAAGCACTCTACCGCCTTCTGCCGATTGCCAGTGACAGTGATCACTCCCCTGGGACCAGGCATCTTCAACTTGAGGTACATGTAACACGGTCGAGCCATGAAACGTGCATCTGCAGGCCTACCCAGGATAGCGTGATAGGCACTTTGGAAATCCACCACTTCAAATGTCAACTTTTCTTTGCGGTAATTCTTGGAATCACCGAAAACCACATCAAGTGCAATTTGGCCAAGTGATTCAGCCTTCTTGCCAGGGATAACGCCATGGAAACTCATATTGCTCGCGCTAAGCTTGGACATCGGAATGCCCATCCCCTTCAAGGTCTCAACATACAGGATATTCAGGTCGCTTCCACCATCCATCAGCACTTTAGTCAGTCAAGTGCCTTCAACCACTGGGTCGACCACCAACGCTTGCCTCCCGGGGGTGGCTATATGTGCTGGGTGATCAGACTGGTCGAATGTAATGGCGGTCTGGGACCACTTCAAATAACTCGGTGTTGCCGAAGCAACCATGTTCACCTCTTTGTTTATGACTTTCAATCGACTTTTGCTCTCAACATCAGCAAAAATCATCAGAGTAGAATTGACGTTGGGAAAACCATCATCATCTTCATCCCTATCCTCACCCCTGTCCGACTCCTTTTCTTTCTCTTTGGGCTGTTTATCTTGAAACTGCTGGATCGGGAGCCGACACTGTCGAGTGGTATGTTTGGGGTAAATGAAATTGCCCTCTTCATCTTTTTTGGTGTGAATGTGGCATGGCAAATCCAACATGTCATTTCCATCTTGATCTTTACCTTTCTTGGGGTTCCATGGCCCTTTGGGCTTCCCCTTAAACTTTCCTTGAGTTACCGCCAAAGCTTCACCAGGAGCTACTGGTTCGGCCTTTCGCTTCTGCTTCCGACTAGAGTTCCCTCCTCCGATTTCTTGGGCGACTGTTTTGTGCTTGCCACTCCGGAGTCGGTCTTCCTCTTCACCGTTAGCATACTTGATGGCAATCTCCATCATCCGACTCAGGGACATGTCCCCAGTCCGACCGAACTTCAAGTTCAACTCTCGATACTTAACGCCCTCCTTGAAGGCACAAACTGCTTGGTGATCTGACACACCCTCCACTGTGTGGTTCAACATGATCCATCTCTGGATATAATCCCTCAAGGTTTCACCCGGCTTCTGCACACAATATTGCAACTCTGTCAACCCTGCTGGTCGTTTGCATGTGCCCTCGAAGGTTCTAACAAACACTCGGGCCAGCTCTTCCCAACTGTATATGCTGCCAGGCGCTAACTGATTTAACCACGCCCTGGCTAAGCCTTCCAACATCAAAGGAAGGTGCTTCATAGCCACTTCGTCATTGCCTCCGCCAATCTGCACAGCCACTCGGTAGTCCTCAAGCCAAGTGTCGGGCTTGGACTCTCCGGTAAACTTACTGATTCCAGTCGCCAATCTGAAGTTAGGAGGAATCACTGCTGCTCTGATGGCTCTGCTAAAGCACTCTGGACCGGAAACATGTACCCTGCTGCCAGTCGGGTAATCTCTGTCAGGGCCTTCCCTGTATGCTCTGTTCCTGTCGACCAGACCTTGAACGAGGATAGACCTCGCATCAAAACCTGGCTCCCTGGGGTCGACCGGAATTCTTCGTCCTCCACTGTGAGGGCGTCTATCATCGTACTGCCGAGGCACATATGACCCACTCCTCGGGGGAGGCGTGGGCACTCGACGCCGATCATCATGGACTCGGTGATCAGGCTGCTCATGGTTTCTGTACTGATCTCGCCAGTCCCCACGTCCCTCACGCTGCAGGGGCGATCATGGGCTGTGAGCCGACTGAACTGTGTCTGCCCTTGCTGATCTGCTATGAATCCTATTCTGCGATGAGATACTGATGTGTTCAACTCTCCAGCTACCCGGAGCAAATCCCGGATCTGCACTAAACCTCTGCCAGCCTCTGACTGAGAAGGCTGGATCGACTCTGCTATTTGGGTTGCAGCCGCGAGATTCTGATCGGAGTTCGGTATACCTGAGTTGGAGGCGGAAAAAGTTGTCGTCGACTGGATTCTGGAATCCGCTGCCGAGCACACTCGTCCAGTGCGTGCTGGAGGTTCTCCAGTCGAGTGCGCTCAGCCAAGTTGGCCAGGCGTGCCTCCTCCAAGGTCCAGGCCTCGGGGGTCTCTCCAACGATAGGAGTGTGAAGTGCATCCATGTTGCAGCGGCGGAGCTCTTCCCTCTGCTGCAAAGAAAGAGGCTCGGGGAGGTACTCTTCGTGAGCACGCGACGGATCGCCACCGCCATTACCACCGCCGTCGCGGGCGAAGCCAGGAGGACTGCGTGGTCCATCGACCATCGGGACTTCTGCCGCGGGGTCACTGCTATCGCACTCGGATGCAGTCTCGACGGAGCCAGTCGAACAGGCCGTAGAGATTTTCGTCGGGCTCGATTGCCGCGACCTGTGGAGTGGCCGACTGGCGGGCCACCGCATGCCTCACCCACCGCTGGAGCCGTGACCGACCGGAACGCTTGCGCCGGCGGACAGCGGGGAGCGAGGACGCCACGGGAGCCGACCGATACTGGGTCGACGGCTGACGAAGGAGAACGCCACGGACGCACGCGCGAAAGTGCGTCGCCCCGTGGACGGGGAGCGCGTCGACGTCGAGTGGAGCCTCCTGGAGCCAAGCGGAGTCGTCGGCGACGAAGATGAGCGCGCCGAGACGGATCTCGCGGCCCTCGGCCAAACCTCCGCCGGAAACTATGATGATGGGAGTCGGGGAAAACGCAACTTTCAACGGAAAAACGCTTAGACACCTGCCCCACGGTGGGCGCCAACTGTCGTGGTACTAATGCTAACAGTAGAAAGGGGGGTAGGTATGTAGAGGCAAGGTCCTAGCTACGGCGAAGTTGTAGACACGAGTTTTACGAGTTCAGGCCCTTCTCAGAGGAAGTAACAGCCCTACGTCTCGGAGCCCGGAGGCGGTCGACTGGATTATGTGTGTATGAGATTACAGGGGTGGGAACCCTTGTGCCTATGGAGGGGGGTGGCTTATATAGAGTGCACCAGGACCCCAGCCAGCCCACGATGCCAAGGGTTCAATGTACATTAAGATGGAACGTTACAGGTAACGCCAGCAGTAAAGTGTCATAAATGATCATTAAGTCTACAGAGTGAACGTCCGGCCGTTGCTGCTCAGAGTGACCTTAGACCTTCTGTGCGTCGAGTGGTTTTTGGTACGGTCGAGTGACTTTACTCCTTCCGAGTGGAACGTCTCTGGTCGAGTGGATGATGATATCCCTCCAATGCTTCTGAGTTCAGGGTAATGTCCTTGGGGAGGGCGTCTAGGTCAGGCCTGTAACCCTACCCTAGGTACATAGCTTCGTCAGGGGGGGTGCGCCCCCTCCCTTGCTCCTTTTCCCTCCTTTCCACTAAAGCCCATTAAGGCCCATATACCTCCCGGGGGGTTCCGATAACCTCCCAGAGCTCCGGTATTATCCCGATCTCACCCGGAACTATTCCGGTGTCCAAATATAGTCGTCCAATATATCGATCTTCATGTCTCGAGCATTTCGAGACTCCTCGTCATGTCTGTGATCACATCCGGGACTCTGAAGTACTTCGGTACATCAAAATACATAAACTCATAATATAACCGTCATCGAACTTTAAGCGTGCGGACTCTACGGGTTCGAGAACTATGTAGACATGACCGAGACACATCTCCGGTCAATAACCAATAGCGGAACCTGGATGCTCATATTGGCTCCTACATATTCTACGAAGATCTTTATCGGTCAAACCGCATAACAACATACGTTTGTTCCCTTTGTCATCGGTATGTTACTTGCCCGAGATTCGATCGTCGGTGTCTCAATACCTAGTTCAATCTCGTTACCGGCAAGTCTCTTTACTCGTTTCGTAATACATCATCCCGCAACTAACTCATTAGTTGCAATGCTTGCAAGGCTTATAGTGATGTGCATTACCGAGTGGACCCAGAGATACCTCTCTGACAATCGGAGTGACAATTCCTAATCTCGAAATACGTCAACCCAACAAGTACCTTTGGAGACACCTGTAGAGCACCTTTATAATCACCCAGTTACGTTGTGACGTTTGGTAACACACAAAGTGTTCCTCCGGTAAACAGGAGTTGCATAATCTCATAGTCATAGGAACATGTATAAGTCATGAAGAAAGCAATAGCAGAATACTAAACGATCGTGTGCTAAGCTAACGGAATGGGTCAAGTCAATCACATCATTCTCCTAATGATGTGATCCCGTTAATCAAATGACAACTCATGTCAATGGCTAGGAAATATAACCATCTTTGATTAACGAGCTAGTCAAGTAGAGGCATACTAGTGACACTCTGTTTGTCTATGTATTCACACAAGTATTATGTTTCCGGTTAATACAATTCTAGGATGAATAATAAACATTTATCATGATATAAGAAAATAAATAATAACTTTATTATTGCCTCTAGGGCATATTTCCTTCAATGGTGTCCTTGCTAATAGACATATTCCTTTGATTCTGCAATGTCCGATCTGTTCCACCGGATTAGAAGACATACAACATTGCTTGTTCACTTGTACCGGGGCGCATGCAATTTGGACGGAGCTAGGACTATCACAGGAGATTGAACGGGTGGTTTGCCAGGACCGATCGGGCTCTATTAACCTTGACAGACTGATCCAGGTGCAGTCGTCAGTACATAACATTCCCATAGCTGAGCTCGCCCTTGTAGCAATGTGGTTTATTTGGTGGCAAAGGAGAATCCATACAAAAGGTGAGATAGTTCAGATTCCTCAACAAGCAGCTATGACGATCCGGGTGGTAGCAACAAATTTTTTACGAGCAAACACTCCAAATCAGCCTACTCGCAAGCGGGACCATGTATGGAAGAAGCCTGTGGTGGAAGCTATTAAATAAATGTCGATACTTCTTTTCATGCGGATAGATTCACGGGATCTTGTGGTGTCATTGCCCGTGACGATCACGGTAAGTTCCTAGGTGAAGCGACTCATCTATTACCGCATGTGGCGAGTATAGAAGTAGCAGAACTAATCGCTATTCGATGTGGGTTAAATCTTGGAGCAAATCTGGGGTGCACGAATTTGTTAGTTGAGTCTGACTGTCTCAGTGCACTTGAGGTTATCTCTGATCCAAACACATATATGGAAACAGGCATACCAATCATAGCCTAGTGCTCCCTCCTGGCACTGGAGTTTGCTAGTATCATTTTTTATCACTGTAGTAGAGGTCAATTCGGTCGCGGATGATTTAGCAAAATATTGTATTAGTTCTGGCAAGTCTGAAGCATAGGAAACTGTTATCCCTGACTTTATTCTTCACCATTATGTAAACGATCTAGCTATCATATGATGAATAAAGTTTGTGATGCTAAAAAAAGAGTTGGGGTGAGGAAAATTCTGGGTGGCTGGTCTCGTGAAGAGTTGGACTACCGACTGAAATGTTAATGCATGGACGGGATATAGAATTTGTGCTATGTGCCATGCTGTCGAAAAGTGACTGCGGTATCTACACAACCTCATGTGGCTGAATGCAATCGTTTTCTAGGAGACGTGAGTCGACCGGCCATGCCGAGCAACCACACAAGTCGTCGTTCTCGAGTCTTGACTTAGCCGCGTCGACCTTTTGAAAAGTAATACGGGGTTAGGCACTATTATGGCATTTCTAACCGATTCTCTATAATCGGTTAGTGAAGTATATTTAACTTTTTACTTTACTAATTGGTATCTAGCCGATACATAATCCGATTTAACGGAGTATAATTTTATTTTTATTTTTTAAAATCTCTATTTTTTACTTTGTTTGCTCCGCCGAGTAAAACGACGCGGCTCTCCTCTACAGCCTCTCCCTCCCCTTCCGCGCCGCATCTTCGACCCCCCTCCCCTGCTCCCCCCTCCCCACCGGCACCGGGCGATCGCCGGGGAAGCCTTGTAGGCCTCCACCGTTGTCCTCCACCACCTCCTTGTCCCGTCGCCGGCCAAATATCAAGGGGGTCTACGGCTGCTGTCGTCGCCGCCGGGTTTGGCATTTCCGGCCACCAACGGCTGCGCCTTGCCATGGATTGGCCGGGAAGCAGCCCACACAGCCCGGCAAAGCCTCCGCGCCACGTGTAGGTACCGGATCTTCCTCTAGCCACTCTAATCACTCCCGTCGTCGGTTCATCGGGAAATACACGGCCGACCGTCGCCCGGGCTCGATGTTCATGCAGCGGCTCACAGGCTTGCAACTGCTGATCATACAATGCGACGACTGCACGCGGCAAGTGGTGTGTCAAGTTTCTACCACGCCGAAACATCCCAGGTGGGTGTTCTTCAATTGCACAAACGATGAGGTATGTGCTTGTTTTGATTTGGTTTTTCACCAGATTCGGTTCAATTTCAGTAGCTCATTGATGCTCATCTATGTGTGTAGGATGATGGATGCTCGTTTTGATATTGAGAAGAAGAATACATCGATCTATTGATAGCACGAAAATTAGTAGATGTTCGTGCAGTCGTTGCTAGAATTGAGGCTAAACATGAGACTAGATGTGAGATTAGAGAAGAAATTACAGGGGAAGCAACGTCTAGTTTAGAATCAAAGAAGAAGAATGAAGTATGCAAAATTGAGAATTCGCAGATCAACAATGAAGGCATCGAGAAGATATTAATCCAACTAGTGGGAGCAGTTATGAAAGTTGGATATCTTCTAAAATGTCTAATTGTGGTTCTTGTTTTCTTTGGTCTTGCTCTTCTAGCAAAGAATTGGTGAATTATTATGTAATGCAATGTCGTTGAATGAAATAAAGAAACAAAGTAATGTGTTTCGATGACTGAAATTGAAATGCAAATGAAAAAAAAATTACTCCGCTAAGTTTAGGGGATCGGCTAGGTCCGGCCAAATCTTAGTGGAGTATATATACACCACTAAGCCTTTTACCCCGTTAACTTTGAGGGGATCGGCTAGAGTTGGCCTTATAGGTTTTTGCACCGCTGTGAACGCTTACCATCATTGCCATTGTCGTGTTTTAAGATGAACATCAGAAATTCAGATTATTTTTTTTGGCTCAAGTCGGAGTTTGCAGCTGAACTTGGTGTTGTTATCTTAGGGCATCTCCAACGTCAACCCTAAAAAAACCTGCCTCATCCGTCCGCGGACAGGGAGGACCAGTCCGCGGACAGGCATACGGGAGGCAGCCATCCAACGCTAGCCGCATATATTTCAAACTGCATTTTAACTAACAGGACGAATTTCGTACAAACCGGCCGATATTCATCAAAGTTCGGATACAAATCATCCACACATAGCATGTAAATTAAGTCTAGTACAAAAAGGTCTCTAATTCGACTAGATCCCGGATGTCCAACAAGTTTTTCAGGAACCCATCATGTCCTCCCACACATACTTCCCCTTCAGCTTCATCCAACAGTGTGTGCACGTAAATGACCGTCCCGCTGACATGTGGTACAGCACGGCGGCACATGCGAGCTAGATATAATGTGTAGACAAAAATTGAGTGAATGAATCAATCAACACGTTTAGCAAGAGGGAGTAATATTTACCACCTCCTTCATGCCCGCGTGCAATGGGCACCTTGCTTGAGCTGACTGACCAAGTTGCAGTACTTGATGACGCTGACCTGGATAGTGTGCCAACGATACGACAACGACCTCACGTTGCGTGGTCTCATGATGTACACGTCGTAGGGCGCAATGTGCTTTCCTGCGTGAAACTTTCCATGCACTTGCTCACAGAAGGGCGGTCCTCTGGTCCTGCCTATGAAATCCGCGGAAACGGCTAGCCACGTATCGCACAACAACTCATCCTCCATTGTCCAGTAGCTCACCATCCTTCGTACTCTAAAACACGACATAGCATTTGAAAATAAGCTCAATGACATTTGACTGAGCACCTGCCAGGCGTGATCTCCGCCAGGTCGTCGATAGGGGGCAGCGTGTACCTAGGTACAAACAAACTCCAGGGCGTGGTTGGCAGACCAGGTTATACATTACTCTAGTAGTGTATTCATTTTTTTCTCTCTGCATGTTTTTTGGTTCGTTTTTCCACTACTTTGGATTGGTTTATTCTATTTTTTTGTTTCTCTGTTTGGGTTTAGATTTTCTTGGGTTTTCTTGTTTTCTTCACAGTTTTTTTTCATTTTCATTTTCTACTTTGTTATATCTTGGTTTTTCACCCTTTTCTGGGTTTTTCTTTATATGTTGATTTCCTATGTTTCTTCATTTCTTTTACTTTACTGGTTTTTACTTTTCTTTCTTATTTTATTTTTTTGGTTTTATTTGTTTCTTTCTTATTTTTCATCGGTTTTCTTCGTGTTTCTTTGTTTCTTTCTATGTTTTCACAGTTTTCTAAATACACGGTGTACATTTTTTCTTACATAAAAGTTTTGATTTTTTTTAAATACATGGGAATTTTTTTACAAATGCACGGTGAATATTTTTAGTGGGAATAAATACCTTATCACACACAATGTATATTTTTTGTATACATCAGAAATTCTTTAATGTATATGTTTAACTTTTTCTAACATAATTCAATTTTTAAATGTATGTTTTTGATGTATACTTTTATTCATTGTACATTATACATATTTTCTGTCTGGAACATTTTCTTATACATGTTTAAGATTTTTAAAATACATGATCAATCTTTTTACTTTCACATTGTATATATTTTGTACACACGAGAAACATTTTTTCTACATAGATTTAACATTTTTTCAAATGCTTGATTAATATTTTTTAAACGCATGATCACATTTTTCATACACATTATATATTATTTGTATACGTTTTTCATATACATGAGAGACATTTTTCTATATAGATTTAATATTTTTCAAATGCTTGATTAATATTTTGAAAATAATTTATTAACATTTAAAAAAATATTAATATTCTATTGATCAACGTTTTTCATACACATATAATTTTCATATACATGAGGAACATTTTTTCTCTAACATTTAACACTTTTCAAGTACCTGATTAAGATTTTTCAAATGCTTTATGGAAAGTGTTTTATAACATTATAGTTAGGATATTTGAAAATATAAAAAATGATAAGAAAATCATTAAAAAACAAGAAGAAAAAAACGAGGTTGTGCCTGTGCCCTCGCACGTTGGCCCGGCCCCGATTCGTGCTCACAGTCGAGGCTGCCCTATGTGGCTATGTCCCACAGTAAGCGAGACATAGGTGAGCCCCTCCGGACACGGCTATGTCTATCTTTATGCGAGGCAGTAGCTCGGCTTGCATAATGGGGAGCTGATAGTGGGTCGGGCCGGTAGTCTGCTTTATTTTGTTTGTTTCTTTTTTACTTTTTATTATATTAATGAATTAGCTTAAAATATAAATACCCCTCAAAAAATAAAAAATAAATTCAAAAAAATAGCTTATTTGGACTTTAAAATGTTTAAACTTTTCAAAAAACGTTTATGACTGTTAATAATTGTTTTATGCTTGAAACAATTGCTGTGTTATTTTCAAGTAATGTTTATACAAAAATA
Source organism: Aegilops tauschii subsp. strangulata (assembly GCF_002575655.3). Lineage (NCBI taxonomy): Eukaryota > Viridiplantae > Streptophyta > Magnoliopsida > Poales > Poaceae > Aegilops > Aegilops tauschii. The sequence continues at coordinate 44,584,682 of NC_053036.3, forward strand.
AAATTATTCCTCTAATTATAAAATACTTCTTAAAATTCAAAAAAATGTAAGTGACATTTAAAAAATATTCCCATGTTTTGGAAAAAGTGTTTGTGACTTTTTTATACAATCTAGAAAAATGTTTACATGATTTATAGAAAACATTTCTTACCATTTAAAAGAATGTAAGTAACATTTAATGTTCACACAGTTCCAAAAAAATGTATATATAAATTAAAGAAATATTCATGATTTTTTTAAATCATACAATTCAAAAAATCCAACATGTATTTGATGAATCTTTAACATGTATTCAAAAAAATGTTTGACTATATATTTGAAAAAAAATCCGTCAAGCATTTAAAATTGTTCAGAGTGTATTAAAAAATGCTTCAGTATGAAAAAATATACAACTTGTATGAAAAAATAGACATGACTTTGAGGAAAAAACTGAAAAGGGGGGAAACAAATAGAAAAATATATGGACAACCCCAATGAAAACTCTATAGAGGCGCATATAGAAAGCCAATAAAAGAATAAGACAGGAAAAACCAACCAAAACCTTTGAGAAAAAAGTCATCACCCTTTCCCACTATTTGAGGTAATAGTCCTCCGAAGAAACGCTGCACTCCTCACTCGACCCATGCGACCCAAGCTATTGTTGCCAGGGCAAACAAAAACAAAAGGGACATATCGGCAAGTGCTGAACTTTTTGTGCAGAGATCAGCGTACAGTGAACTAGAGATGAAACTCAAAGCGGGGAACTATGTGTCGACGCATGCAGACAGAGTGAGTCGTCCGGTCCAATCGTCACCTCTCTCGTGCATGACTCTGGCATTGCATTCTGGCGGTCGATACCTACAAATATCCAACTGCATTATCTCAGGCAAAATTCCAAACGATTTTAGCTACATTGGCCCAAGACAAGAAAAAGTACAATCATCAATATTGGGAACGCTTGGTGCCTGGGCCGGCCACGTCGACGTGTACCCTCCACCTTACGTACGTCGACCGACCCTTGGTGAGTTTTTTTTTTTGGAGACAAATGGCGACTTCATTTATGCAAACAGGGATTGTTCATTACATACAATGTTCCTGATTATCTCAGGAACTTCATCGAACCAACATGACCCAAGATCATGTTCCCATGATTTTGCCAGAACATGAGCTGCCATATTACATGACCGACTAACATGAGTAAACAAACAAGATACAAACTTTGAAGCCCTACTCTTAATATCAAAAACTATGACACTTGTTTGAGATCTGTCCATCGCAGCACTTGTCACTTTGCTGACCAAAGTGGCGCAATCAGTTGCGACAACAATTCTTTGGAAGCCCGCTTCTTCAGCAAATTCTAGTGCACAACGCATAGCAATGGCCTCCGCCAGTTGAGGGTTAACCACTTGGTCCACATACCTCCTTTTGGATGCCAGCACTAGTCCCAGGTGACTTCTTATTACTATGCCTACTCCCATTCGTGATGACTGTGAGAAGATTGCAGCATCAACATTTATCAACACCGAGCCCTCCGGCGGCGGAGACCATTTCTGGACTGATGTTTGGCTCTCACGCCTAGTGGATTGCTTCGATCTGAAATTGTTCAATAAGATGAAATCAATATAGGCTTTAATCTTCCCAGCCACACGGTGCGGATGAGGCAAACTCTCACCATTTCAATATAGGCTTTAATCTTCCCAGCCACACGATTATTTCTTATGTATCCAATGCTAGCTTTTAAGTAGCCCAGAGAAATATTTTAAAAGCTACGTAACTTGTAGTTGTAGACATCCTACTCCATCTTACACCGAATTTCTGCACCTGCCTCTCCATGTAGATCACCTAGCATGCAGCTCTTCTCATGCGTGATTGACAAACAAGATCAGCAGGAGATCATACGCGATCCCGAAATTAAATTCCCTGTTGCTGACTAATCATTTGATTCCAGGCTCCTGCGCCTTACTTTACACACAGCAACCCGATCGCCCGGATCTGCTTCGCGAATGGACCGCTTGATTCCAAGATGATGGGCGTCATTTCTGGAAAACTATATGAAATTTTTTTGGATACGAATCATGGTACATAACCGAACCGACGTGACTTGCCCGGCCCTTTCTGCCTGGAGTGAATAGCAAAAAATTATCATATTACGGGTCATCGTTCCAAAAAACTACCGCTTTTTTACACTTTTTAAAAAGCTACCACAAAATTGTTCTGTTGTTCCAAAAAACCCAAATAACCATCTGACTTAGAATTAATCCCGTTTATGACAGGTCGGACCTGCTACTAAACAGACCGTTTGTTGACTGTTTGTTTGACCGTTAACTTACAGCTGGGTCCCACATGTAAGTGCTCTCTCTCTCCCTTATCTCTCTTCTCCCCCCCCTCCCCCCCCCCCCCCCTCTCTCCCTTATCTCTCAAAATCCCGAGCGCCACGACTGGCGGAGCCACGGCCGCTGCCGCCGCCTGGTCCGTCCACCACCACGCCATGGGGAGCGTCTCCGGGCCGGCCACCACCACGGCCGGCGGAGCCACGGCTGCCGCCGCCGCCTGGTCCGGCCACCACCACGCCATGGGGAGCGCCTCCGGGCCGGCCACCACCACGGCCTTCGCCGCTAGGGCCGACCACCACCACGCCATGGACACGCTGCCGCCTGCTTAGGTCCGCCCCGCCGCTGGCCACGAGCAGCCGCCCCGCTGCTGGCCGCGAGCTCGAGCACGCGCGGGGAGCAGCCAGGGAGCTCGAGCGGTTCCAGCCCGCTGCGGCTGCTGCTTCCCGCAGGCCACGGCCAGAACTGGACGGCTCTCACGAGCTCGCCGGCGTGGTGCTGGCCGGCTCCGGCGACGAGTTCCCCGGGAGGACGGGATTGCTTTTTAAAAAAAATCAGGGACCCGATTGCTTTTATTTTTTGTTTCAGGGACCTGTTTGGTAAAAGAATACTTAGGCCCCACCTGTCATAACCTGTCAATGGTCAAACTAACGGTCAAATCAAACGGTCAACCTGACGAGTGGACCCGAGCTGTCATAATAACGTTTAAAGTTAACCAAAGTAGTCATCAGTGCGACATGGTAGTTTTCTATAACAGCAGAACAATTTTGTGGTAGCTTTTTGAAAAGATTAAAAAAGCGGTAGTTTTTGGAACAATGACCCGTAATGTGGTAGTTTTTTGCTATTCACTCTTTCTACCTGCATGCCCTTCCCGGCTGTACCGTGATACATAGGGTCAACCCGTTCGATCTGAAATTAAGCTGACGATATTTTGACCCCCGGCCAACCAGCTAACCAGGTTGACTTTGTCAACCGTGTAACGCTTAAACAATTCAGCACGCAGCACAGCCCAAAAGTTGCTGATTAATCAAGTACCACATGAACAAGAAGCAGATAGCTTGATTTTGACTCGCCGTTTCTTCAGCTTAAATTTGATTTGACCCTCTGTTTCTTCTGCGGCTAACCACCGTACGTACGCGTATGCCGTCCAGATGTAGTCTTAAGTAGTCTTAAACTTTCTCTCTTTTTTGCGGGGGATAGTCTTAAACTTTCTCTCTTTTTTGCGGGGGATAGTCTTAAACTTTTGATAATCATGTCATCGATTTCCGGACGTAGGCAAGGGCAACCATAGGCATCGGCCAATGAAATGTAGGGAAGCTTCCCTTGTGGTGAGAAAATTGGCATTATTCGATCCACGTAAATTAAGTTCCTTCGTGCATGACAGCACCATGCTAGCTAAGCTAGGTAGTACTACAACTTAACCATGGATGTGATGTGCTCAGCAAAGATGCAATTCTTTTTGGCCACGCGATCTCTGATTGATGGCCCAAATCTGACACAACTGTAAGTTTGTTAACACTTTCCCTCGCAAAAAAAAAGTTTGTTAACACTTCATCTTTGCTAATTTAGCGAGTAATGAGGTGGGTTGGATTATTGGAGATCCTAGCTTAGCTGCAGTACGTGTTGTACACAGCAGGGCCACACAAGAGGATCTGATGGCGCAAGCAGTAGCAAAAAGAATGCCTGCTTGGGAGGCTTGGGCGAAAGTCCCTCCTATCCACCTCCGTCCCGTTCCCGGACGAAAGTCCAAAATCCGTCTTGGATTGGACGGTGGCGGTGCCCTTTGCGCCGTAACCTTCATGGAGGCGCCGTCTTGGGAGGCTTGGGCGTTCGGGGGAGTTGCTATGGGTGAAGGGCTTCGTGTGTTAGCTCCAGCAGCGGCAATGGTGTGGAGGTTGGCAGGAGGAGCGGCGTTCTAACCGCGTCAGATGCGTCTGGTAAGAGATGTCAAGTCATGCCTGGCCGACAGGTGCTACGCTGAGTCATGCTTAGTCGGCAGGTGCTACGCACGACAGATCTTTCAGAGTGTCCGCCTCGGGATGGACGAGCGCAGAGCGGTGGAGCTGTCTGGCGTCGTGGTGGCATCGACAGTAGCTAGACCGTGCAAGGTTGATGCAACAGTACAACTCTGAAGATGGTTTGGTGGCGGGTGGCTGCGGCGGCCTCATACCCGGCAGGCGTCCTGGTTGAGGAGTGCGCCGGACTGGTAGGTACCCCATACCCGGCAGGCGTCCTGGTTGGGACCTCAGGTCTTAGATGTTTAGGTTTGGCTGCGATGTCTGTTTGGTATTAGGCCCAGACTATCAGCGCCCCTTCATCGATTGAATAGGTGTAGCGACAGTTGTTGCTTAGAAAGTGGCTTTAATCTTGCTGTTGTATGACTTTGTAAGATCTTGTGAGAATAATTAATAAAGTGACCGTATGCATCGCCCAGATGCAGAGGCCGGGGGTCATCCTCCTTTTCTAAAAAAAAGAATGCCTGCTTGGATGCATTCTCAGTATATTTTGGAGGAGCACGCAGATACACCAGGATCCATGCTCAGTTCATAATGCGGCTTCGTGGCGTTGGCTTGATTTGTCTGCTACCGAAACTCGATTAGGTTAATGCGGTATTAGGTTCTAATTGGGTTAATTAATCAGGATACTGAGTACAGTCGATCTCATTCTCATAATGGGCCAACCAGGTTTTGTTGTTTACATATAATTTATTAATTTTAAAGTGATGTGTCTGTCAGTCTCTCGTAGATGCATATACTATATGATTGTCTGCGTCTTTATTGGGTTTAAGAAAAAACTGTTTAACAAGGATCTTCCCTAACTGTGAGACAAAACAGTAAAGAAAGCTTGCACGAGCATGGTCCTCAAACCGTCTGATTGGGAATGGATCCTCTAACATCATGAAGGGATGTCACGAAGCAACAATGTAATCCCAGTGCAAAATAAAGAAGGGATGCCACGAACATTATAGCAAAGACACTGTGCGCAATTACTGTTCATATAAAATAAAATCCGGAATTAATTTTATTGCATCATAATTTTGTTTGTATGTAATTTTTTAAAATGTATAAAGTAGATTTGTAATTTGCAAATTAATCAAGTCATTTTAGGCTTAATCATATGGATGTGAAGAAGGGATGTCAGGATACTGTAACTTCTCTCACATCTCTTCGTGATGTTAGAGGATCTCGTTCCCTGGTTAATGGTCTGTCTCGCGTGCTAGCATTTTCTACCCGGCTGTAACTCACAGTAAAATCGCTCCTGTTGTGTGTTCATGACCGTCACGAACATCAGAAATTCAGACTTAATTTGTTTCACTCAAGTCGGAATTGCAGCTGAACTTGGTGTTGTTATCTTACGAATACCATCAGCCCTCAGAAAAATTGTAACACTTCTGTTAGAATATCATCTACGCATAGACCTGGTTCGGATACCACTGTTGGGAAACGTAGCATGCAATAAAAAAATCATACGCTCACGCAAGATCTATCTAGGAGATGCAAAACAACGAGAGGGGGAGAGGGTGTCTACGTACCCTCGTAGACCGAATGCGGAAGCGTTTGACAACGCGGTTGATGTAGTCGAACTTCTTTTAGATCCGATCGATCAAGCACCGAACGTACGGCACCTCCGAGTTCTGCACACGTTCAGCTCGATGACGTCCCTCGTCCTCTTGATCCAGCAAAGGTGTCGAGGAAGAAGATGAGTTACGTCAGTACGACGATGTGGTGACGGTGATGGTGAAGTGATTCTTGTAGGGCTTCGCCTAAGCATCGCAAAACAATGACCGGGGTGTAAACCGTGGAAGGGGGCGCCACACACGGCTAACGATTGTTGTTGTGTGTTCTAGGCGCCCCCTTCCCATATATATATAGGTGGGAGGGGAGGAGAGGTAGCCAGGGGGCGCCCCAAGTAGGAGGAATAATCCTCCCCAATTCGGCCTCCCCCTTTCCTTTTTACCGAAGGGGGAAAAGGGAAGGGAGAAGAGGGAAAGGAAGGGGGGACAACCCCCCCCTTTCTTCTCCAATTCGGCCAGCTTCCATGGGGGGGGGCGTACCACCCCTTGTGGGCTGCTGTGCTCCCCTCTCATGGCCCATATCTTTCCCCCGGGGGTTCCGGTAACCCCCCCTTCCCGGTACTTTGATAAATACCCTATACTATCTGGAACACTTCCGGTGTCGAAATACTATCATCCTATATATCAATCTTTACCTCTCGACCAATCTGAGACTCCTCGTCATGTCCGTGATCTCATCCGGGACTCCGAACAACATTCGGTCACCAAATCACATAACTCATATAATACTAAATCGTCATTGAACGTTAAGCGTGCGGACCCTACGGGTTCTAGACATGACTGAGACACCTCTCCGGTCAATAACCAATAGCGGAACATGGATGCTCATATTGGCTCCTACATATTCTACGAAGATCTTTATCGGTCGAACCGTTATGACAACATACGTTATTCCCTTTGTCCATTGGTATGTTACTTGCCCGAGATTCGATCGTCGGTATCTACATACCTAGTTCAATATCGTTACCGGCAAGTCTCTTTACTCATTCCGTAATACATCATCCTGCAACTAACTCATTAGTCACTTTGCTTGCAAGGCTTCTTATGATGTGCATTACCAAGAGGGCCCAGAGATATCTCTCCGATACTCGGAGTGACAAATCCTAATCTCGAACTATGCCAACCCAACAAACACTTTCGGAGATACCTGTAGAGCATCTTTATAATCACCCAGTTACGTTGTGACGTCTGATAGCACACAAGGCATTCCTCCGATATTCGGGAGTTGCATAATCTCATCGTCGAAGGAATATGTATTTGACATGAAGAAAGCAATAGCAATAAAACTGAACGATCATAATGCTAAGCTAACGGATGGGTCTTGTCCATCACAGCATTCTCCTAATGATGTGATCCCGTTATCAAATGACAACACATGTCTATGGTTAGGAAACTTAACCATGTTTGATTAACGAGCTAGTCTAGTAGAGGCTTACTAGGGACACGGTGTTTTGTCTATGTATCCACACATGTATCAAGTTTCCGGTTAATACAATTCTAGCATGAATAATAAACATTTATCATGGTATCAGAAAAATATAAAATAACAACTTTATTATTGCCTCTAGGGCATATTTCCTTCATGTTGCTGCTTGCGCGCCCGTGCGTAGCCGTGGCGGCTCCCGCTGCTCGCGGGCGGCACGCTTTGGGCTGGGACCACCTCCACTGCCAAAGGTCGTTGAATCGCTGCGCTCCACGCAGAGCACCATGGCTAGACTGCTTGCCCGGCGCAGTGTGCGCCGCCCACTACTAGGAAAAGGCCTACTAGTGGCGCACTTGTTTTGGCTACTAATGGCGCACTACGGGTGCGCCACTAGCATCACGGCATTAGAATTTTTTACTAATGGCGCACCACGGGTGCGCCATTAGTATCTGGTATACTAATGGCGCACCACGCAGTGCGCCATTAGTATATCCCACGGTGCGCCATTAGTATGCCTCCCAGGGGCCATATTTACCCATGTGCTCTGGCTTACTAATGACGCACTAGTTGATGATGCGCCACTAGTGTGCTCTGGCATACTAATGGCGCACTAGTTGGAGGTGCGCCACTAGTATGAATATTAGGGATTTTTTTTTCTTTTCTGATATTTACACAGGTTACAAAATATATTACTGGACAGAATATAGACAGCACCACACAGCAACAGCAGATTCATCGAATACAATAGAAGATTAGTCTCCGAATACAATTCATCATATTAGTCTCCGAATTCAAAAGACCGAACAAAGATAGAACATTACAAGTCTCGAGACCGCGAGTAGCGAGTTTGTCTTCACATTACAAGTTGATATCGATCATCTAAACTACCATCACATAGAAGAGAGCTGCGGTCATCACGATGAGCATCATCGCGATGAAACTGGTCTTCATCCGGTTCCTCCTCCGCTCCCTCCTCTCTCCCGCTAGATAGCACGCGTATCTAGATTCCGCCTCCGCCCTAGTGGTGTACCCTTTGTAACTGCTACCGCTGAAACGGTGAACCTGTCTCCGACACTCCTCCCAGTCGTCGTAGGCTCCGAGAACCTTACCCTTGTACACGACATACGACGGCATCTCTATGCACTAGCCAAACAAAACGTTAGTAGCAATTCACAGACAATACATAAGCAATATATAAGTATGCAACAAAAGGATCAGAAGAGAAAAGCAAGACATTAATAGCACGATTCATGGTCCTACTAATAAATAGCATCGATTACATCTAAGTTGAACGACTGTCCAAACCAAAGAGACATACAAGTTCATTAAAGTTTAATTACAACATGAGCTAATCGATATTTCAGAACTACACATAGCATCACTACTTTCGACTTGACTCAGGGACCGGAGCGTGGATGAAGCCGCCGTCTCTCGTGATGGTCATGAAATCGCGGGCGTTGTCAGCCTGCATTTGTAGCGTTGTGTCTATATCACTGTTGGACGGTTGATATCTGAGGTAGAACTGCCCCGAGGTACGAAGGACATCTTGATGGATGATTTCCGCAAACTCCGACTGGATGCGAAAGAATTCTTGTCTGAGGTCCGCGTCCTGGATTGCCGACAAGCGTGCGGCCCAATCTTTGAGATTATTTGGTAGCAGAAGGTGATTATGGTCCCGTACGATCGCCCGCATGTGATGGAGGGCGTAGTAGGCATCCTTCTGACCGCCAGGCGGCTGCTTGACGCAAGGGAACGTCGTTACGTGGGTGAACATGTGCTTGTCGTACCTACGAATTGGCCTGGTAAAGGTGCCTCCAGATCTAGCGTAGCCGGGGAGAACATCATCAAGAACTTTCTTGATATTTGTGTAGTCTTTCTTCGACTGACGGTCCGAGTCGAAATACGTGGCCATGGAATATTTCGGGCTTAAGAGGATGAGTGTGCAATGTGTGTCACTGCACAAAACACGGAATGTTAGGGGAAAAAAGAACGATCGAAATCTAAGAAATCATATGTTACGGGGCAGTGAGGGGATGACTTACTCGGGAAAGTAAGGCACGAGGAAGTTATCCTTATCCGGGTTTGCCAGAATGACGCCTTCGAGGTATGAACTCACGACTTGCCGGTCCCCAGCGCTGCCCAAGATCTTGGCACGCATGTAGAAGGGGTCGACTATCACGATGTCTTTGGTCTTGTCTCTAATGATCCGCATCTCCATACTCAGCGAAAATAGCCGAACGAAGGTGTAATGCAGCGGATGAAGGTTAAACATAGCGAAGATGTCATCAAACCGCAGGACGATCGTACCCCCGATGGCGCTATCGACAAAGCCCTTGCCCTCTGGCACCTTGGCCACGAAAACCGGGTATGCCACATCATTCTCTCGGAGACGCAGCTTCTCCAAAGAAAGAACACTGTCATGCAGACTCCGCATAGCACCGGTTGTAGCATTGAGCAGATTAGTTGGTAGCATCGGCCTACCCGCCACATGCACCCTCCTCGAGATATCCTTAGGTGAAGGTGGTCCGTCCTGAGCACGGATCGTACTCGGTGCCGGCTGGCTCGCACCCTTGTTGGTCTTTCTTTTCCGTCCCTTCTTCTTCTGTTGTAATGGGATCGAGTTCTGCTCAGAGACCACCTTCTTGAGTGTGTTGGGGCTGATAATATTTCGCACCTCGGCTATCTGAGGCTCGGTGAAGGCGGCAGCTGGAGGCGTCTCCTGAGAACTGAACGCCAGACGACGCCTGTTGCAATTGGATTTATTCACGGTACCAGCTAGATCGCGATCGTCTTTTGCAGGGTTGGGTTCTTGAGATGGAGGCCCCAAGAATTCGTCACCGTACCCATGTTCGTTGAAGTACTTATCGACGTTGGTAAATGTACCGTCGTCGTCGTCGTCGTCCGGATCCTGTGCCATATGCATGTCCGGCATGTCCGGTAGCATTGCGGGGGTCTTGCCATGGCTTGGCGCCGGCACGACTGGCGGTGTTGTCTGTGGGGTGGTGTCCCCCGCCCCCAAACGAATCTGGCTCTTCGGCCAAAGCATGGGCCAGTTTATGCAGGCGCTGAGGGTCATCAATCATCTTCGTCGGCCCCATGGGGTCGATAAGGAGGTAACATGTCGTCGAAGCCCGGCAGCACCCGAACCAGTTCAACCCTATAAATGGTGGGTGGCATCTGATTACCGTGGAACACGCGGCTGCCCGGTTGAACGATTCTGCCCTTGGCGACATCGACCAACTCGCCGTTCACAAAGTGCAGGAGAGTGCATGGAACGTCGGCGGCGCCCTGCGAAAACATGTAGGGCGTCAGGGATGCGCCCAGTCAAAGGCAAGGAGATGAAGTCATCGGCCGAGAGGCTTAATTAGTTACCGTGATGGCGTCGAGCTCGGCTAATGTCGAGGCACCGCCAACGGCGGGCGTGCAAGTGACGGAGGGGCCGCTTGCTGCCGTGGTGCCGGCCGACGTATTATTCCCACGCCCGGATGCATTAAGCTGCAATGCCGGCACCGCCGCGGGAGACACCAATGCCGCCTCCGCCGGAGACACCAATGGCGCCGCCAGCGCGTTGCGCGAGTTGCTGCCCGTGAAGCTGGGAATCGGGGGCGGCCCCTGTTGGCCACCCGCAATCCACGCCTACAGCCCCGAGATCAAGGTAGGCACAATGGCGGTGCTCGTCGCTCCCAGTTGGTCTCGCACTTGCTCTTCGACCATCTTCGGAATCTGCGCCACTTGTGCCTTGAGTTCTTGAACCTCGCGCTCCTGGCTTTCCGAGCTGGTCTTTCTCTCCTTTCTCCCAGCGGTATGGTACTCCGACCATTTCGTGGACAAGCCTTTGCCGGCCACACGACCAGCTGACGACGGCTTACTGAGCTTATCCTTGTTTTTCATTACGTTCAATGCCCTATTTAAAGGGGTGTCGAAAGGGGAGCTCTGAGACGACCCCGCGCTACTGCTTTCAGTGTCCTGTGGAAGGAACGTGAACCATTTAGAAATTTGGCTTCATTAATTAGAATGCAACCATATGGAGCTAATTACGCGGGGGGAGGGGGGGTATTCCTTACGAGAACAAGCTCAAGCGCCTTGGTCTTCGGATCCGTGGTAAGCTCCTTGGTTACCGTGTCAATCTTTTACCGGGCCCTGACATAGTTCCTGGTCTGCTTGTCACGGTATTTCTCGAAGAGGGGCGGTAGGCCTTGCTCGGCACGCTCCACGTCCTCCTTGTGCCATATAGGTTCCACCACCCTGTAACCGCCGGGACCGAGTTTGTGGACCCCTAAGTTCAAGTCCCGCATCTTTTTCCCCCACTGACTTGATTCCGAGGATGCGTTGCTCTCGCACTTGATCTTGAACTCCCGGTAGTCATCTTCGCTGATCGAAGGATTTTTCTCCTTGATCTTCTCATAACTATCACCTTTGTCAATCATTTTCTTCACCGCGGCTCTCCAAGTAGCCAGGGTCGTGCTCATCTTCGTGAGGGCGGCACTGTTCACTTTATTCCCTGAGAGGCGTTGTTTGCGAAGTCACCGGGGAACTTGTATCATTCGTGCAGCTTCGTGAAGAGGAGGTTGCGCAAATTCCCTCGGTCACGATGCCTTAGGTTCTCGGTGTTGATCGAGACGGTGCTCCGGAGAATGCACCCGAGCTGAACCGCGTACCCCTTGACTATTTCTTTGGGCGCCGTTGGATGCCCCTCGGAGGACACTTCAGTAAATTCCTCCTTGACGGTGCCGAGCACGTTCGGGCGCCGGTCCTTCCGTTGCCTCTTCGGTTGGCTGCCATCTGTGCGTTCGCCGCCATCATCAGTGGTGGCATCCTCGGCGGCACCATCAGTGGTGTCATCCCCGACGCCACTAGGGGTTGTGTAGTAGGGATCGGTGTCTTCCGCGGCGTCCTCATAGCGGTGAGGTTCTTCCTCCATCTCCTGGGACAGCTCCCAGAATGCCTTGCCCGAATCGCCGGCCTCATCGTTGTGGGCCATGTTTCGCTCTAAATAGGAAAAAAGTTTGGTCAAAAAGTTGGTTATTGTCAAGGAACAAGATCATGGTCTCATCATTTAGGGTTTGTCGACACCGAGGCATCCTAAAAGCTAAGCTTTTATCATTTAGGGTTTGTCGACGCCGAGGCACCCTAAAAGCCTAAGCTTTCATCATTTAGGTTCTTATCGACACCGAGGCACCCTAAAAGCCAATTATTTGCAAAGTTGCTGCTGTGTGCAGTTTTGTTTTCAGGGAGCCCACAAAAATTAATCTCCAAACTGGAGAGAGCTTAGAATATATGGCTATTGCAACAATTGGAGGATCTTGCATAGAAAGCATCGCCTATAAAGTGTTTCCACATTAGTATTTTCTAGAGTCAAGGGGATCCTCATGGGGCCTTCTTCCAGAAAAGAAGCATAGGAATCACAGGAAAAAGGGAAATGGAGGATCCTCATGGGGCCTTTTTGCAGGGGTGGTGCATATAACAATCAACATGGCTTAATTTCCTTCGACTTTCTTATTTTAGTTTGCAAAATCAAACCCAACTCCCACTACCAAGTACTAGTACAGATTCTTCCAATCAGGTTCTTTGGTTATGTGTTGGGAGAGAAGCTTAGTGGGCTCAACATGCCAAGTGGAAGGTGTATAGAGCAACAAAGGTGTACTATACCTGTTATGAACAGCAGCTATAGTAATTTTGATAAAAGGGGATAAATCTTTTAAGAATCCTTGAGAGACCTACTGCTTAGATTAAGTACTAAGATACCCCGGCCAATGCATTAGTCGCAAGTACCCCATATGTCCTATTTTTAGCAAAGTCATGCTAAAATTCATGGAAAATTTCAGCATGACCTTTGCTGTAAATAGGACATATGGAGTACCCGAATTTGCCGGAACGGAAGTTAATCGACATTCCGGCAAACTCAAGGGCCTCTCGGGGTACCTGCAAAATCATTATTCCCGCGTAATGAAGTCGCTAATGGGTCATTTCAGAAGATCACAAGTAGCATCATCACAAGTACAACATCATCACAAGTACAGTAGCAGCAGCAGTGAATACAGGCATAACAGTAGTAAAAATTTATAGCATAGATACTCCATTCTTCATATTATCAACATGATGTTCAAGACAGCGAGATAATAAAAGCTTGCTGCAGAGTGAGTATGCATGAAGATTTAGGGCTAGCAAAGAAGAGCAACATCAGCAGCATGCAGCATATTTCACGTTGATTGGAACCAAAGCAAAGCATGAAAGCAACATGAGCAGCATGCAGGCAGCAACATATATCAGGCTGGAACGAAAGCAGTACATATGGGATGAATGAAATTTTTTTTTGAAAGAAGGATGAATGAAATGGAGTGGTGTCTATATCAAGATGTAACCAAAGCTGAACCCAAAGTAGATGATTCTGGCTATCGATCAATCTCCTTTACAGTGAAGTGGGATATGGGAACAAACCACAAGGCTACGTACGTCCGGCCTTTGTTTTCAGGTAATAAGCAGGGTTTTAGTCTTCAGTGCAAAACTAACTGCTAGTACAATAGTATAACTATATACGTACTGGTGAGCAAGCAAGTAAACCATCTCAATCTGCAACGTTGATGGAAAGTGCAATTAATCTGGAATTTGCCAGAAAAAAAAGTGTTCTGGAGCGCACCTACCAAGTGCTTTGGTAACTAGGTGCTGATGTTAATTGCTTAGTATCAAATGTAAACTGTCTGCAACATGCAAGTTTAATTTTCTGTCCTGTCACTGACTTATATTTGGACCTAGTGGATGATTTCTAGTCTTCAAAGTTGTTAAACTTCAATCCAGAGAATCATCAAAGTTGTTCCTAAACTGAAGATTATTTCTAGTCTGAACATGTCACAACATTACTGTCAAAATTTCAGACTTGACAATAAATATAGTGCAAACTGAAGATTGTTCCTTAACTGAAGATTATTTAGGAACACACTTGTTCCTAACTTGATGTTGATTTAGGAACACAATCTCTATCATGTGTATGTCTTTTTGAGGGAGTACTGTACCATCCCAAAACTGAAACTGAATTTTCTCCTTCCCTGTCACCACTTGCCTACTCACTTAATTTCTGAACTTTAATGATATCTCTACTGCTTGCTTTACTTCATTGTTTTCATTGTTTATTGGCTTAAAAGGCAAGGCATATTGGTACATCAACTATGGTACTGATCTGCAGTGTCTATTCACATATATGCAAAGCATACTAGCAATATGCAAGGGACTCTAGCAATCAGTAGCATTGTACATCAACTATGGTACTAATCTGTACATCAACTGACCGACAGAAGCATTATCACAGGAGAGAGGGGAGGAGTGGAGTATACCTTGCTGTGAACGGACGGCGGCGGCGGCGGCTCGATGCAGTGGACGGAAGACGGCGGCTCAATGCAGTGGGCAGAGGGGCGGCGTTGGGGAGGGAATGACCGGACTGTACATGAACAGAGAAGTGAGATACAGGTAGGATGGGTGGGGGTGAGGGATGGAGGGAGGAGAGAGGGGAGGAGTGGAGTATACCTTGCTGTGAACGGACGGCGGCGGCGGCGGCTCGATGCAGTGGACGAAAGACGGCGGCTCAGTGCAGTGGGCAGAGGGGCGGCGTTGGGGAGGGACTGACCGGACGGGGAGATGGCAACGCAGCGTGGAACCGCGGGAGGAAGGGCAACAAGGCGGCGGCGAGGACCGAGACGGCGAGGCGGGGCCGGCGGCTGCGCTGGAACCCTAGCGCTGGCCCTGCTCGAGTTCGAGCCGAGCGAAGGAGGGTTGTTCGCCTGTTCGGTCGGAGCACCTCGTCGGAGCGGGCGCGGCGGTCGTCGGAGTGGGCGCAGGGGTCGTCGGAGCGGGTGTGGAGCGGGCACGGGGGTCGTCGGAGCGGGCGCGGGGGTCGTCGGAGCTGGTGTGGCAAGGGAGGGAAGGGGGATCTGGCGAGGGAGGGAAGGGGGATTAGGCGAAGGGGGGATCCAGCTATAGATGGGGAAGGTTAGTAATGGCGCACCCTCCTCTGGTGCGCCATAAGTAATTTTTTTCTGATAGCAATGGCGCTGCGCCATTAGTAACTTTTTTTTCATTATTTTTTGTTGCATCTAATAATTTGTTTTTATCAAATATGTTATTTTCATGAGGACTAGAACAGAAGATATCATCAAATATCATCAAATTTGTTTTTTTTAAATATCATCAAATATCATCAAATTTGTTTTATTATTATTATTTTTAATTGAAATATCATCAAAAATTTTATTTGAAAATATCATCAAATTTGTTATTTAAAAATATCATCAATATTTTTTGGATTTTTAGTTGCATTCATTTGTGAATTGGTAAAACATTTATGAATATCCAATATTTGCGGGGGGTCGGCGGCGGCAGTGGAGCGGGGGAGGGTGCGGGGGGTCGTCGTCGGCGGTGGAGCGGGGGAGGGTGCGGGGGGTCGGCGGCGGCGGTGGAGCGGGGGAGGGTGCAGGGGGTGCTCGGCGGCGAGGGGGATCTGGCGAGGGGGGATAGCGATCGAGATGGAGGGGGATCGAGATCGAGTGTCCTCATGAATATTCAATATTTTTTCATATTGAATATGAAAAAATATCATCAAATTTGAAAAAATATTCATGAATTCAAAAAGTGCCCATGAATTAAATTTAAAAATATTCATGAGTTCAAAAAATATTAACAAATTCAATATTTTTTGTGAATTAGAAATTCAATACCATAATAAACATAAATAAATATTCATGAGGACACTAGCTAGAACAGAAGAAATATCATTTCAATATGTCGAAATACAATCGAGAAATGAAGGCTACAATTTAAATACAGTCGATCTTAGCTAGCTATCTGTTCACAATCTTCTTGCCCTTATTTTTTGTAAATGGAGTTCTTCTCTTGAACGGACGTCCTTTAGGTAGGGTGGTCCTGCTTCTTCTTGTGGTGTATGCTGGTACTTCATCATCGTCGTCATGTTCCATCTTCGGGTCGTCGTACTTGTCGAAGTCTTGCTCATTGGCGACTCCATCCATTCCGATGATCTTCCTTTTGTCTCTTCTCACGACAACACGACTGGGCTTTGACGGGTCGGTAATGAAGAAGCATTGGTCCACTTGGGAAGCCAGTACCCATGGCTCATTTTTCGCGGTGACGTTTGCGCCCGCGGTCTTGGATTTGGCTTCGGGTATAACCATGGTGGTGAAATACCGGTCTTCTTTTATGACGCTCTTGGCCCATCTGACACGGAACATCGGGACCTTCTCTCCAGCGTAGCTCAGCTCCCAGATCTCCTCGATCCTTCCGTAGTATCTGTCCTTGTCGTTACCGGTGTAGGATTCCATCGTTACCTCGGAGTTCTGATAACCATCGCTCTTCATGTCCTTTCCCTCGGTGTAGAATGTGTAGCCGTTGATATCGTACGCCTCATACGTCATCAGGTTGTGCTCGGCGCCCTGTGACAAGGCGAATATGAGTTGTTCTTCCGCGGAAGAATCCTCATGTAAAGGGTACGACAGAAGCTTCTGCTTGAACCAACGCGTGAAACATGAGTTGTGCTCTTTGATTATATCTCCGTCCGTCCTCTGTTGGCCTCGGTCATTGTACGTCTTCTCAATAAAGGTTTTGTGCTCTACCACCCAAGGATCGACCATGTCTATGTGTTGTAGCGCGACTAGGTTTGCTCTTTCAAAGTCGGCGAGTCGACCCTCGAAGTCGACATGCATTTTGCGGCGACCCTCACGGTGACCCCATCCAGTGAGCCTGCCGAGGTGCCTGTTGACGGGCAGACCAACTGGGTTCTCGATGCCTAGATAATTCGTGCAGTAGGAGATGCACTCTTCGGTCAGAAAGCCCCTGGCTATGCTTCCCTCTGGACGTGACATGTTGCAAACGTATCCTTTGATGACACCATTCATCCTTTCGAACGGCATCATGCTGTGCAGGAACGTCGGCCCGAGTTGCATGATATCCTCCACGATATGGACCAGCAGATGCACCATAACGTCAAAGAATGCGGGCGGGAAGTACATCCCAAGCTCGCATAGTATCACCACGATCTCTTCCTGTAGCCTTCTGAGTTGCCTCACGCCAACCGACTTCCGAGAGATGACGTCGAAAAAGTTGCATAGGCCAAATAGCGTTTCATGGACGTGCGCGTCCATGATCCCACGGATTGCAACTAGAAGTATCTGCGTCATCAGCACGTGACAGTCGTGAGACTTCATCCCGCTGAACTTCTGCTTCGCTGAGTCTAGGTATCTGCTTATCTTTTCCGCGTAACCGTAAGGAAGTTTTACTCCTACGAGGCAGGTGAAAAACTGATCGATCTCCTCCTGACTTAGAGTGAAGCACGCGGGAGGGAAGTCATTTCCGGTCTTCTTGGCCTTTTTTCCTTTGCGACGACTTTCCGTGTCCTGCTTCGCCTCATCATCATCATCATTAGCGTGAAGCTCCTCCCTGATGCCCATTGATTTCAAGTCTGCCCTTGCTTTTGGCCCATCTTTGTTCCTCTATGGCATGTTGAGCAGGGTACCAAGCAGACTCTCGCACACGTTCTTCGTGATATGCATGACATCAAGGCTGTGAGGCACACGGTGGATCTTCCAGTACGGCAAGTCCCAGAAAACAGACCTCGTTTTCCATACCTTCAGCAGCGGCACTGGCGCCTTTCGCTTCTTTCCCGGCTCTGGCGCCTTATGCTTCTTTCCCGGCAATGGGCAATCTTTTTAATTTTTCAACAGCTCATCTATTTCCTCGCCGCTCCTCGTACGCGGGCGTCTTCGGGGTTCGGTTTCACCATCGAACAGATCCTTGCGTTTTCTCCATGGATCATCGTTGCGAAGCCACCTTCGATGTCCCATGAACACGGTTTTTGAAGACCCGTGATCTCTATCTAGCTGGCGATACGTTGTGTCATCCATGCACCGGACGCATCCAGAAAATCCGTGGACCACCTGCCCCGCGAGATATCCGTAACCGAGATAGTCGTGCACCGTTGTGAGCAGTGCGGCTCTCATAGGGAAGTATTCTTTCTCTGCGGCGTCCCACGTATTGGCTGGCGTTTTCCACAGCGTGTCTGGCTCCTCTTTCAGCAGCCCCAGATACAGATTGATGTCGTTCCCTGGTTGTTTCGGCCCTTCAATTAGCATACTCATATGAATGTACTTCCTCTTCATGCACAACCAGGGGGAAGGTTGTACATCCACACAAACACAGGCCAGGTGCTATGTGTGCTTCTCTGGCTGCCAAACGGATTGACTCCATCGGTGCTGGCGCCCAGCACGATGTTCCTTGGATCGTCCCCAAATTCTGGGTGTTCGAAGTTCAACGCTTGCCACTGGCTCGCATCCTTAGGGTGACTCAGCATCTTGTCTTTTTTATTTATCTCCGGATCATTTCCGTCATCTTCTCGCTTCTTCTCCTCCCTATCCGCGTGCCAACGCAGGAGCTTTGCTAGCTTAGGGTCTGCGAAATACCGCTGCAGACGAGGAGTGATCGGAAAGTACCACACCACTTTTCGAGGAGCTTTCTTCCTCTTCTTGTATCGAGTGACGCCGCACACCGGACATATGGTAGACTCCGCATGCTCGTCCCGATAAATGATGCAATTGTTCATGCACACATGGTATTTCATGTGCAGTAAATCCAGAGGACACACGATCTTCTTCGCCTCCTCGAAACTGGTCGGGCACTTGTTCCCCTTGGGAAGACGTTCATGCCAGAATGACATGTTCTCATTGAAGCATGCGTCGGTCATTTTGTGTTTTACCTTCATCTCCAGAGCTATGAGCGTTACTTTCAGGCGGGTATCCTCGGGCCTGCATCCTTCATACAATGGAGTAACCGCGTCTATCTCCAGTTGATCCAGCTTGGCTTTCTCTCGGGCGGCAGCTCTTGCGTTATCCGTCTGCTTGAGAAGCAGCTCTTGAATATGAGGGTCCTGCACCCAGCCCATCGATGGTCCATCGTCGTCTGCTCCGGCATCTTCATCTTCATGATCATGCCCCTCGTCTTGATCTTCCTCATCATCATGTCCGGCATCACCGTCGTGATCATGTCCTGGAGATTCTTCGTCTTCTCGCCCGCCCTCGCCGCGGTGGTTGTCTTGCTGCCCTTCCTCATTTCTTGCCCGGCCCCCATGGACGACTTCATAGTCATCTTCATCACCTTGCCACCGATAGCCATCCATGAAACCACGCAAGAGCAGGTGGTCCCGCACCTGCCCGGAATCCGGGTCCGCAATAAGGCTCTTCAGCTTGCATCTTCGACACGGACATCTTATCTCCGTCTCGTTCTTTTGAAGCGTCTCAGCCTTCGCGGAGCTCAAAAACCTATTCACGACGCCTTCGGTCATCGTGCGGACCATGGTCGCTTGCGGGGTAGAGCAAAACGATATTTTAGAACCAAGAAAAAATTTGGCATGACTTTCCCTAAAAATAGGACCAAAAAGAATGCATAGTGCCAAAATTATCGCCGAAACGGAAATGAATCAACATTCCGGCAAAATATTGGCAACTATCGCATTTCAAATACCGGTACCTGCAAACACAAACATATATGCAACACCACAAACATATGCAACACCACAAACATACATAGATCTAGCTAGGCCATAAAAAGTGCATGTGCACGTTGTTGGAGGGAGAAAAAAGTAGATCTACAACATAAAGAAAGCTTTCCCCTTACTTACCTATTAAAAAAAGGTAATTTAACCACTGAATTTGGATGAATCTATGGTGCAAATGAGGTGAGGAGGAGGAGGCAGCCGAGACAAGCTTGGAGGAGGAGGTGGAGAGAATGAAGTGGGGAAAGTGAGTGTGTAGGTGGCTGTCCAAAATATCTAGCTGGTCCCATGTTACTAATGGCGCATCACCTGCAAATGCGCCATTAATAACCCTGGTTACTAATGGCGCACCAGACAGTGGTGCGCCATTAGTAGTTTTGCAAAAAAAAATGATAGTAGTGGCGCACGGGGTGACTGGTGCGCCATTAGTATTTTTGGAAAAAAAATATGTTAGTATTGGCGCACGGGGTGAGTGGTGCGCCATTACTAGTTAAAACTAGTAATGGCGCATTGTTCCCTGGTGCGCCATTAGTATTTTTGGAAAAAAAAAGTTAGTAGTGGCGCACCATGGGTGTGGTGCGCCACTGCTATATAGTAGTGACGCACCACATGTCTGGTGCGCCATTAGTGTCCATATTATCTATAGCCCTTTTCCTAGTAGTGGCCCTTGCTGTATGTGCGGCGGAGGGCAAGGGAGGCTCTGCTTGGTGTCCTATACTGTCGAGTGCAGAGGCGGCGGGGGCGCGGTGTGGTAGGGGCTATCGCCGCCGGGATAGGGCCGGAGTCACTCGAGCCGTCGAGCTCTGCGACGGCGGAAAGAGAGGGGAAGAGAGATGTGAGCATGAAGAAAGAGGTGTGGGGCTGACATGTGGGACCCTTGCCACATCAGTGTATTGTCCATGTAGATATGCCACGTGGACCAGGTGGGCCAACCTTGTCAGTTTTCTATTAGTCACGTCTTGCAGCTCGTTTAGTGCTATTTGTTACTCACTTGTCGCAGAGTTGGTGGTCTTTTGTTATTTTTAGCAAAAGCGGTAGTTTTAAAGTATCCTAATCACAAATATGATGGTCTTGAGCAATTTACTCCTTCTAAGTAGTTCATATTTTATGTTCGCGTGAGAAGGAATTTCTTTTGTTTCTCACAGTTACATTGATGTTACAAAAAATTAAGCAACCAAAAATAAAAAGGTGCCACGAAAGCTATACTTTGTTATTAACATGTCTTTTAGCTACAGGCTACATATTTTTCGTACATTGAAGATACAAAAGAAATCTGCAATCGAAAGAGGGGTACTTATTCTTTATTATTATTATTTTGTTTTCTGTACGTTTTTAATGTGAGAGGTTGTCAACTAATCTACAGGCTCACTCATCTAATCTGAGAGGTTATCATCTATTGTGGAGTAGAGCAGACAATCCACACAAATTCAGTGCAGCTGTTAAACTATGGCCATATATGCCACGATGGTAACAGTCTTTGGCTCTTTGCTGACCAAGGTATGGTCGACATTCTCCCTGGAAAACTCTGCATGATTTTCGATGGTCATCGTCCATTTGCCGTGTTGCAACTTGCAAGTGTTGTGCTGATATTCCAACAAGAGTCTTGCTATGCGTACGACTCTTGCTTGTCCGATTTCATACAACATAGCAGATCAAGTCGTTCAACTCCTGATCCAAACGGCAGCACACCACTAGATTAGGCATCGCATAGAGTCGGATAGTGTAAAATCGTACGCACAGTAGTTCCGTTCCAACAATGAAAGTGAAGGGACAATAAATAGCGACAGACACTGTTGGAAGCAGTTGCAGCACGGCAAGCAAACATACAGAAATTTCGACCTTATTCTACCGGCGTTGCTGGCGGTACTCAATAAGGTTTTCTTCAGCTTATTCTCTGGCTCTGGTGATGCATGAGTCATCGGATCTAGCGAGAAGATTTTCCAGCGGACTTGGATGTATATATCTTCAGACTGCTCAGCCTCTCATGGCGGCGGCACCAATTTGTATTCGGGCTGGTGTTGCTACAGTGGCGGCATCATCGGCATGTGGGGATGATTAGGAGGAAGATGGTTGCAGTACCATGCGAGGAGGGTTGTGGAGTTGTGGCCATTGTATTCTTGGTTGTCCTCTGGGTTGCCTCAGAATCCTGGTGGGATATTTCGGGATTTGCCAAGTTGATGAGCCCTTTCGTATCAAGCCCGATGAACTCTTCTGTTCATGCATGATTAGGACTGTTGTTAAGTTATCGTGTAGTTGCCAGATCCGATAGGAGCAGTTGTAGGTGGACGCGATCCGCATGCGAACATGCACACATCCATCTTTGGATCCGACGAGCCAGAGAGGAGGGCAGCGGCACGTCGTCCAAGACCACGCTGTGCAGGTGGAGTTCGCCGGCGACAAGGGCATGACGAGCAGGAGTGGACGACGATGCCCATACAGATTTGTACAAATACGACCGTAGCAAGTGTGCGACACTTATGGATTTAAATGAGTCATACTGGTTTCAATACAGTTAGATTTGACTTAATTATTTCTTAATGCCCATCATGCCCTTAATTATGAAGGGGTACTGACCGATCTGAATCGTTGATGTGTTTAGGGGGGTGTATCGAAACAGAAGTGCAGACCACATATATACATGCATCCAAAACACATTCCACCCTAACATTTCCAGAAACGTTTTATTCAACTTTTTTTAAGCAAATGTGGGTTTACCCCGGTTCCATTCAATTGATTGAAAGAAACCAAGAACAGAGTTCATACTACCCAGGCTGAAACCAAGGTAGCTAGCCCTGAAAAGACATAACCAGATCAACCAAACGGCTGTTTTACAAAATAACCAGCAAACTATTACAAGTCCAGGTAACAAACTGGTAATATGCGGACACAAATGTATAGGTTCATTTATTGGTACTGGACACCAGGATCTGTTGCCACTCTTCATCAGTTGCGGACAGAGGAGGTATTATACCCAAGTGATCCGAATAAGTTTATTCAACGATTCACCCATACAAAAAGGAAGATGAGTGGTGAGTAGCAAGCTGCGTCCCTGATCTAATATAATTAGGGTTGGCCACCAGCCGGCGGGCGGCAATAGTACTTGCCAAGGCACCCGCGATGGTTGACAGTAGGAGGGCCTGGACGGGAAACATGGTAGTTATTCAGTCATCATAGTAGTTAATCAATTTCAACACTGCAGGGGACACAAATTAACAGTTTGGAAATATGCACTGACGGACCTGCAGTATTGTGGTGGCCGGCAGCTCCAAGGCAGACGGAGCTGTTGATAATGAAGGTGGTGACGACGACGAGGAGAGCCATCTTGAGGAGCGCCATGAAACGGCTGGCACCTCTATTACCCAAGGACGCCATGCATATACCTGCTGATTCCAGCGAGGCTTTGAGAGCTGTGTACGTCTGCTATTGTGCTATCTTACTGTGCTGCTTGCCGATCCAAAAGCCTGTATTTATAATGATTTGGTACCCTAGACATTCGTATTTTTGTCTACAAACTTGGTCAAAGTTAAAAAAAGTTTAACATTTAAAAAGAATACACCTTATACTTAGGAACGAAAGGAGTATATCACAGCCACATATTTAATTTGGCACTACCAAATTACTCAGTTCTTTTTTTCTTTTTTGAGATGCAAAATTCTCGGGCTGATGAGTGATACAGGACGACCAGCAGAGAGACATGCTATCACACTCTATTCCACCACTCCATATCACTAGGTAGGAAATGCGGCTTGCCGCAGCAATGCTGCCGGGTATAGTCATATCCAAACCGGTAATACAAAATAGCATAATGTAGTTGTGTTTATCAATCTAATATCAAGTTTATATCAAAAGCATTGCATCGATACATACACATTCAGTACATAGCAATTGGTCCATGAAACAACAAAAGGCTTCGGTCCAAAAAAAAAGCTATACATATTTGGTACATAGCAGTTGATCCAGACAACTACAAAAGACTTCAGTTCAAAAGCAAGCCAAGATAATCCATCTTAACATAACAAATACAATAACCAGGTTGTGACATGTCTTGATCAAGCAAGATGGAACGCGAGATAATAAACCTACTTAGTTAGGCTATAGCCTAATACTTGATAGCTCAACAGGGTTGTCTCCATGATTAAATCCTTACACGTCACGCCGCTTAGGTAGGAAGTGCGGCCTGCCGCACCCCACTTAGTCTCGTCTTAGCTAACCCAGTAATGAACAATATATGGCTTTCAGGATGACAAATTTAGAGCTGACAGAAAGATAAAAGAATGTTCCAACATCTGGTGTTACTCAATAGTAAAAGGTAGTAGTAGATACTTAATGGTCCAATACATAAAATGAAGTTTTATGTGACATTGGTGTATATTAGGAAATGCAACAGGAAACACCAAAAGCATCATTACAACATTACAAAATCAGGCCATAGTGGTAGTACCACATAGGATTCGTGGACCTGATGAGTCCTAACTATAAAATACACAATATATATTTCGCATCTCAACACGATGATAAGCTCCAAATAGTGATTGCTAGTTATCATCTGCAAAAAAAGCACAAAACAGAAAAGGCTTAATCCAGAAAACCACAATATAATCATTTATATGAGAAGGCACCTAAGTTAACATAGCTCATCACAGAGAAATGCAAAAAAGTCAAACAAATAAACCAGAAAATTATTCAATCCTCATTTGACGTTATGGCATTCAAGAATCCATTATGGCAAGTTTAGTATCCTTGTTGGTTTAATTAGTGAGCCAGTAATTAATTATACATGCAAGAACTAGAAAGTAAAAGTCGATTAAAATCTGAATAGAAGGGTCAGTGATGCAGGGGATATCACTTCCGCGAAAAGACTATACTTACATGCTTTCAATGGTAAAATACGTAGAATAGCTTTACCGCCAATCAGTCGAGCAGTTGTAAGGCACAGATAAATAGATTCACTTAGGAAAGAGCAGTTACTATGTATATCATAGTATCATGTAGTAGTACTAATCAAGAAGAATTGTTTGATAGCTAAGAGATTCTAAGTCATGCTTGTAAACATGTTTTCATACTTAAAAGACATAGCATCAGACCAATGTAGCAAAATAGGGCTGCCCGTTCGTGAAGAGCAACATATGCAGCATACCGTTACCATCAATCAGTTGAGCACTTGTAAGGCACAAATAAATAGATTCACTTGCTATAGCTCAGCAGCGACTATAAGCCAAGTGCCAAATCCAAACAATGCAATAGCTCTCTGCCAAATACACATAATTTCTTAGAAAATAAAGCAGAACTCAACCAACCCTATAACAGAAATCAGAATTGCAGACAATAAAATGTAAATGTTGCACGTGTATTTCATTCACATAGCAAAAATGTGACGCCCCCGATTCAATCGTACACTAATCATGCACGCAAACGTGTACGATCAAGATCAGGGACTCACGAGAAGATATCACAACACAACTCTAAAAATAAAATAAGTCATACAAGCATCATAATACAAGCCAGGGGCCTCGAGGGCTCGAATACAAGTGCTCGATCATAGACGAGTCAGCGGAAGCAACAATATCTGAGTACAGACATAAGTTAAACAAGTTGCCATAAGATGGCTAGCACAAACTGGGATACAGATCAAAAGAGACTCAGGCCTCCTGCCTGGGATCCTCCTAAACTACTCCTGGTCGTCGTCGGCAGCCTGCACGTAGTAGTAGACACCTCCTGTGCAGTAGGAGTCGTCGTCAACGGTGGCGTCTGGCTCCAGCATCTGGTTGCGACAACCAGGTAGAATGGAAAGGGGGAAAGAGGGAGAAAAGCAACCGTGAGTACTCATCCAAAGTACTCGCAAGCAAAGATCTACACTACATATGCATGGGTATCTGTGTAAAGGGCAATATCGGTTGACTGAACTGCAAAATGCCAGAATAAAAGGGGGGATAGCTAGTCCTGTCAAAGACTACGCTTCTGGCAGCCTCCATCTTGCAGCATGTAGAAGAGAGTAGATGGTAAGTTCACCAGGCAGCATCATATAGCATAATCCTACCCGGCGATCCTCCCCTCGACGCCCTGTGTGAGAGCGATCACCGGATTATATCTGGCACTTGAAAGGGTGTGTTTTATTAAGTATCCGGTTCTAGTTGTCATAAGGTCAAGGTACAACTCCAAGTCGTCCTGTTACCGAAGATCACGGCTATTCGAATAGATTAACTTCCCTGCAGGGGTGCACCACATAACCCAACACGCTTGATCCCATTTGGCCGGACACACTTTCCTGGGTCATGCCCGGCCTCGGAAGATCAACACGTCGCAGCCCCACCTAGGCACAGCAGAGAGGTCAGCACGTCGGTCTAAATCCTATGCGCGCAGGGGTCTGGGCCCATCGCCCATTGCACACCTGCACGTTGCGTGGGCGGCCGGAAGCAGAACTAGCCCCCTTAATACAAGAGCAGGCTTACGGTCCAATCCGGCGCGCGCCGCTCAGTCGCTGACGTCACGAAGGCTTCGGCTGATACCACGACGTCGAGTGCCCATATCTTTCCCGCGTAGTTGGTTAGTGCGTATAGACCAAATGGCCAGACTCAGATCAAATACCAAGAACTCGTTAAGCGTGTTATTTTGAAGTAACCGCGGACGCCGACCAGGGCCAGGCCCACCTCTCTCCTAGGTGGTCTCAACCTGCCATGTCGCTCCGCCACAAAGTAACAGTCGGGGGCCGTCAGGAACCCAGGCCCACCTCTATCGGGATGGAGCCACCTGCCCCTTCAGCCCCCATCTCCGAACAGTATCATAAGTAATGTAACAGTATAAAGTATACAGCATATGCCCGTGATCACCTCCCGAAGTGATCACGGCCCAGTAGTATAGCATGGCAGACGGACAAGAGTGTAGGGCCACTGATGGAATACTAGCATCCTATACTAAGCATGTAAGATTGCAGGTAAAGGTAACAACAGTAGTAGCAAAGACAGGTTATGCATCAGGATAGGATAAACGGAAAGCAGTAACATGCTACCCTACTCTAATGCAAACAGTATAGAGAAGAATAGGCGATATCTGGTGATCAAGGGGGGCTTGCCTGGTTGCTCTGGCAAGAAGGAGGGGTCGTCAACAACGTAGTCGGTCGGGGCACCAGCAGCGGCGTCGGTCTCGTAGACTACCGGAGAGAAGAGGGGGGAGAAACAATGAATACAATGCAAACAGATGCATAACGATGCATGACAAAGCAAACAGCGGTGTTAGGTGTGCCCTAACGCGGTAAGAGGTGATACCGGCGAAGGGGGGAAACATCCGGGAAAGTATCCCCGGTGTTTCGCGTTTTCGGGCAGATGAACCGGAGGGGGAAAGTTGCGTGTTCGATATGCTAGGGGTGTGTGGCGGACAAACGGGCTGTGTATCTGGATTCTTCTCGTCGTTCGAGCAACTTTCATGTACAAAGTTTTCCCACCCGAGGTACGGATTATTTTACATTAATTTTCAAAGTTCTAAATGATTTTCTAATTTATTTAATTACTTTAATTCAACATTATCCAGAATAGTGATTGTTGACGTCATTATGATGTCAGCATGATGTCAGCAGTCAACAGAGGTGTTGACTGGGTCGCTGACATGTGGGTCCCGCATGTCATAGGTTGTTTACTAATTAATAGCAGTTAGTTTAATTAACAGGTTAATTAAGTTCAATTAAACCAGATTAATTAAGTTAATTAATTCTTTAATTAATTAATTAAGTAATAATTTTATTTTTATTATACAATTTTTTTATATTTCTTAATTCTTTTTTTAACGTTCTAGGGGGCTGGGCCCTGTTGTCCAACGGCCTAGGGCCTTAACGGGCACAGGGGGAGCGGGCGTTGGGTGCTGCGGTTACGGGCGCCGGGGCGTGCTGGCGCCCGAGCGGAGGCCGAGCCCGAGCGGCCGCCAGCGAGGGGCCGCGGCGGAGGCAACGACCGGCGTAGGGCGCGCGGACCGGCTGCGGAGGTGGGCAGCTGCAGGGGAGGCGCTAGGAGTTGTGGGCAGAGGCGGGCGCAGGTCAGGCGACGCGAGCGTCGAGCAGGGGCGCGGGCGCCGGAGCGCCGGATGTGGGCGTGGCGGCGTCACCGACGCGTGGGGTGCAGGAGCGGGGCGAGGTCGACGCCGGTGGTGGGACGAAGGCGGGCGATGCATGGGCGGGCGCCGAGCGGAGCAGCGGCGGTGCACGTGGGAAAGGAGGCCGCGACGAGCGCGAGGACGACGCCGGAGTGGCGCTGTGGACGCTGAGGAGGGAGGCCGGGCACGGTGAGCAGGGGCCCGAGGCGACGGCGGCCTCACTTGGCAGCGACAGTGGCAAGGCGCGGCGAGGCAAGGCTCTGGCGTGCGTGGGCGTGCGCGTGCGGTAGCAGCTAGGCGCAGCGCTGGTGGCAGCGGGTGGACGCGGGGACGGCTGGTGCGGTGCACGCGCATAGAGGAGGAGAGGGAGGAAGAGGGAGGCGGCGGCTCACTGCGGGTGTAGGGAATTGGCAGCGGGGCGTGGGGTGGTGGTCGGAGACGATGGCGCCGGAGGGGAAGCAGGCCGGCGAGGAGAAGGAGGCAGGCCGGCGATGTGGCGTCCCAGGCGGCGGCGGTGGTCGACGTAGCGAGGGGGCGGTCTCCTCCTCTCGATCCCGATCCAATCGGGGGGGAGAGGGGGAGATATTTTTCGGGGAGGAGGGAAAGGGTATCGGGCTAGGGTTTGGGAAAGGGGTGCGGGGGTTAAGTACCCCAGGGAGCGGGTGGGCTCGTTCGGCTGGGCTAGCTGGCAGTGGCCGCTGGGCCACGGCCCAGCTTGGGGCGGGGGGGGGGGGCTTTTGTTTTCAACAATTTTCCTTTTGTTTTGTTTTTACCCTTTTACTTATTTTTCCTTTTTCCTGTTTTATTTTTAGTCCCATCTTATCTAAGTTTTATAAAGACACAAAAGTTGTACCAAAATCAGTATTACTAATTATACCTCTTATACTAAAGTTTAAACCCCTAGATAAAATATTTTAACATTTTATAATTAACGAAAGGCATTTATTAAATTTGTTATGTTGTTGTTTCATTCCCATTTGAGCATTTAAACATTTTTATAAAAGTGCGGTTTCTCCACCATAATTACCTATGCATTATTTGGCTCACTCCGAACATTTTAGTTTTAATATTTGAAATCTTTTATTGTTTGCTTGATTTTGAATTTGAATTCGAATCGGTTTCGAACTAACGCGAGATTAGCAACAGTAATCGAGGTGACGTGGCATCATTAGCAGAGGGTTACTGTAGCTTAATTATCCGGGCGTCACAATTCTCCTCCACTACAAGAAACCTCGTCCCGAGATTTAAGAGGGGAGCAAGGGGGAAGGGATTTGGTTACGAAATTCTAACGGGTCTTCCCGATGTTGGTTGCTCTTCTCGAAGAGGTCAATCCAATACGTTGATGCCTTCATTCCTCCGCTCCAGGTCATCATGATGAAGTTGTCCTCCTTTCTTCAAGAACTCCATCGTAGGTATGAAGGACAAGGGGTAACTTCGGAAGAACGGACCGCTACAATGTTGCTTATCTGGTAGATAACATCAGGAAAGGTGGCGGAAAGTAACTCTCGAATCGAACCTTAAGAAAATATCAAGAGAAAAGTAAGTAGGTACCATGGGAAGTTTCGAGCGGGTAGGCAATCGTTCGATGCCTGAAACGGAGTGTGAAAAGGGGTTTAGAGCAACGAGAATAAGTATTGCGTCTGATACCAGAATAGATTAGTAGGCAGGTGACCCGTGAATTACATACGAAGCCGAGCGCGAGGAATAACTATGACAATAGGGTGTACAGGAGAGTCAGGTTTCGATCCTGTGGAACTATGGGTTATGGGCCTACTATGTGGGTTAAAAGTAGGAAGGGCGATGACGTCTTGCACGATCATGTAAGCAAGGCATGTCAGAGGATAGCCTATCAGTTATGTCGGCAACAACATCGGTACCAAGGGCGAGGGACGAAGAGAACCATTTTCCTGCTCGTTGAACGAGGCGGACCAATAGGCAAAGTTCTCATCCATCGGTGGCTACCGGAATGTCATCAACAATAGTAACAGGGTCTTGCTGACAGAATTGTACACCGTGGTGTTTACATAAGCAGGAGAATATATACTGCTTAGATCATATAGATCACAAGAAAGGTTAAACCAAACAATGTAAAGTAAAATATGATCATCACATTAATCAGACCAATGGAAAGGAAAAAAGTGGTTATACTCATGTATTAGAGTATATCTTTCCTAAGGAAAGGCGGAGCAAGGTATTAAGGATAGGGCTCCAAGTAGGTAACCATTTAGGTAAGGGGAGAGGAATTTCATGACATTACCCAAACAACAGTGTTTGAATAATTGATAAAGAAAATTTAGCATTGTGCTTCAAATGTTCTTATTGATGATAGGAGTACCATATACATGCTTCGAGATAGCATTGACATGGTCATCAAGTGAAGATCAAACTTAGGATACCGGAAGGATCCATCAGAAACAACTTGTAGAATAAGTCTTACAATTTCCTCATGGAAGAACGGATAACCTTGCTAATAAGGAAACTATAATAGCAGGTCATCCGGCCAGGTGTGTTGGGCATGCCATCACCTTACCGGGTCATAAAAGACCAGTGTTATAACTCTTGGAAAAATGTTACAACCATCATATCTGACCGAGATTCAGATCTGATCGGTCTTAGGATACCTCAGACTCAGGATGCCTGAGAAGAAAAGGTGCAAAACAAATTGACGAGACGACATTGTAAGATTCTCGGGAAATTTACTACGGAAGCGAGTTCCGAAACAAAAGCTCATCATTAAACCAACGAAGGGATAAGGAGGTAGCTGATGAACTCAGCGACAATTCATCGAGACTTCCAAAAGATGGGTTTCCACAATTATGTGAACAAGGAGATAACATTAGTCAGATCAAATGATATAATGATGTATGCTTGAGGAAAACATACACAGATAAACATTGGTTGAAAGGTGCACCCGAAATATGGGCTTAAGTAGGATGATCAATGTTAGAATGGTGGTTCGATAACCAATGGTCTAAGAATGAAATATCAACCATTAACTCCGAAGTAATAGGACCTTTTCAAAAGCCTTTTGTTGTTTCACAGCAATCTTAGCAAGTTTAGAGTAGCTGGGCTTGAGGTTTTCATCAGATTCATCCTCACTAAATTCAGAGGAGGTATATTTGAGTACCTTGGCACCCTTTGCCATGAAGCAATAGGTGGGAGCGTAATCATCATTGTATTCATCAGCCTTGTTGGTGAAGCCATTTTCTTCAGAGTTGAAGATGGACTTGCTGACGAAAGCAGTAGCGAGAGCTAGGCTCGCCACACCATACTCGGACTCCTCAGATGCCCCATCTTCCTCATGTTCCTCAGATTCAGCCTCAGAGTCCATTTCCTTGCCAATGAATGCTCGAGCCTTCTTGGAGCTGCTTTTCTTGTGAGATGAAGACTTCAAGGATTTTGATGATGAAGACTTTGAAGATTTCTTCTTCTTCTTTGAGTCATCAGAACTGTAGTCCTTGTAATTCTTCTTCTTCGATTCCTTTTCCCACTGAGGACAGTCTTGAATGTAGTGACCAGGTTTCTTGCACTTGTGACATAGCCTTTTCTTGTAGTCACTGGATGAGGAATCATTGCTCCTTGAGGTCTTTCCAAAGCGACCACGTCTTGAGAACCTCTGGAATTTCTTCACGAGAAGTGCTAGCTCCTGGCTCAGTTCTTCAGGATCACCAAGGCTACTACCTGAATCTTCACCTTCAGATTCAGATACAGCCTTAGCCTTCAGGGCACGAGGTCTGCCATAGCTCGAACCATAGAGATCTCTCTTCTCAGCAAGCTGGAACTCATGAGTGTTTAGCCTCTCGAGGATATCAGCAGGATCAAGTGACTTGTAATCAGCACATTCTTGTATCATCAATGCCAGAGTATCAAATGAGGAATCAAGCGATCTCAGCAATTTCTTCACCACCTCATGGTCAGTGATGTCGGTGGCACCAAGGGCTTGAAGCTCATTTGAGATGTCAGTGAGACGATCGAAGGTTTGTTGAACATTTTCATTGTCGAGTCTTTTGAAGCGATTGAAGAGATTGCGAAGAACGTCAACACGAGAGTCACGTTGAGTTGAGACTCCTTCATTCACTTTGGACAGCCTATCCCAGATAAGCTTAGCAGTTTCCAAAGCACTCACTCTTCCATACCGCCCTTTGCTCCGATGGCCACATATGATGTTCTTCACTTGAGAATCGAGTTGCTTGAATCTCTTCACATCTGTAGTGTTCAGAGAAGGTGTGACTGAGGGAACACCATTTTCCACAACATACCAGAGATCGTTATCAATTGCCTCAAGTTGCATTCGCATCTTATTCTTCCAGTAGGGGTAGTCCGTCCCATCGAAGGTAGGACACCCCCCAGAGACCTTGATCATATCTGCGGTCGACATAACTAAAAATCCAGGTGGTTAAACCAAAATCACACAGAACAAGGGAGTACCTTCCTCTGATACCAATTGAAAGTGCGTTATATCTACTAGAGGGGGTGAG
The DNA here is from genome assembly GCF_002575655.3 of Aegilops tauschii subsp. strangulata. Taxonomy (NCBI): domain Eukaryota; kingdom Viridiplantae; phylum Streptophyta; class Magnoliopsida; order Poales; family Poaceae; genus Aegilops; species Aegilops tauschii. Next base: position 44,617,089 of record NC_053036.3, read on the forward strand.
TAGGCGATTTTTATGAATTCTTCACTGAGGAATTTGCGGGTGAGGAAATTCCTTAGCGAAGAACTACTTGCAGCAGAATAAGTACTCAGATGTAAACATAACAGAACATAGGCATGGTCATCATGATGAAATGAAGACAAACACAGAGTACAGAAAGCCTAATCACAGGATAAAACAGGATGAAGACAAACAGACTGAAGAAATTGAACTGAGAAAATTGAGAAAGTCTTCAGTCAAAGTCTTCAAACAGATATGAATAAGTGCACACCACAGTTATGAGGAAATGAAAGAGTTGAGAAAATAGAACCAGTTGGCTTGGTGAAGACAATGATTTGGTAGACCAGTTTCAACTGTTGTCTCAGTTGTACGTCTGGTTGGAGCGGCTAGGTATTTAAACCTGAGGACACACAGTCCCGGACACACAGTCCTCACCATATTCTCCTTGAGCTAAGGTCACACAAACCTCGCCCAATCACTCGTGGTAAGTCTTCAGGTGACTTCCAAACCTTCACAGACTAGGTCACTCGGCGATCCACAATTCCTCTTGGATGCTCTAGACCATGACGCCTAACCGTCTGGAAGAAGCACAGTCTTCAAAAATAACAAGCATCGGATCCACGCAGGATCAATCTCTTCAGTGATGCTCAATCACTTTGGGTTTGTAGGTGTTTGGGTTTGGGTTTTTCCTCACTCGGTGATTTTCGCTCAAAGTCCTCGGAGGATGGGATGCTCTCAAATGACAAGTGTCAGTTTCTCTCGGAGCAGCCAACCAGCTAGTGGTTGTAGGGGGCGGCTATTTATAGCTAGGGAGCAGCCCGACATGATAAGACATAAATGTCCTTCAATGATATGACCGTTAGGTGGGTAGATATTTTTGGACAGCTGGCGCGTAGCGCAGCAACGGTCGGATATTTGAGGTTCAAAATCCTCAGGGCTATCATGTTCCTCACTGTGTAGGCAATCCGCACTGGCGAATTCCTAACTCCTCAGTCAGAACAAATTCCTCAGAGACCAGAAGAACTTCGTCTCTGTCACTAAAGAAAATGACTAAACTGTATGAGATTTTCAATGGTTTCACTCGAAGGGATTGGTAGGTGTAGGATTTTGAGTTGAGCATCACATGGAAATTTTTCCTTAGTATTTCCTCGACCCCCTTTAACAGTACGGTGTTTCCTATGACTCAAGAAAGAGAAAATGAAACTACGAAAACAAAAGTCTTCACGCTTCATGTTCTTCGAATGAATAACAAGTCTTCAAGGTTACATCAATTTCTTCACTTTCAAAGTCGACGAAGATGATGTAGGGGTCGCAGCAGCGCTCGTCGATCAGGCAGCAGCAGCAAAGCACGGCTAAACTGCACAGCAGGAAAGGAAAGCACACAGCGAGTGAATACGCTGATCAGTCAGTTTGTGCTAGTGGGCTGCAAATCTACTACATTTTATTGTGCAATGTCAGGTCAGTTTGTGTAGCTAAACTGCTAGCAATGAACCGAGCAAGTGCATATATACTGCTCGTGAGCACGACTGATTTTTTAATCAGTCTAAATTAAGACCGCAAGACCATTTTCTCGCACGGGAAGGTTACACTGTGTACTTCTTCAGAATAATCCAATCATTTTACGACAAAACCAAATATGTTGCAGAATAAAAAATCTACAAGGTGAATAGTAGGAGCTAAGTTTTCAAAGAATGTATCACTTTCAGCTACACAAAGAATGCCCATCCTCAAGAAAACAATTATAATTTGGAGCTAAGGTACATTTCCGCAAACACGTAGTAGATGCAAGGATGACCAAGAGCCAGTGCATTACCCAAGCCAAGCCCTTGAGCCGTAGGTTACCAAATTTATCATACAATGTCATGGGCTCGAGCAAGTCGTAGCATCGTTCCATGTACACCTCGTAGTAGGAGATCTCGACGGAGCACCAGGTGCCAATACAGCACGATAGGATTGTCGCGACCGACAAGGGGATGAGCCCCGGCAGATCTTCACTGCCCTGCGTAACAACCAGGTTTGTTTCAGCTAGTCTGGCATTTCGTCAAACAAGTTAGAGCATCTCCAGCCGCGCCCCCAACAGGCCCTCCCAGGCGTTTTTGCCGCACCGGCGCCGAAAAAAAGGCCCAGTCGCGCCCCCAGAAGCCCTTTTTTGCCGGCTCGGGCCGAAACTTGTGCCGGCGCCCCAGCGCCAGCACAAGCGAAAAGGGCGCGTGGGTCTGCCCTGTCGGCGAGTCGAGCGCCTCTTCCCGCCGTTTCTTCTGGCTTTTCCCCCACTTCCCTCTCATTCTTCCCCTTTCTCCCGCCAATCTCCCTCCCGCTCGCCTCCCAACCGGCCGCCATGCCACCGAAGAAGTACGTCGTCCCCCGCGCCGCGGCAACCGCGACCGCCTCCGTCACCCAGCCGAAGCAGAGGAAGCCGAGGGTGCCGCCGTCCAAGCCACCAGGCATGACAAACGCCGATTGGAGGGCGGAAGTTCAGCGACGGGAGACTGTCACCGCCGACCGGCGGAACAGGGCGATCGCCAAGAAGGCCCGTGACAACGCGGCGCGTGCGGCTACGGCTTCGGCGGACCAAGCCTAGGTCGAGGCGACTCGCGCGGGGATGATGAATCCACCCGACAGCCACGCCCAGTACGCGCCCTGGGGCCAGTAAGGCGTCGGCTCTCCGTCGCCGCAGCCATGGGGATCGCCGAGGAGGTCGCGGCTCGCCCGGAGAGCGGCGCCAGCGTTGAGGATCAGGTATGGCACGCCGGTCTCCCGCCTCTCTTCGCCATGTGCGCACGCCAACTATTTGTTCCTCCGTGCAGTTGTTGCGCATATTCGCCTTGTATCAGCAGGGCAACAACGACGCCGAGTTCAAGTACCTCCATGTTTACAAGCGCATTGACATGTGCGAGAAGTGGGCGGAAGTCCGGCGTACCATCGACAAGGCCAAGGAGACCTACAAGCCGGACGCACTGACTCCGGGCGCATCAGAAGGGCGGTCGGACGGCAACAAAGGTTCCAAGAGGGGGAAACACGCCGACGCGGCCACCGCTCGAGTGCAGGAGTCCATCAAGCACTGCCTCGCCGACGCACAGGCCCGGGCCGCCCTTCGTGAAGAGAAAACCGAGGCGCAGTGGTCGGCGTTGATGTCGAGCAGCACCGTCAAGCTCGACCTACTCTGGACCAACGTCGCCACGAAGAAGAGAAACACCGACTTGGCTTTCCTGCTGGGCGGGGCGGACATGCTCCAGAGCAACGACGAGGCGGTCAAGGCATGGTACTTGGCGGAGCGTGGCCTCATCCTGAACCAGCTTCCCTCGACGACGACGCCCACGCCGACGCCGCCGCCAAGTCCGAGCGATGATGCCGCCGAGACTCCCCGCAGCACAGAAGCCACGTCGACGCCGCCCAGCACGGAACCGCCGCCAAGCCCGTGCACGCCGACTCCGCCGACGCCGGAGGCCGACCTCGCCGTCTGATGCGCACGCGCGTCTTTCTGCTTTTTGTACTTTTTTGTACGCCAAACTTTTCATTCGATCACCGAACTTGTGGCCGCTTGATCGCCGGATTTGTGACGTCTATTTTGTGAGCAGGAATGGCTGCGTTTGAATTTGCCACGGCTGGGGGCGTGGCTGGGAGCTAGGTCGCCCCCAGGGGCCGATCTAGCACCGGCTCACCCCAGGCCGCTCTTTTTAGGCTCCCTAGGGGGCTGAACGGCTGGAGATGCTCTTATGGGCAAGATCAGAAGAATGGAATGGCACCTGCATGGTGTAGGTCTTGCCGCTGTCCGTCGCTCCATAGGCAAACACGGTCGCGTTGATGCCCTCGAAGATGCCCGGGATCAAACAAATGTCTGATCCATGCTCCAGTGGAGGCTCGGGCTCCACCCTCTAATCCAGCGGCGCCTGCAGAAAGATAGAGAGAGTCAAACCGAGACAGAGGGCGCAACAGGAGCAGTCCTTTACCAATCCCAGCAAATAAGCCAAGCGGATAAGAATTTACAGATTGGAACTCCAGCAAATAAGCAGCCCCAGGGGCGCCAGGCCAAAACGAAGGGATTAGAGGCATGGCCTGGAGCAACAGGAGCAGTCCTTTACCAATCTGCAGTCAGCGGCCACGGCGGGACGCGGGAAGCAGCACGTCCGTTGGGCATGGAGGCGGCGTCGGGGCGGAAGGGGGCAGTGCGTGCGGTGGAGGTGGAGGCAGAGGCAGAGCTCCATGCCGGAGGTGCTGGTAGGTGGGTCAATGGGAGGGAGAGGGCGGGTGGTGCTGCTGGCGATGGGCGGGCGCAGTCCAGCGCGATGCCAGCCGCGTCTGCCATGGCATCCGATGGAGGCGACGCCGAGCATGGGCAGCTCCGCGGGGCTCCACTCGTAGTAGGCGCAGCCCTCGCCGCCGTAGGCCTTGGCCGGCAGCCTCAGGGTCAGAAGGGATGGGTGGGATCGAAGGGCCCCGAGATGTTGGCGACACCGCCGCGGATCGGGATCTGGATAGGGTGCGAGAGAGAGTGAAACGGCCGGTGTGGGTGGACGGTGGGAGATGATGTGGTGGGGTGGAGGGCGGGAGAGCGATGCGGTGGGATCCCATCGGCGGGAGATGGATGCGATGGGATCCCATCGGCGGTAGCCGCCGTCTTCGATCTAGATCGGGGAGAGGAAGAGAGAGAGGTGGCGGCGCGTGGAAGGACAAAGGGGATCGAGCGAGGAGAGTGTGCCACGGGCTACTAGGGTTTGGGTCGGGTTACAGAGAGGTGGGTGACGGACGTTGGATCTGTTGTGTGTGGACGGCTCAGATCAGCTACAGTGGGGTGATCCGTGGGAAGAGTCATGATTGGTTTAGAACATCTATGATATAAAATAGTTTCTAAGTGCTGAAAATAGGGGGATTTTGTGAAGCAACTATCAAAAATATTTTGTAAAAGAGTACCACTAAAATTTTCACTTGAATTAGACCACATTTTATGGATGATCGTCAATTTTCATGCATCTTCTATCTTTCTACCTATTTTTGGTCATTTAAATGGGTTTTTGTCGATTCAGCAGGAACCGAATCAAATTTGAACTATACGTGCCTCATAGTTTACTCTTTACTTTTTCCAAAATTTATTTTTGGGTACATAAGTATCTATTTAATCAGAGAAACGCCAAAAGTTTCCCAATATTCAACCATTAGCTTGAAAGGGACATGCCCGCTGTTTTGACCGCATTTTGAAACGGGCATGAAAAATTCAAAAACAAATCAAAAAATTTGAAAATCTCTGCATTATGTCATTATATGTGCATCTTGAATGGCAAACAATGTTGCCTGAGGAATTTTTCATTTCCTTTGGATGAAAAATTCATTTTCCATTTTTCGAGTGTCCAAAATGAGTTTTTTTGTAAAGGACCTACCATATATTTGTGGCAAAATTGGACCAAATCAATTTTATAAAATACTAGGCCATGTTTATTTCACAATTGACAAAATGTTTGGGTGTCAAAAGCTTTAATCCACCTCTCGTGAAAAAGACAAATTTCCGCCGATTCAGTGGGAAGCGGGTCAAATTTGAATTGCAGCTGCCTCATAGTTTGCTCTATATTTTTTCCAAAAATCATTTCTAGGTACATAAGTATCTATTTAATCAGAGAAACATCAAAAAAATTCCAAGATTCAACCACTAGCTATGAACGGTCATGCCCGCCGTTTTGACCGCATTTTGAAACGAGCATAAAAAATTCAAAAAAATCGAAAAATTAGAAACCTTCGCATTGTGTCATTATATATGACCAAGTTGTCATGAAAAATAATAACTTGTAATACGGCAATTATTTTAAGAAAGTGTTCTCAGAAATAAAACCCATTAACAGTCGTGGTAAGGGCGCCTCCTCGCTAATGCCACGTCGATTTTACTGTGTAGAAGGGAAAAAGTTAAAAACGCGACGACCCATCGATCCTTCTCTTTTTCATCTCTCACACGCGAGCCTTTTCTCGTCTCCTGTCTCACCTCCTGCGACCCCTTGCCGCCGCCACCACCCACGCCGGCCCAATCTGGCGAGCCCCGGCGACGGGTGGCACACCGATGACCTCACCTCTCCCCACTGCTTCCTCCCACCCGCCCAAATCCATCGTGAGAGGCCTTCCGCTCTCACTTATGACCTAGCGGGGCTAGGGTTTCGGGCATGGCGTCCCCTTCATCGGCGGCGAGGCTCCGGCGGCCTCCGGTGGCTCGTCCCAGTCGCCTTCCCCCCCCCCCCCACACACACACGCGCGAAGGTCCTCCCATGCCGATGGCCATGAGGTGCACGCCGTGCGTTGGGCCGTGCCTTCTCTGCACCGGTGCGTTCATCCCCCTCCTCCTCCTCCTCTCTACTCCGGTCGAGCTCTGGCCCTCGCCTCTATTTCTGTCTCTCTCAGATTAGATGCAGCAGCCTCCTGTCTCCATCGACAAGGAGGGCGACTGGGACCCAAGCGCAAGCCGATGAGCTTGATGAGGACACCGTCCTGATCTTCACCTCGACTATTTCCCACACAAGGTCGTGCCTTTGCCCCTCTTCCTGCTGCTTCTACTGCTCTAGACTGGTTTTGAGTTATCTTGTTGGTTGTGAAACTATCAACTTTGGTTTGGGTGATACACGCTGCTGTTTTGGGAGATTCCAAACTTTTGTTATGTTGTGCGCACACATACATGCAACTTTGCTTCATAAACATAAAGCAGTGCTTTGATTCATTTTTGTTCCAGCAAGAAGTATCTATATCCTGTTTCTAGGGATTCGTGTTGGGGATAAAAATTAGTCATTGCTCAATGGAGCCATACAGGTAACTGTCCAGCAAAACTTACATACTCTAAACTATGATTAATACATAGTTATGAGCATTTTTTTCCTATTTTTAACAAAGGTTGCCATGGTGCATGTGTTGAAACCCTAAATTTGTGAATATACAAGTGAGATTTCTTTTCTTGTTGCCTATATTCAGAGGTTGTTTTCTGACTATTCTTTGATCATTTTTTTTGTATAGATCTGCTTGTAGTTCATACTTGATTGGTACCATAGTTTAATGTACTATCTATCATGTATGTATATGATGACTCCTTTTGAAGGCATTGGATTTCTTAAAGGGAAATTTTAACGATGGTGTATGAAATGGTATGTCGAAAGGTGTGCTTTTTTGGGCTTTATTATCTCTAACTGAAGTTTTGTTCTATTGTCATATTCAAGTGTATAATTCTTTGTTTCCAGTTTCTCGAAGGTAGCCATATTCTGATACTTATTCCCTGATGACTTTAAAGGTTATGTGTGCTATCAAACTGAATTTGACAACACTGGCTTATTCATAGTTCTCTTTTCTTTGCCTAGAACTTATGATTTAAGTCTCATGGCAATTCCACCTTTTTAGGTGCTTGTCAAATATAGGCGGAAAGCTTGACATGGAGGAGACATAGACGTTTGCTGAATATGTGTCTGTGTAGGCCCTTGAGAGGGAGACTGAAGCAAACTCCAACATGTTTTAGGTGCACGTCATCTGTCCCTTGTGCCCGTCTCCCTAGCAAACCTGGAGCATTGTACACTTTGGTATATGTAGTTAGTTACTAATTTCCTGGCACTTATGATATTCAGAGCACATACATGCTTGGTTTTACTTCAGTTAAATTGGTGGCATTCCGTACTTACTAGGAACTAATTTGTCAAAATTGGACCCGAAGAAAGTGTTCCTCCCTGTTTTGTGCAGATAATGACTTCTGGTTACATATTGTGACTAGATTAGTTAGGCTTACACAATAACTTTTACATTGTTCCCCTTACAGAAACTGAACTGGTGCAGTGTTAATATATTTAGGCATCCTTGAAGACCTTGTTGTCGCCGTTCCTCGCCGGTGATCTTGAGGGGTATAGCTTGATTAATATAATGGTTCTATATCTGCTATAGATCGTTAGTCATTTGCAATAATTTGATAAGATAATGAAATCAAAGGTGTGGCCTCTATTGGTGAGCAGGCTCTGCTATAAAATCGAGAAGAATACAGGGAGGAGTGATGGGTCTGCACGTACCTATAAGAAGATGGCCTGAGGTGATTTGTTTCTATTGACATTTCATAAGCTTTACCTCAACGGAAAAGGAAGACATTACCTCAACGGAAGGCGAGCGGTGTTCTGAAGAAACTGGAGAAGGACGAGTCGCTGGACTGGGAAAAGTACATCAAGTATTCCGAGAGGTATAGATTTCTGTTCATTTGGATTTCAGCACATAGTATTTTAGTTTTTTGCATATCTCTTTCATGTTGTGACATTGTTTCATTAGTGTTGGTTATAACTTCGCTGTTTTTGCGTCCTGCCAAATTTGGAGGATCATGCTAAATTAAGTGTATTGTGGTTTAGAAAGAGCACTAGCATCATGGTTTTAGTTGGAATATATGAAAAAAAATTAGAAAACCTGAAGATAATCATAACATAACCTGCATTTTTATGTCAGAAAATAAGGGATGCACTGATTCTCTATAAGCTCATCAGACGACTTGTGCAAGACGATACAAATGGGTGGAAATAGTAACTCAGAAAGTCAAACCAAATAATAAAAACCAGTGAGGTACTATGTTCATGTTTCTGTATGGAAACCTTTAAAAGATATCATTACCAGCATACAAATGGGTGGAAATAGTAAGTGAGATAGTCAAACCAAATAATTAAAACTAGTGAGCTACTATGTCATTGTTTTTTATGGAAACCTTTAAAAGATATCATTGCCAGCCTATGGATTTGCATTTCTTTTTAACTGTCCAGCTCCTAACCATTGTTGTTTTGTAGTGGCCGTAGATGAAAACAACTTTTAGTAAGATTTTGTATTGCACACTGAATTAGTTCAATGTATGCATTTACACCTCTTTTCAACTATGTTATACTACAGAAGTTGAGCACCATGACAATTCACTATTCAGACACTTCATATCTCACTTGAAAATATGTTCCCTTCTTTGTACCGTATATATTAGATTTTTTGTAATTTTAGGGTCATCCTAATTATTTCAAATTTTAGGTCATTCTAAATTATTTGGAACCAGCATTGCTGGAAACAAATCCAGTGACCAGTATGCATCAGTTACTGTAATATTTCTGGAACCGTGTTATCACCACATATTTTAACTGAAATGAATATGATTAAATTCGTATCCTTGTTAAGATAAGAATAGATACAAGTGGTATGATTTTGGCAGTACTTAATAAATCAACAAAAATAATGTATTAGACAAATCTTTGAACTTTCCTTCAGAAGGATGAATTCGATTACCACATTCAAAAGATAGCTAAATGATTCAGTTTAGTAACTCTAGATCTAACATGTTCTACAATAATGGGGAGATGTTTGATTGTGATCATTGCCGCAGCTAATTGTTGCAGGATTGTTTGTCTGCTTGGATTCCTTTCAGTCTTTGCCCATCATTATGCTTGCAAGAATTGTGATGACTGTTTGGGCAGTGCTGAAAACTAGGTGGGTTCACGATGATGCTGTAAACTTGATGATTTACACACACATAGATTATGTGCATCGATATGGAGTATTATTTTGTTATGTGCAGATTAGTCAGGGTGTATATTGCTGTGGGAGAGGAGCTCCAACTCATGCCCTAGAGTGTGAGGAGGAAGCAGGGGGTGGTGGCCTTGGAAGGGTGGGCGCTTGCGGCGGCGGAGGAGCCATGCTTCCTGGCTGCAGTGTCTACTCGGGGTGGAGGTGGAGCGAAGCAGCGGGTTCACACAAGGCCTGGCCGAGGCCAGCGAGTTTAGGGGTTGTCGTGCCCTGCATACTTGGCCAGGGTAAAGTGTGCTAGCTTTCAGATTATTCATCTTCGTTTGATATCTGCTCAAATTAGTTATGAAAGGACACAATTCAGCTGTTGTAATCTTGTTTTATCTGAATCCATGGATAAACCACAGATTGCTTGCTCTCTTGGAGCAGTTATAATTTGCATAGCTATTTTTTAAAATTCATTTTGCTCGAGTTTTTTGTGTTGTAAAAAGCCATTGCATGAACATGTGCCAGGCATGGCCCAAACAAGAAAGTGCAAGGGGCGCTATCCCACCTGGCACCGCCCAGCTTCCGCTCAGGCGGCGCGCCATGGGCGCGCCCCAACCACTAGTGAGCTATCATGCATGAAGATTCATGGCTTTCAAGCCAAATGATCAATCTTATGACCACATTCATGGCATAGTTTGTTCAAATGATCTCATATCGTGCACAAGGGTGCATCTTGGAATTCCAAACAATGTTGCCTAAGGGAGTTTTCATTTTCTTTGCACGGAAAATTCATTTTCCATTTTTTAAGTGCCCGAAATGAGTTTTTTTTGTGAAGGACCTACCATATATTCGTTGCAAAATTGGACCTAATCAATTTTATAAAATACTAGGCCATATTTAATGCACAATTGACAAAATGGTTGGGTTTCAAAAGTTTTGATCCACCTCTGATAAAAAGATAAATTTCCGCCGATTCAGCTGGAAACGGGTCAAATTTGAACTGCAGCTACCTTATTGTTTGCTCTTTATTTTTTCCAAAAATTATTTCTAATTACATAAGTATCTATTTAAGCATAAATACATGGTTTGGTGGTGATACGTCGACCTTTGGATGGTGGCCCAGGGCCCCAACTCCAAAGAGCGTAAACTCGCATGCCCGCCGCGTGGTCACCGTGTGACCTTGGCGTTGACATGCGTTCTGGGAGACCTAGGAATGTCTAGTGGGTTGGGCACTCCCCAGGTAGGTGCTAGGAAGAAAATTACAACAGAAGAATCTCACGAGGAGACCGACCTATGCTCAAAGATGAATTAGCAGTCAAGTGTTTGATTAGCGGTACAGGAAATTCACATGGCCAATGGGCGTGAGTTTTGGCTGAGGATGATCATCTACTAAGAAGAATGTCTTCACAAATTTTCAGCTCAAAAGGAGGATCCTAGGTGGTACTTGCTTTGCAAAGTACCACACTGGACAAAAATATGAATGTTGAAGCTGGGCTCAAAATAATGAATGGATTGAGCTGAAATTTGGTGGAGGATGGTTATTTGGGCATAGGAAAGAACTGTAGAAAATTGATACCATTTGGACATGCCAAAGTGGTACTTCCTTCACAATGCTCTTCTCTGGACAGAAACTTGGGAAACTTAGCGAGAGAAATTGGATGAATGAAATGAGCTCAAATTTGGTGTAGGTAAGTTACATAGGTATGGTCATACGCTGGTAAATTTTCAGATCATTTGGGTAAGCCTAGCTAGTACTTACTTCACAAAGCTTCTCTCGAGGTAGAAACTTTGGAAATTTTCTAAGAAAGATTTACCAGGAAAATGGAGCTAAATATTATCATGTGGCAATGATTTGGGTATGGAAGAGCGCCCAAAAAGTTTGAGGGTAATAGGAGGGGTATAGATAACACTTGCTTTGCAACGTGCCAATCTAGCCATAAAATATAAATTGAACCTGGGCTCACATAGCTGATTTGACTGAGCTGCAATTTGGACTAGGGTGATAATTTGGGCATATGAAGGAACTGTATAAATTTCATGTCATTTGGATATATAAAAAAGGTACTTCCTTCACAATGCTTCTAGGTGGACAAAAACTTTGGAAATTTGCCGAGGAAGATTTACTGGGCAAATGGAGCTGAATTTTGTCATGAGGCAATGATTTGGATAGGAAAGAGTGCCCAAAAATTTGGAGGGCAATTCAGAATATATAAATAGCACTTCCTTCATAAAGTGTTGTTGTGAACAGAATAGGAAAATGAATATTGTTGAATTAGTTTTGAACTAGGCAAGGAAGGATTTTTACATATTTGACGAAGATATGACCCAAAGAATTTATGAGATTTTTTTGGGAATTTTGGGAATGACAGAAATATAGGTTGCTTCACAACCTAGGGCAAAAATTGACACATGGACATGACACATAGGCAAAACTGATGAGGTGGCGCCTAGTCATAGCAATCCACCACAATTTACAAGGTTATGACCATCTATATTGGTCGTGATCAGCTAGAAATAAGGCACGGACCAGTGGTGTCTGCTTTATGACCATTTCGTGTAAGGAAATTACGACCTTTCTAACCAAAATGGTCTATATAGTTTAGGGTTTGGAGCCCCCCGAACAGCTTTTGACCAATTGGTCTCAAATGGTCGTAGATCTATGACCAATTCTTCCAGGCTCACTGACAGAAGGTCACTAGTTGACATATTTCTTGTAATGACCCTGGTTGGTTTTGTAGCGGACGTCGAACATCGCCACCACACAGAAGCAGGAGTGCCAAGGCGCTCATCACAACAATGATGGCGACGGTGCTGTAGCGAACTGAATCCTGCTACACAAGAGGAACAAGAGAAATAACAGTGAGTGAGGTTTCCTACTCTACTTTGTCTTAATTAATAGAACCAAAGTAACCAATATGAATGAAGCCAAAGGCCTAACAGTGAGGACTGGAGAAATATGTCTACATGATTCAAACCGCATCATTGAACAACATATGAATGGCAGAAAGCCGCAAACCAAATTGGCTTTATTTATCAGGTAAGTGACATTAGAACAGAGAATTATCTTATCATCAGGTAAAGAGTGACATGACAGCCTCTCCACGCTTGTTGCTTGCATCAAACTACATCAACTACCTACCAGCGCATACATACATACATACATGGCTTAATTATTAAAGATCCATTAATTCATCTATGCTATATCTGAACACACAGTTTTTTGTGCGTCTCTTTGTGGCTAGTGGGTGCAGGGATTTTGTTTGTTACCGAGAAGCTGTAAATCTTGCTTTGTTTTGACTCAAGGACCTTGTGATTTGAAATAAATTCCTCTGCTCTCATTAATTCATTTGCTCTCCTCTCCTCTCCTCACCTCTGAAGAGAAGAAATAGGCAGAGGGGTCTCACTTGGATGAGTTGTTGTGTGATAAGCAAACAAATATTCTGCTAATGACTTAATTAAGGATCTGAGCACGTTTAGATCACACAAGACAAGAGCAGAAAAAAGCGGAATCGGCCTAGTAGAAGAAAGAGGGAAGGGAACACAGATGAGAGAGAGGGGGAGGGGACCTTCCAATTCCATGGTGTGTGTTTTGGCAGGCTCCTCTACGGGTGGAGAAGGAGCAGACCTCGCTGGAGCTTCCCTTGGCTATCGGCGTTGCCGTCGCTAGCCGTTGTACCAACAGAATAGAGAGAAGACGAGACGGGGGTTAGAGGAGAAGAAAAGGAAGAATAGGAGGAGGGCATATGGGCGAGAGATCACCTTGACGAGCAGGGAGGAAGGCTCCATGTCCATCAGCGGAGCAGCAGCAGCGTCCTCGCCTCCCGATGATGATGTGCGAGCTCGCCTGAGGAGTAGCAGCAGTCGTGGTGCTTCCTAGTGGGTGGCGGCGCGAGTGGAGGTGGGGAAGAGAGAAGAGAGCGCGGCTGAGAAGGGGAGAGGGGGAGTGGCGACTAGGGTTCATCCAACCCAGGCGACGCAGAGGAGAAGAGGCGAGGCAGGGAGGGAAGGCGCCAACCGGCGGCTCGGGAGGAGGGGCGGAGGAGGGAGGCGGCGCGTGAGGGCCGGCGGCGAGCCATGCTCCTCCGGCTAAGCAGCGAGAGGACGAGGAGGAGGGGAAGGCGCGACGGCGAGTGGGCATGGTGGCAACGCCAGGGGACGGGAGGCGGCGGCGGCGTGGAGAATGGGCTAGGGTTAGGGGAATGAGGAGCGGGGGGCAGTGAGGAGATGAGGAGAGGACGACGCTGTCGGCGCCCTATCGACCCCCCTCTCCTGTGATGCGAAACGACATGAATACCCTTGGTGGGGCACGGAATTTACAGGCGGTGGTATGGCGACTCCGAGCGGATGACCAGGGTCGCTGCGGGCTCGATCGGACGGTTAGAATCGGTCCACCCGGAGATCCGACGGCCAGGACGCGCTTGGGAAGACGATCGGACGGCTGCGAGGGCACATGGACTGAGATTGCTTCATTTTGCTTCAGACTCTAACAATGGGATGGTAGCATAGCATATAAGGTTTGATAGAGGATCTGATACATGATATTGTTTTTAGGTCAACATTCCCATACCTGCTTTAGTATTATTTTAGGGCAACATACTCGTACCTGCTTTACTATTATTTTAGGGCAAGTAAAATGTTCATGGAAATGCCGAAGAAACATCTTCATGCCTCTTATTATATAATTTGGCTCATAAAACATGCAATGGAGTTTAGTTTAAAATTTGAATGGATCAAAATGAACTCCTCTTCAGTTGAATAGAAATCTAGTGCTACGACTTCTTTCCACACAACACATACTGACACAATGGTTAGTCAACACATGGATGTTGAGGAGATATATGGTCCACTGATGCACAAATTTTAAGTAGTTAGTAACATCAAAGTGAGATTGTAGCCGAAACTATCGCAGCGAATTAACTTTTGAGACAAAAGTTGCACGTTTTTCCTGGTGTCATTGATTAATCTTCTACTCTGCTCTTCATATAAATGGGAATTAGTCCATCTTTATTTTATATAACATGATCCATATAAGAACCTTAATATTGCGCATTCAACACCACGAAATCTTAAACAACCATAGTGAACCTCAATAGTTCCTTTCCCACTCATCGATAAATATGGCATATTCAGAACATGCAATACAGTTTCTTTACGGAGTCACATAATAACGGCACATTACTGACCCGTGAGGCCGACCCCTGCGTCGTCCCCGCTAAGCGGCTCGGGCGGCGCCCAAACCCTAGCCGCCGGAGGCACGATCTTCCTCTTCCCCTCCCTCCACCGCCGCTTGAGGACGCCGTCGGGTTAAGCCCGGAGGCCGACGGCGGTGACGAGGGACTCCCTCTCTCCCGTGTCTTAGGGGTGGTGCGGGTCCCCTAAACGTGTGGTGGCACGACCGATCCAATCTATGCGGCGCAGCGACGATGGCTGCGGCAGGCGACGGTGTGGTGGTCGGCCCTACCTCGGGTTGCGGCTGCTGCAGGCGCGGCGCGGTGTATCGGGAAGGGCGATGGCTGCAGTCAGCGGCGGCGCGCCATCGGAGGTCGGATCGACGGCGGCGGCGTGGAGGGCCTGGTGGAGTGTTCGACGGCGCCTCTGGTTAGATCTGATCTGGCCGGTGCAGCCGGCGGTGGTGGCCATATCCTCCATCAGAGGTGGCCGGCCTAAGGCTGGATGGTCAGATCTCGAGATCCGTCATCTAGTCCCGGCCGTGAGTCGAGAAGACAGAGTTGCCGGTGAAAACCAAGCCAGTGGCAGGCGATGGCGGCGTTCTGCACCGTTACCTTGATGAAGGAATCGTCTTGTAACTTATTCGACCCACTCGTGCTGCTCCGGGGGAATCGTAGGATCTGGTCTTCCAGATCGGATGATGGCGATACTGCGGTGTCGTTTCTCTCTTGGGAGCATCGTTTGTGGAGGAGCGCTAGAAGATAGAGGCAGGAGGTGGAGCGGCTTCGTCTTGCACGGAGCTTCTCGGTGGAGATGTCAAGTCATGCCTGGTCGGCAGGTGCCACGCACGACAAATCCTCTAAAATCTTCGCGTCTAGATGGAGGGGCGCAGGGCGGTGGCGCCGTTGCGCGCCGTGGTGGCGTTGACGGATGGACGGACTGGCAAGAATGATGCGGCACTCTCTCCTGAAGATGGGTCAGCGATCCGATGATGATGGCGGCTTATTAAACGTGTGCATGTGGTGCACGCTTTAGGTCTACTGCACCGGCTATTAGTTCTGATACGTTATGTGCATGGATCGGAGACGACACCGGTTTTAGATATGGGGAGTAAGAGCACTCCACATTATTGAGTTTTTTAGGTGTGAGTGTGGCTTCGGGTGGCTTGATGTATGTTCTTGTTAGACATGTATTGAATAATAAATAAAGATGGCCGTATGCATTGATTGATGCAGAGGCCGGGGGTTTTAACCTCCTTTTCAAAAAATACTTAAAGAGATATTTGAGCTTTTCAAATCTATGGAGTTGGCATTCTATATATGATGATTTTTTATTAATAAATGATATTATTCACATTTGTACATCTGTGCAAGAAGATACAACCAATGTACCATATTGTTACACTACTAGGGAAAACCCTAGCAGTAGCGCGGGAATTTTGCCTATCAGTAGTGCGGGAGGACGCGCTATTGATAAGGCGCTACAGCTTTAGCAGTAGCGCGTGCTACACGCGCTGCTGCTAAGACATATAGCAGCAGCGTTTGTTCACTACAGCGCTACTGCTAATATAGCTAGTAGTAGCGTGTTTACTCACCATCGCTACTAGTATTCTTTTTCTCATTTTTTATTTTTTAGTGTATTTATACGTCGTTATACAAATTTTGGTACAATACCAATTATGAGGTTGTTATATCAATATGTCCATAACAGTGTGTCAAATGAAGGTGGATTAGGTTCAAGTGGAGGGAACATGTGGTGCATGTCAAAAGTATACTACTAATCCAAACTTGATCTAGTTTGGACTAGTAGTACTTTCTATGTGCACCACATGTTGCCGCCACTTGAATCTAATCCGCCAACACAAACTATTTAATCATCATCATAGTCATTACCACCAATAGTAGCTATTTAATCATTATAGTGATAGTGTACCACACATCATCATCTTCAAACTCATTCTAGCTAGCTAATCACCACCAACACTAGCTGCGGTAGCTATCTAATAACCACCAACACTAGCTAATAATAATCATCATAGTCATTACCACCAACACTAGCTATTTAATCATCATAACTCATTTCTAGCTAGCTAATCACTCCTGCTCCTCTCTCTCTCAGGTAAAATAGCATAAAACATGTGTAGCACTCCTGTTTCATCAAGTTGGAGCATGCAGATGAACCTGTCTCCTAATCATGGGCTGCGCTTCTGATTGATGCCCCCTAGTACTTCTCTGCGATCGTTCACAATTTTGCTCCAGTCTTTCACTATTAAGCATCCCTCGCTTTTAGAAATCCTGAATGCACTAAAGTGAATTGTAGGATATCTTGGTCGTAAGCTAACCATTCTCATGCGACCTTTAGTCTCGATCCAATGAGGCACAAAATTCATCAGGAGTCCCTGTTGAAGAACATCGTATAGTAACATACTTAGCAATGAAGTTTAGCTTAAAAAATAATGTATGCAAAAGATGCACTGAGGACTAATAGTAAAAATCTTACCATCTTTCCTAAATAGATGTGATCGTAGTTCAATACGATCACTATTGGTCTCACGTTTTGAGTACTAAGATTTTTAAGTCCAAAATAATAATTTGTCTTGACAGCATCAAGATCCTCAAGCCATGAAACATAATGACCTATCTCCTCGCAATTTAGTTCAGCCCCGGGACAGTGGACGGTCATGTCTACCAAGCGCCGGACATGTTTGCTTGAATGGAAATAAGTTGTCAATAGAAATTAGTTGTCAACTATTTTTGAATAAACAATATAGAAGACATAAATATGGTTGAGAAACTCACATAATGGTAGAACTGGAGGCGTCTGCACATCGACCCAAATGTCTCTATTACCTTCAATATCATCTTCGGGACGAATATCAAAGGTGATAAACATATCAGGCTCAAATGCATAAGCCTTGCGTAGTGCTTGCCAAGTTTTGCATTCAAAATAGGTGTAGGTGTCTGCGTTGTATAATTTTGCGTGGAAAGTATAACCATGCTTGGTCTTCAAGTAAACTCTCTTAACCTCCATAGTAGTTTTCATAGGAGTGAAATCTATCTTATCCAAGACAAAAACTCTTGCATGGCAGGGGATACGCTAATAGAATAGTAAAAAATTTAAATTATAAGTTGAAGCAAATGAAGCAGATGTCATGCTTAATTACGAAAAAAGACTTGTCATTGTGACTTACTATATCCACTTCGAAGTTCTCGTCCAGCTTGATGCTGAAGCGCCTATCATCATCTAGGAAGATTCTGTCGCACAGGCCACGCTCGTCTTCGCAGTATTCGCAAATACCGAAATCCTTTTCGTCGTCAGACATTTCCTATGTTCATAGTTGAAACATTAATTGAAAATCGATTGAAGGCAACTACCAGGATACTCAACACACAAATTCGGGGCACTCGATATTTTCTACATATTCTGGCACAAGTCATGCCAAAATTCACGGAAAAATCCGGCATGACCTTTGCTAAAATAGGACATATCGAGCACCTGAAATTTGCCGGAACGGAAATGAATCAACACTCCGGCAAAACATAGGCCAGTCGGAGGTGTAACCTGCAAACATGACCGGCCACTTGGGCAAGCACATATCCTATTTGAGCACATATCCTATTTCAAAATATCTTATAGGACTCATTTGACATGAGCATTCAATAAGCAAAACCAAATCGTAAAATAAATAAGTATTCAAATTAGCATGCATTCAATAAGCAAAAGTAAATCATCTCATGCGTGCGTACATCGTCGAATATTATCACTAATACATCCCGAATAGTATCATACATATAATATCACTAAAACAACTAAAACCCTAGCGCACGGCGGGCATCGGTGCGAGCGGTGGACACCCACAGAGAAGGAACCATCACAGGATCATAGCTCCAGTGAGATCCCTGGAGAACCTGCCAGGTATTGGAGAACATGTGCTCCAACGCAAACAAGTAGTGACAGACATGCGCGTCCTCCTCACTGACACGGTGACGCACCACCTCTGCGGGGTCCTCGAGCCTCTGGACCGTCACTGGCCCACGCAACCGCCACCAAAGAAGGTTCGGGTCAACGACGGGCTGACTCCTCACCAACCTGCGCCCCCCGGTAGGTAGCGCCTCCCAGTACCAGGCCGGCGGAGCCCAGTCCCGGACATGGCCCATCTGGTGACGCAGGTGTCCTCCACCGACTCGACGACGAGGATGCGGGATAGGCATCGTCGACGTCGATGCGGGAATAATTGCTTTAACTAAAAAAAGTAAACTAGTTCCACTACTAGGAAAAGGGCTGCTAGTGGCGCACCTGTTTTCGCTACTAATGGCGCACTACAGGTGCGCCACTAGCACCACGCCATTAGATTTTTTTTCTAATGGCGCACCTGTGGTGCGCCATTAGTATCTGGTGCGCCATTAGTATAGCCCACGGTGCGCCATTAGTATCTGGTATACTAATGGCGCACCACATAGAAGTGCGCCATTAGTAACAATTTTTTTTCAAAAAAAAATTTAGAATTTTTTTTCAATTTTTTTTAATTTTTTTTCAAATTTTGTCAATTTTTTTTTGTTTTTTTCTTAATCTCGGGTCAATATGCTTAATCTCAAGTCAAATCGCACTAAGTGGTCAAACTTTCCGGAAGGTCACCCATCCTCACACTACTCCAGCCCGAGCACGCTTAACTTCGCAGTTCTATCCAACCCCAGCACCACCTCACTTAACAGCCACTTGTTGATATATCTATCATATCAATCCTATTAAACCTTGTTGATGTCTAGGACTTTGTTCATATTCATGAGTATGATGAAATTTTGAAAAATATTTCAAACTTCCCTGTCATATTACGAATCATTTTTTGAAAAAAAATTCAAAACCAATATTTTTTCTGTTACTAGTGGCGCACCTAGCGGTGCGCCACTAGTAAGTTTGAAATTTTTTGAATTTTTTTGCCTCTAGATCTTGAAAGCCCCGTATCTTTTTTTCTGTTAGGTTTTTGAGGATTTTGAAAATGTTTAAAATTCGGATGTAACTTTTCGAGTAGATGATTTTTCATATAAAAAACTTTTTCATCCGAATTCGTATGCAAAAGTTATGCCCATTTTAAGAAATTGCAGAGAGATTTTGCAAATAAAGTCGAAATTCATATTTGTTAATTTTCGCAACAACTAGACCACATATCACACGGGAAACTTATTTTATTTTATTTTTTTGACATTTCCATCATTTTCTTTTATTTTTTTAAAAACTGAAAAGGCGGTCCAGGGGGGGATGCATTCGGTGGAATGGGCGAAGTTACTAATGGCGCACCGTGGGGGTGGTGCGCCATTAGTAGTTCAACTAGTAATGGCGCACCACCCCAACCGTGCGCCATTAGTAGTTTTTCAAAAAAAAAATCTGAAACAAACAAAATTTGTAACAAAATTACTAATGGCGCACCTGTGAGTAGTGCGCCATTAGTAGTTCAACTAGTAATGGCGCACCGTGGGAGTGGTGCACCATTAGTAGTTGAAACTACTAATGGCGCACCACTCACAGGTGCGCCATTAGTAGTTTAAAAAATAAAAATAAAAAAATATGAAAAAAAATTGAAACATAATTACTAATGGCGCACCGTGGGATGGTGCGCCATTACTAGTTGAACTAACTAGTAATGGCGCACCATCCCACGGTGCGCCATTAGTAGTTTTGAAAAAATTAATTTTTTTACTAATGGCGCACCGACACATAGTGCGCCATTAGTATTTGGTAATGGCGCACCACATGTACAGTGCGCCATTAGTGGCCATTCCATCTATAGCCCTTTTCCTAGTAGTGTTCTATTAATGTTCGTACTAAAAATAAAATAGTTGTATTAATTCAACTAGTTCAATTAAGCACTTACTACAAATAAAAATAAACTAGCTTTTACTGAAAATAAACTAGTTCAACTAGTTCTATTAATTTTCTTACTAAAAATAAACTAGGTCTATTAATTCAACTAGTTCTTACTAAAAATAAACTAGTTCAACTAGTTATACTTTGATGAACTCTAAAATTTAATGAACCCTAACTAATTGAATTTGATGAACTCTAAAACTAATTGAACTCTAAAACTAGTTATATTTTGATGAATTTGATGAACTCTAAAACTAAAAATAAACTAGTTCAACTAGTTATATTTTCATGAACTCTAAAATTTAATGAACCCTAACTAATTGAATTTAATGAACCCTAACTCTATTAATTTGATGAACTCTAAAACTTACTAAAAAATAGTAAAAAAACTAGTTAGATGAACTCTAAAATTTAACCCTAATTATCATATAATTATCCATTTTTTAACTAGGGTTCATACTACCTAATTAAATAGGGTTAATACTGATTGTAATTAACTAACTAGCACTAAAAATAGCCTAGGGTTCATACTAACTAGCACTAAATATCTAGGGTTCATACTAACAGAGAGAGAGAACAGAGAGCAGAGAAGAGGGCAGGGGAGAGTGCTTACATAGGGCGGGAGAGAGATGGGGTCGG
Source organism: Aegilops tauschii subsp. strangulata (assembly GCF_002575655.3). NCBI lineage: Eukaryota > Viridiplantae > Streptophyta > Magnoliopsida > Poales > Poaceae > Aegilops > Aegilops tauschii. Next base: position 44,638,227 of record NC_053036.3, read on the forward strand.
GGGAGACGGCGGCACCGAGGCGCGGCGAGGCGGGGTCGAGGGAGACGGCGGCGAGGCGGGTCGAGGGAGACGGCGGCGGAGAGCGAGGGCAGGGGCTCCGGGAAGGTCGAGGTCGAGGAGGAGGAGGCACAGGCGCACGGCGACATCAAGGGCAGACTCCGGCGGAGAGCGAGGACTGGGGCTCCGGCGAGGGCGAAGGCAGGGGCTCCGGCGGAGGCGACGAGGGGGAGAAGAGAGAGTGGGGAATTGGGGTAGGAAGTAGAGGAGGGAAGCCCGCGCGGGGGGTTAGGTAAAAATAGCTTTAGCAGTAGCGTGGGAAACGAAAACGCGCTGCTGCTACAATCTGTAGCAGTAGCACGCCCCTCACAAACTCGCTACTGCTAAGCTGGGCCTGTCCTGTGGACAAGTTCAAACTTAGCAGTAGCGCCCTACCCTAAATGTGCGCTGCTACTAACTTTATAGCAGTAGCGCGGTTTCTAGAAGGGCGCTACTACTATACCTAGCATGTCGGCAACGGTGTGGCAATTATAGTAGTAGCACGTTTTACTGCTGCCGCGCTACTGCTAAGTGGATAGCAGTAGCTCCCTTTATATCAACGCGCTTCTGCTAAGTAGCAGTAGTGCCTCATTTTAACACGCGCTACTGGTAAGATTCTGTGTATAAGGTTTTCCCTAGTAGTGTTAGACAATATTGTACAACAAAGAATCCTTTCTAACCATACAACAACCAATTACACTCTCCACATATCTTCTTTACAAAACTGGGATTTCATAAGAGCCTTCACATCAATATAAACTCATCAACACAAGGAACTTGTCAAGTTGTGTTAGATTGATCAACACTGCTCATTGCATAAAGTAAAATAATAAGGGCCTCAATTTATGGGTTGTATTGTACTTCTATGCCCCTATGATATTACCTTTTCAGCTAGATGAAAATAGTGAGATTACTATGGCTTCAAAGCAACTAAATGTGACAGCATCCGATGAGGATAATACCCAGAGCACATATCATACAATGATTATAGAAAAAACCATTTTCCTTTACAAAACCTCTCAAAGGTGGGTCATATTAACTACTTATGATCTGGTTGCCTGCTTTTGTCCTCACCGTGAGTGCTTGTGGGCTAAGTTATAGAAAATCTGGAGAGGAGGTGTGACTTTGCAGAGGTGTGTACAATGCATAAAACATCAAACTACCTATTGAAAGAAAGACAACTAAATATATATACAAATGTTTCTAAGAAACTTCGCTTAGAAATTTGCCCGTGATTTTTTTTGAAAAGGAGGATAACTACATAGCTTAATTGGTGAACCACGTCATTCACGTGATTCTATGTAGGTAGCAAGACAGTTCCGTCAAGTAGATTAGTGTTGGTTACAGACATATTGAAACACCGAACATAGATCAAACATGGTCTTAGAGTAACAAAGTTCGAGACGACATACTATATAAAATTGTTGTCAGTATTTTTTTGACAAAGTTAATGTTTATATTCATTATATATGACAATATCTAATGTAATGTTTTTGAGCACTATCAGTCCTAACTTGAACGTCCCTTCCAGTATAGATACCAAATGAAAAAAGCAAAGTCTTCCTCTGACCTAAAATGTAAGATTTTTTAGTGTTCGGCATGAGAATTAAGGGTGCAGATAAAATGCCATCAAAAGAGCTAGAGTCAAATACTTGAAAGAAATCAGTATTAGTGAAGAGCTTCAACCCGCATCCCTTAAAACCCAGGAGACAAAAAAGGCCTAAAAATGCCAAAACCAAGGAGACGGACAAGGGCAAAATTGTGTTCAAAACCAAATATGATTATTGCCCCAGCTTGCTTCACTCTCGACCACTAGTAGAAAACAGGGCTTTGGTCACAGCTTAATATGCTCAAATTTCAGTTTTTTTTTAATTTTGGTTAAATCTGGTCAAACTACTTATTCAAGAAGTATTAGTGTTACTAAATAATTATTCAAGAATATTAGTGTTACTAAATAATTATTTTAGTTTTTTGAATTTTGGTCAAATCTGGTTAAACTGTGGTCAAACTGTGGTCAAACTACTTATTCAATAAATATTAGTGTTACTAAATAATTATTGTTTTTTAGAATAATAGTTTCAAACTCAAACAGTGAAACGTGTGACTTAATGCTCAAGCTAAACTCCCGAGGGTTAATAGGATTGACATCTTACTATTGTCAGGAAAACAATAAGTGCAGACTTGGAAATGAGGGGGAATAGAACCCAGAAGTTAAGCGTGCTTAGGCTGGGGTAGTGAGAGGATGGGTGACCGGCCGAGAAGTTAGATGATTTGGAATGATGAGGGGAGATTAGAGATTAGAAGTTAAATTGAGCAGTGATGAGGGGTGATTAGAGATTAAATTGTAAAATAATTTAGAAATTTGAAAATCGTAAAATAATTCAGAAATTGTAAAATAATTCAGAAATTTAAAAAAAATCATAAAATTACCTTTAGTCCCGGTTGGTGTTACCAACTGGGACTAAAGGTGGAGCTCCAGACAGCGGCCACGTGGAGGGCCTTTAGTCCCGGTTCGTAACAGAACCAGGACTAGGGGGGGCTTTAGTACCGACCATTTAGTCCCGGTTCCAGAACCGGGACAAAAGACCCTCTAGAACCGGGACAAATGAGCCTTTTTTTACTAGTGGACAAGGATGAGCATTCTCAAGTTTTCAACTGCCTCGACGGCGTCAAAGTTCCTTCCGGTTACTCGGGGCTAGTATGAAGATATATACTAAAAAAATGTTTAGCTCCATGAAGTCCCATGACTGTCATGTGATAATGACACAATTACTCCTGGTAACTCTCAGAGGGATAATGGACGATTACGCCCGCAACACACTTCTTGACTTTTGCAAAATTTTCGACGTTACTCTCGAAAGTCGATCAGTGTGAGGCATCTCACACGACTACAAGAAGAGATCATTTCAGCACTATGTGGGCTTGAGATATATTTCCCACCCTCTGGCATAATCTTACATAGACATCACGTCCGTGACAAGTAGACTATTAATCCAGCTGAATCGACTACTATTACTACACCCCAAAAACCGTTATCTAGCATGCATCTTAAAGTATTAAGTTTGCAAGAAATAGAGTAATGTGATAAGAAAGATGACATAACGTAAATAGAAAGATGGCATAACGTAAACCCGGGCATTTCATCGTTAGTGACAACAATACAATACTTGTCTTCGTCCTTATTGTCACTGGATTAGAGCACTGCAAGATTGAACCCACCACTATGCACCACTCCATCTGACGATCTATCAATCAATCTTGTCCAAAGAAGACAAATAGATCGGAAAGCATGCATATCTATTTAATTATGGAGCAAAAAACTTTAAGAGATTCAATACAAATCAATGAACAATCTGTTCATGAATCAACAATTCATCGAATCACAACAAACACATCACAAGGATTAAGTCGGATTGATCTCAGAGAAGATCATTGTATAGAGAGCTACTACTATGAACCTGTAGGTCCTAATAGAACTACTCACACACCATCATGAAGGCACTAAGGTTGGTGAAGATAGCCACCCAATGATTTCCTCCTTCGGCAGAACTCTGGAACCGGGCTCCATATGGGATCACTTCGAAACAGAGTCTTGTGGTGGCAAATAAACTATTTCAGGTCTCGCTCTAAGGGTTTCAGGATACTTCTGAATTTATAGGTCCAAGAAGTAGGTTAAGATGTGGCTGGGGGGGGGGGGGGGGGGGGGGCACAAGACCAGGTGGCGTGGCCAACCCCCTGGTTGCGCCGCCTGCCCTTGTGGGGCCCTCAAGCATCCTCTCGATGACTCCCGAAGCTTCCAAGGTTCCTTTTGGTTCGGAAAAAAGGTATAAAAAAATTGGCATCGTGTTTGAACCTTCGTAGGTATCAATTTTTTGTCAAACCAAAAACAAGCAGAAAACAACTGACACTGGGTACTAAATTAGTAACATGCTAGTCTAAAAAAGTAATATAAGACAATGACAAAAATATGTAGGAATGGTAATATAATAACATTAAACAATAAAAAAATATAGACACGTCAGAGACGTACCATCCATCCATTGACTAGTAACCAGAATCTGAGTGGCCAAGCAGCAATGCAGCATGACCCGAGATAACGATGTATCTGGCCACTATGCGATTACAAGAGCAAACCTCGTGTGGTCGGCAGCACATTATCCAACTCTACTCCAATCCAGTGGTGCCGAAATTTTTGGTTTTTTTATATGGCCCGTCCAGTCTCCATGAAGTAATTGCTGATGTTTACAGGAATTGTTGTGGTGAGTAGGCTGTTTGGAGATCTATGATATTAATGGTACTCCCTCCATTTTTATATACAAGGCGACAAACTTATATTAAAGGTATCAACGTAAAATTTAATGCATACTTTGCAAGCCAATTTTTTTTCGTTTACTGAAATAATTAATACGCAACATGCATGCAAGGAAACTGAGTGGAGGAGGTTGCTAGTGTCATTATGACGGCATGCATTCAAGTATTAAACATGTTGCTAGTACGAGGAAATATCATTACTCCCTCCGTCTAGGTGTATAAGTCATCTTACGTTATGCACCGCGACCAAGGCGGAGAGGAAAACGAGAAAATTTAATGTTTTTTTGCTAATTAATAGCATTGCATGCAATGAACTAACCACTGCATGTCATGTTTGATAGTCTTAAAGTCATTGAAAGCATGCACGGCCCACATCTCTTATTGGTTGATATGTCACAAAACAAGAAACGATGAGGAAGTTAATGCATCGCGCCTAAGTGTTTTGGGATTATTTGGTTTTCGTAAGGTGACTTACACACCTAGACGGAGGGAGTAATTCTTTCCTCGATTACTGTTGGTTGCCTTGTATAGATGCAAAACGTATACTCCCTCCATTCCAAAATATAGTGCGTCCGCGTTTTCCGAGGTTCAACTTTGACCATAAATTTAACCAACGAGACCGACTGCGGCGGGACAAAAAATTATATAATTGAAAACTTCTTTTGAATACGAATTTACTGGTATAACTTTTGCTCTCACCGTAGTCGGCCTCGTTGGTTAAATTTATGGTCAAAGTTGAAGCGCGGAAATAGAGGAAATACTATATTTTGGAACGGATGGAGTATTCAATAGTGGCCTTATATAAGTAAGAGCAAGTATAATAGGATGGCATAGGCGGGCTGTAAGACATTAAATGTTATATTTTTGATGAGTGGGTGAAGAAAGAAGATAAACGGGCTACTGATTAACAGCCGGCTGTAACACCCGCTTCTAGACACTCTGTGAGAGTGGGATATGGGTCATGTATCAATAAAGTAGTACATATTCATATACAACTATTATACTTGCCGGCTATAAGGTTGAGGGAGTAATTGGGTACAAATGTACATTGACTAGTTCAACAAGAATCTAAGTGGCCAAGCAGAAATGCATCATGACCCAAGATAACGATGTGTCTGGACACTATGCGATTGCAAGAGAAAACCTCGTGGTCGGCTTTGCTGCCAGCCGTGCGTTCTTGTTAGCTCACTACACAAAAATTTAAAGGCCAGACTGCATGTAGCTGCTCATAACCGTGTACATAAACGCATGAGGCAGGGTACAAATTTATCAATCTCTGCTCTTTCAGTCCTGTGCCACCCAACCAAACAAAGCCGTCGTTGCACATATGCCCGCCATGATGGCACATCTCCTGCCATTAGCGCTGCTGCTGCTGTTCCTCCTACAAATCAAGCTCGTGGCAATAAGCTCGCTTCTCCCTTCGGCTGGTACGTTCGCCAACCACACCACCATAATACCTGTTCGATGCTTGCCGGACGAGGCGTTGGCACTGCTCCGGCTGAAACTTTCCTTCACCGCCTCCGATGAGTCCGTCGTGGCCTTTCAGTCGTGGAAGGCCAGCACGGACTGCTGCAGTTGGGAGGGCATCCACTGCAGTGGCACTAGCGGCCACGTCATTTCTCTGGATCTGGGTGATCGTGGCTTGGAGAGTAACCATCTCCATTCTGTGCTCTTCGATCTGACCTCCCTCAGGTGTCTCAACCTGGGTGGAAACAACTTCAGTCTTTCCAAAATCCCATCCACCGGGTTTGAGAAGCTCACCAGTCTCACCCATCTCAACCTCTCCAACTCCAACTTCGCGGGACAAGTGCCAGCCTATAGCATTGGCCGCCTCACGGATTTGGTCTCTCTCGACCTGTCCTTCAATTCTGAAATTATTGAGCTGTTTGACGCTGGTTACGTCGTTTATGGTGATTGGACCAACCTGCATCAGCTCACACTGCCTAACTTTACAGCCTTGGTTGCCAATCTTACAAATTTGGAGGAGCTCCATCTTGGTATGATTGACATGTTCGTTCAAGGAGACGAGTGGTGCAATGCTCTAGCCAAGTACACACCAAATCTCCGTGTTCTTAGCTTGCCCTTTTGCTGGCTCACTGGCCCCATTTGTGGATCGCTCGCTGGTTTGCAATCACTATCTATTGTCGATCTCCAGTTCAATCGGTTGACCGGTCCAATTCCAAAATTCTTTTCCAACTTCTCCTCTTTGACTGTTCTCCAACTAAGCTATAATCACCTTGAAGGTCGTTTTCCTTCAGTAATCTTTCGACATAAAAAACTAGTGACTATTGATCTTCGCGCTAATTACAACATATCAGGTAATCTACCGAATTTCTCAACTGATAGTAGTCAGCTTGAAAATTTGCTTGTGGGGCGCACCAATTTCTCCGGTACAATACCAACTTCAATTAGCAATCTCAAATGTTTGAAGAAACTAGGGCTTGATGTGATAGGTTTTGCTGGAGAGCTGCCCTCATCAATTGGTAGGCTTAGATCCTTGAATTCATTGCAGCTCTCTGGGTTAGAACTAGTAGGATCTGTACCATCATGGATCACAAACTTAACATCCCTGGAGGTTCTAGAAGTTTCCCACTGTGGCTTAAATGGACCAATACCTTCTTCCATTGGTGAGTTGAACAAACTGAGGAAACTGGCACTATATAAGTGCAATTTTTCAGGAAAAATACCTTCAGGTATATTGAACTTAACTCAACTAGATACTCTCCAACTTCATTCAAACAATCTCATTGGCACAATGCAACTTAACTCGTTATGGAAACTGCAAAACCTATCTGATTTGAATCTCTCAAACAACAAACTGAATGTAATAGACCAAGAAGATAATTCTTCATTGACATCCTTCCCCAATATTGTCTATCTAGGTTTAGCATCATGTAACATAAAAAAATTCCCAAACATTCTGAGACACTCAAATGGGATATGTGGAGTTGATCTATCAAGTAACATGATTCATGGGGCCATACCCCAGTGGGTTTGGGAGAAATTGACAGACCATGACCTTTTCTTTTTGAACTTATCGCACAATGAATTTACTACCATTGGGTATGACACCTTCCGTCCTTTTTCTGCATCGATATTTGACCTCAGTTTTAACATGTTTGAGGGTCCAATACCTATACCCCAACACTCTGAGGTCCTTGATTACTCAAGGAACCATTTCTCATCCATGCCTCTTAATATTTCTACGCAACTCGATGGAACTTACTACTTCAAGGCATCAAGAAACCACCTCTCAGGGAACATCCCACCATATTTTTGTAACACATGGCTAGAAATTCTTGACCTTTCTTACAATAACCTCAATGGTTCTATCCCGTCATGCCTAATGGAGGATGCAAATGCATTGCAAGTTCTGAATCTAAAAGAAAATCAACTTTATGGAGAGTTACCACATAATATCAATGAAAGTTGCATGTTTGAGGTACTAGACTTCAGTGGCAACCGGATTGAAGGACAGTTACCTAGATCTCTAACTTCTTGCCAATACTTGGAGGTCCTTGATATTGGAAACAATCAAGTTAGTGATTCTTTCCCATGTTGGATGATGGCACTATCCAGACTTCAAGTCCTTGTACTAAATTCTAACAAGTTATTTGGACAACTATCACCTTCTACCGGCGATGAGAAAAACACTTGTGAGTTTCGAAGTCTGCGGATCCTTGATCTGGCCTCCAACAATTTATCAGGGACACTCACAGGAGATTGGTTTATTAGATTGAAGTCCATGAAGGTTGAAGCTGCAAAAGAGACATCAATCATGGAATATAACGGCTATCAACACCCAGCATATCAAGTTAACACCGTGCTCACATACAAAGGGTCTTACATGTTCTTTTCCAAAATATTAACAACCCTTGTATTCATTGATGTCTCAAACAATGCAATGCATGGTAGCATCCCTGGAGCTATTGGAGAACTTTATTTGCTGCAAGCGCTCAACATGTCACACAACTCCTTCACGGGACAGATTCCATCTCAGTTCGGTCGTTTGCACCAAGTGGAGTCTTTGGACCTCTCATCAAATGATATTTCAGGAGAGATTCCACAGGAGATATCATCTATCGACTTCTGACAACACTGAACTTGTCAAACAACATGTTGGAGGGAAGGATACCAGAATCGCTTCATTTCTCAACATTCACTAATAGCTCATTTATGGGGAACACTGGGTTATGTGGGTCCCCACTATCAAAACAATGCAGCAATGATACATCACCCAGTTTGGTGTTGCATACTTCAGACAGGATATCAATAGATATTATACTATTCCTTTTTGTTGGACTGGGATTTGGCGTGGCATTCGCAGTTGTCATTGTTGTCATATGGGTGCACCCCTTTAGAAAGAAAACATAAACGACCACTTGGGATAAGAAAATGTATGTACACTATGAGACATGTGTACATCATTTGTAATAGTTTTAGCTCTATTATTTTGTGTTGCCAACGATCTGTTGTGCTGATATAGCTTGAGCTCATGGGCATGCTACCTTTGTGTATGTATGGTTCCGTCCAATCATCTATAGTAGCATGAATGTAATAATGAATGCTTTGAGAAGTACCTGGTATGTTGGTTGTTTTCTTTTGTGTTGATTGGTTTCCATGTTTTCTATGGGTTTGACTTGGAAGGGATACGTATTTGCACAGGAGGTGATATTTACTTTTAGTCCCAACATTACAAGAATGTAAGCATCCTCAATGGTCATCTCAACGTGGCAGGCAGCGGCCCGCAGCGACGAGGAGCAGGAGCAGAGCGACCTAAGGCTCGAGAAGAAGCATGGCTCTTGTATCACCAGCTGCGCAGAGGGACCGCTCGCCGTTGTCCTTGGCTATGGTGCTTGGGATTTTTGAACGGTAGGTAGCACGGTGAAGCGAACTTTTCCCCCCTTATCAGAGGCTCAGAGCTTCCTAGTTGGGGTGAGGAAAATTCTGGGAACCGTGTCGCGAGTTGGACGTCTACCGACTGAAATTGGAATGCATGGAAACGGTGCTCTCTTCCCTGCTGTCAAAAAATGACTGCAGCGTCTACACCCCACATGTGGCTGAATACAATCATTTTCGTGGAGACGTGAGCCGACCGGCCATGCCGACCAGCCACAGGTCTCACTCTCAAGTCGTCCTTCTTGAGTCTTCTCCACTTAGCAATATGTGTGGGCCTCTTTAAAAGTCATATGGGGATTATTACAGGTTTTTCTTTTTTTTGAATTTTCAAGGGGGGGGGGGGGGGGGGGGGGGCCTCCGCCACCTGAATATATTACGTAAAAGAGGCACAGCCCCTGAGGTCAGATTACAGAGAGATGGAGAGAATTATTACAGGTTTTGACACCGCGGTGAACGCTTATTAGGTATCAGCGCTGCTGTTGTCGTGTTCATCCGTATATATTTGACCCTGTTTTACGATGAACACCAGAAATTCAGAACTAATTTGTTTCACTCAAGTCGGAATTGCAGCTGAACTTGGTGTTGCTATCTTACTCCCTCGAACCCTTTAATATAAGGAGTCTCCCTTCGGTACAACACCCCTCATTAATAAACGTATAAATGATAATATGTTCCTTTAACAAATCATACTCACTTTTGTATGTATGATGGGTCGTCCGTCAAAACGTATAGACCATATATTCGAGTGCTCCTATACGACGTGTGTCGCCTTCGGCGGCGTGAAAACCGGGAAAAAAAACACATATAAGGGAATGACTTGTGCGAGGGATCAAACCCTATACCTCACTCGGAGGAGGGCTCATCGTTAGCCAGTCGAGCAGATGAGTTCGCTGTCAACAAAGAAACCGTAGCTATAAGAATGATGAACAACAACTGGTTTACTGTCGCGACCAATCTCTTTCCCTTGTTTCTTTTTCTTTTTTCTTTTTGTTTTTATTTCTTTTTCATTTTTCCATTCCTTTTTTATTTTTCAAGTTTTGTTTTATTTTCAAAAAAGTGTTAGCGCTTTTAAAATTTTGTTCAAAATTTCATAAATGTTTGTTTCTAATTTTCTTCATAAATTTAAAAATAATTCATGTTGTCAGAAATTTTACAATAATTTTTCAAAAATGTTCGTGTCTTTAGAAGATTTTTCCGAATGTCAAAACGCGGATATTTTTTGAGAAGTACAAACAAATTTTGAAACCCAACAATTTTTGAACATTTTTGGCACCGCCGTGGAAAGTAATATGAGGGTTAGGCACTATTACAGGTTTTGGCACCACCGCTTATTAGGTATCATCGCTGCCATTGTCGTGTTTTAAGATGAACATCAGAAATTCATAATTAATTTGTTTGGCTCAAGTCGGAGTTTGCAGCTGAACTTGGTGTTGTTATCTTACGAGTGCCATCGGCCCTCGGAAAAATGGTCAAGGTTCTATCAGAATAATTCAAATATACCGTGTTAGGCCGCAAAACATAATGGCCTTAGCACCGACGGATGAGTCTTTCTTAGCTGTTCCGTGACACAGGTAACCACACTTTAGTTCTCTTCTGAAATCAGGACAGGGTCTTTTCTAGATGCATCTCCATGGGTGATGTCATCATGAACATCGTTTGCCTGTTGCCTGAATATTTTTCACCTAGCTAGTTGCCTGAATCTTTTCAGTCTTTTCCAGCTGCAGGGTTTATCGCTCGTGATTCTTTATAGGGAAATCATCGTTGGTGAATCTGGTCCAAGTATTCTAAGTTCAGGTGATGCAAACCTCTGATCCCTTGCGTATCTTTAATTCTGTATATTGATGGCCCCTGCCTCGGAGGAATAGGCTGCAGCAGTGCAATGTATTAAGAGCAACAATTATCTTCCTGATGTGTTTTCTTTAGGTGTTCTGTTGATGATGTATGCTTGGTTGATGTTGTACATGGTATAGAAGCATCACCGCTGAATTCTAGAATTATTGTAATGAATTGTACATATTGGCTCCTTGACTCAGTTTCTCTCGAAAAACTTCTATTAGTTGGGCCGAGACTGTCCCGAGATTCTGGACCCAACGATTTACCAAGCCCAGGTTAACTTCCATGGCCTGGTTGGCAGCCCAGGTTAACCTGTATGGGATTGGCTCTTCGGCATTTCCTATTTGGCGCTGCAGCCGCCGGTTACATGCAGCGGCGCTAGCTGGGCTCGGCCCAACTATCATTTTTCATGTTTTCCTAAATCTAGGACCTGCAACGCTGGTTATCAGTTATCGACGCATGACCAACTCGTCCACTTCATCATGTGTGAAAGAATACATGTTTTCGTCCATTTATTCCTCATTTTCCTTTTTCTTTTTCTTTTTCTTTTTTCTCTATCCTTTTTTACTTTTTTTTTTACAAATTCGTAATTGATTTCTTCAAATAGATGAATTTCTTCTCTAAATCTGTGAACTGAAGTTTTTGAAACTCGTAAACTTTTTTCAAAATAGAGGAACTTATTTTTCAAATTTGATGAACTTTTTACAATTTTCTGAAAATTGATGAACTTATTTTTCAACTCGATGAACTTTTTCTCAAAATGAATGAACTTATTTTCAAAATCGATGAACTTTTTTCAAAATCAGTGAACTTTTTCCAATTTAGATGAACTTTTTCCAATTTTGATGAACTTTTTTCAATTTTGATGAACTTTTTTTCAAATCCAATGAACTTTTTTTGAAAATCTATGAACATCTTTTGAATTTGTGAACTGTTTTTTAATACATGAACTTTTTCAATTTGGTGAACTACTTTTTGAATACGTGAACTTTTTTTGCATGCTCATGAACTCCATTTGTAATATGTGAACATATTTTCAAATAATTGGAAAATATAAATGCTACAGTCTAGTGTGCAATAAATAGTGCGTCTACATTTCTATACTTTAAAGATTTTGCGCTGTTAGTTTTCAGTGGTGCAGCCGGTGCGGTGGCTAGCCTATCCGTGTGGAAGGGCGAGTGCGCGAGTTCGATTCGAGTCGGCTGGTATTTTTCCCAGTCATTTTTCACGTTGCTTGTTGCGCGATCGTGGGCCGGCCCATGCAGCCGCTGCTGCGGGCGCTAGTTCTCTTGCGCGGCGTTGAAGGCGCGGTATAGGAGGTCCCTGCCTCCTCCCGACGTGCGCGATCTATATCTCGCTTAAACCCTGAAGTGGGGGTGCGACCGGCTTGTCCATTACTTTACCAGTGATTTCATTTATCTTTTCTCTGCTTGTCTTTTTTTGTTCGTTTTTTCACTGTTTTGGGCCGGTTTATTCTGTGAGTTTGTTTGTTTACACTGCTTGTGTTCGGATATTCTTGGTTTTTCTTGTTTTCTTCACTAATTTTCTTTCATTTTCTTTTTTATTTGTTATACCTTGGTTTTTAACCTGTTTTGGGGTTTTTTTTCTATATATGCGATTTTCTATATTTCTTTCTCGGTTTGTTTGTTTTCTTCGCCTTTCTTTTTGTTTCTTTTCTGTCTTTTTTCTTTTTTTTTGGTTTTCTTTGTTTCTTTCTTGCTTTTCTTTGTTTCTTTCTCGGTTTTCATAGTTATCTAAATACACAATGTACATTGTTTTCTCTCAAATAAAAGGTTTTAACACTTTTTAAAATACATGGTCAATATTTTACACATACACGGTGAATATTTTTAATGGGAATAAATATTTGTTACACACAATGTATATTTTTTGTATACATCAGAAATACTTTTATATACATGTTGACCATATTTTAACCATAATTCAATTATTAAATACATGTTTTTATGTCTACTTTTATTCATTGTACATTGTACATTTTTTGTATACATCAAGAACATTTCCTTATACATGTTTAACATTTTTAAAAATGCATGATCAACTTTCTTATTTTGGGACGGAGGGAGTACTTTTTGAACACATGATCATCATTTTTTACATACACATTATATATATTTTTCCTATACATGAGCAACACTTTTTGATACAGTTCTAATATCTGTCAAACACTTTATTCACATTTTTTGATATTAGATTAAAAAAAAATTATTAACATTTTCTATATATGATGAAAGTTTTTCATACACATTGTATACAGTTTCCATATAGCTGAGAAACATATTTATATAACATTTAATACTTTTCAAATAGCTTATTAAGATTTTTTAAATGCTTTATCTAAAGTTTTTTGGTAATAATATATTTAAAATATTTGGAAATATAAAAAACTTAGAAAACAAAAAATGCGTTTTTTCTGTTTGGAAATATTTGGAAACAAAAAACCGGGAGCATAGGTTTTTCCCTTTCCGAAAGAGGCACGCCCGTGACTCTCGCGGAAGCAAAACCGTGACTCTTGCGAAAGGAAAAAAACTGAAAACGCGTATTTTTTTCGTTTCCGAGAGACACGGCCGTGACGCTCGCGAAAGCACACCCGTGCCTCTCGCGAAAGCAATACCGTGACTCTCGCGAAATGAAAAAAAACAGAACCTGCGTTTTTTTCCTTTCCGAGAGGCACGGCCGTGACTCTCGCGAAAGCATAACCGTGCCTCTCGCGGAAGTAAAACCGTGACTCTCGCGAAAGCATAACCGTGCCTCTCGCGGAAGCAAAACCGTGACTCTCGCGAAAGGAAAAAAATAGAAAACACATTTTTTCCATTTCCGAGAGGCACGGCCGTGACTCTCGCGAAAGCACAACCGTGCCTCTCGCGGAAGCAAAATCGTGACTCTCGCGAAAGGAAAAAAAATAGAAAACGCGTTTTTTTCGTTTCCGAGTGGTACGGTCGTGACTCTCGCGAAAGCAAAACCGTGACTCTCGCCTAAAAAAATTCTTTTTTGAAAAAAAATGTCAAAAAGTTGAGGAAGACCAGTGAAAAACCAAAACGTCGAAAAAAAACCCGTTTAAATAGTCGAAAACGGGTGCGGAAAAATAAAAATAAAAATACAGACGGAGCGCCCAGAGCGCGACATATGGCGAATGGCTGAGAGCACGACAAGTGACGCTGATCATTGCGAGGCTCCCGAAGGAGCGCTCGTTAACTAGTGGCTCCCGACATAGGTGCGCCCCTCGCCCCCTCCGAACACGGCTAAGTCTATCTTTATGCGAGGCACTAGCTCGGCTTGCCTGAAGGGGAGCCGATAGTGGGTAGGGCTAGCAGTCTGCTTCGGTTTGTTTGTTTCTTTTTTACATTTAAATATATTCATGAATTAAGTTATAATATAAATACCAGTCAAAAAATAAATATGTAAAATTTATATTACTTTATTTGAACTTTAAAAGATGTTTCAACTATTCAAAAGATGTACCTGCGATTTAAAAAGTGTTCATGACTGTTAATCATTCTTTTGCACTTCGAACAATTGTCTGTGACATTTTCAAGTAATGTTTATACGAATGTAAAAATTATCCCTTTAATTATAAAATACTTCATAGAATTCATAAAAATGTAAGTGACAAAAACTATTCCCATGTGTTTGAAAAAACTGTTTGTGACTTTTTTATACAATCTAAAAAATGTTACAAAATTTCTAGGAAATATTTCTTGCCATTCAAAAGAATGTAAGTGACATTTAATGTTCACACATTTCCACAAAAATCACAATGTAAATAAATATTCATGTATTTTTGTAAAATCATACCATTTTAAAAAACGAGTATTCGATGAATCTTTAACATGTATTTATAGAAATGTTCAAATATATATTTGAAAAAATCCGTCATGCATTGAAAATTGTTCGACGTGTATTAAAAAATGTATAACTTGTATTAAAAATATACATGTCTTTTAGAAAAAATGAAAAAAGGGGATACGTACAAAAAATATAAGGAAAACCCCGATGAAAACTCTATAGAAACACATAGATAGAAAGCCAATGAAAAATTAAAATAGGAAAACCAACCAAAAACCTTTGAGAAA
This sequence comes from Aegilops tauschii subsp. strangulata, assembly GCF_002575655.3. Classification (NCBI taxonomy): domain Eukaryota; kingdom Viridiplantae; phylum Streptophyta; class Magnoliopsida; order Poales; family Poaceae; genus Aegilops; species Aegilops tauschii. Next base: position 44,653,400 of record NC_053036.3, read on the forward strand.
GAAATCGTTACCCTTTCCCAGTATTTGAGGCGCCGGCGAGCGCTAAGTACAACTCGCATTAAGCAAGATATAGACATTGCGCCTCACTCTTCACTCGACCCATGCGACCCTAGCTATTGTTGCCAGGGCAAAGAAAAACAAAAGAGACAGATCGGCACGTGCTGGTTCACATATTAGCCATCAAACAAGCCTTGGACAATCCCAAAGAAAACTTGGGGTTTCTTTGCCTCCTGTTGGCGCCCCTCTCGGTCCGTCTTGTCTCTGATGGCCTTAGGGTCATGCAGGCATGGTGGATCCCGATCTTTGCCAGCGGGAGGGCTTCGCTTTTATTTAAAAAAAAATCGAGTTTTGTTAGGGTTTGCGTGCTGCTCAGGAAGGCGGGACTATGGCGGCTCCCTAAAGATGAAATAATTATCTCCTCCCTAGCCCCCGCCCCAATGGTGTGTATAGCATCGTCGGTGGGCGTATGGAGATGTGTCTCCGGCGGATCTGTCCTTGGTGATTTGCTCAGATTTATTCGTAGTTTGGCGATGATTGTTGTTCTGTTGCGCTGGTCCTATGAGGTCTTAGCACGACGACTTCCCGGCTGTCTACTACAATAAGTTTTGCCTGGCTCTGGCGAGGGAGGGGCAATGACGGCGGCGCGCGGCTTCAGCTTGCTTCAGTACTTGTAGTCGTCATTAGGTGGTCTACGAATTTGAATGTAATTTTTCTTATTTTTATGGTCGTTGTACTGACATGATTGAAAATGAATAGATTAGAAGTTTTTTTTAGAAAAAAATGAACATCACGTGCTGAACTTTTTGTGCCGAGATCGTCGTACAGTGAACTATAGATGAAACTCAAAAGCGGCGAGCTATGCGTGGACGCATGCGGAGAGAGTGAGTTCGACCGGTCCGATCGTCACCTCTCTCGTGCGTCGACTCTGGTATTGCATTATGGCGGTCGATGCCTCCAAATATCCAACTGCATTATTTCATGCAAAATTCCAAACAGTTTTAGCTACATTGGCCCAAGACAAAAAAGAAAAGAAAAGCGGGAACGCTTGGTGCCTGGGCCGGCCACATCGACGTGTAAGTGTGTAACTACCACCTTACGTGCGTCGACCGACCCTTGGTGAGTTGGCGAGCGTGCTAACGCTTCCATGGAAGCCAGGAGACGGTCTTGGTGCTGTCTACCGTGTAGCAATTTATTGAGCACGCCAACGAAAGCACATCGGTGTACGCTCGTATGTATCCAATGCTAGCTTTTAAGTATCCCAAAGAAATGTTTTAAAAGCTACGATGGCTTGTAGTGTAGACATCCTACTCCATCGTCCACTGAATTTCTGCACCTGCCTCTCCATGTAGATCACGATCACCTAGCATGCAGCTCTTCTCATGCATGATTGACAAACAAGATCAGCAGCAGATCACTGTTCTCCGAGAAGCACACGCCATCCCGAAATTAAATCCCCTGTTGCTGACAGGCACACACAGGGACTAGTTAATCATTTGATTCCAGGCTCCTGCGCCTTACTTTACACACGGCAATCCGATCGCCTCGATCTGCTTCGCGAATGGACCGCTTGATTCCAAGATGATGGGCGTCATTTCTGGAAAACTATGCAAAAAATGGATACGAATCATGGTACATAACCGAACCGACGTGACTTGCCCGGCCCTTTCTGCCTGCTCCTCCCGGCCGTACGGCGGTACATATATAGGGTCAACCCGCTCCGATCTGAAATTAAGCTGACGAGATTTTGACCTCCAGCCAACCAACCAGCTAACCAGGTTGACATTGTCAACCAGACGTTACTCCCAAATTAAGCCAGGAAGGTTGACCGTGCACAGGTAGCGGTGTAATAACCCTTTAAACAATTCAGCATGCAGCACAGCCCCAAAAGTTGCTGATTAATCGAGTACCACATGAACAAGAAACAGAGAGCTTAATTTTGACTCGCTGTTTCTTCTGCTTAAATTTGACCCTCTGTTTCTTCTGCGGCTAACCACCGTACGTACGCGTCTGCCGTCCAGATATAGTCTTAAACTTTTGATAATCATGTCAACGATTTCCGGACGTAGGCAACGACAACCAAATGCACGGCCGATGAAATGTAAGGAAGCTTCCTCGTGGTGAGAAAATTAGCATTATTCGATCCACGTAAACTAAGTTCCTTCCTGCATGACAGCAGCATGCTAGCTAAGCTAGTACTTAGCCATGGATGTGATGTGCTCAACACAGCACAGACGCAATTATTTTTAGCCACGCGATCTCTGGTCGATGGCCCAAATCTGACAGGATTGTAAGTTTATTAGCACTTCAACTTTGCTAGTTTAGCGAGTAATGTGGTGGCTTGGATTATTGGAGATCCCAGCTTAGCTTCAGTACGTGTTGTACGCAGCAAGGCCACACAAAGAGGATCTGATGGCGCAAGCAGTAGCTAAAGAATGCCTGCTTGGGTGCATTCTCCGTATATTTTGGAGGAGCACGCAGATACACCAAGATCCATGCGCACTTCATAATGCGATGTCGTGGCGTTGGATTGATTTGTCTGCTACCGAAACTGGGTTAGGTTAATGCGGTATTAGGTGCTAATGTGGGATATTTAAATCTCAACAAATTAATGGGGATACTGAGTACAGTCGGTCTCATTCTCATGATGGGCCAACCTGTTTATGGTATTCATATACCTAGTGGTTATGTTAATAGTTTTCAGGTTAATACATTATTAGGGGCTAATTGGGTTTGATTGTTACAGTTTAATTTTAGAAAAAACTTGCGACGCGCGATTGCTCCTTTGTATCGCCTTGATGCAACAATTGAGTCGATAAAACTTGTAGAATTCGCCCGATTTGTTATTTTCTCCAAACAAACAAGTTGGACCAACTTATCAGGATGACATGGCAGCTGAGAGGTGGACAACCCAACATGTATTTGTCGTGGGCGTACCTTATTGTGTCAACTTCATTCAAATTTAATCAACTCTTTCAAATTCTACAAAATTGTGTCAATCATGACAACCAAATGCGGCCAGTCGCACCGCAATATCTGAGTTTGAATCATTGCTTCACTTAGGTGATACATCTCCGTGGTGTGTTTTTTCCTTTGATATTTTTTCAACACACAAGCCGTGTGTCTATTCTCTATTGTATTAAGATAGGGTAGAAATCCACAACTGTACAGGCAAATTACATACATGAGATGCTGCAAGAAGCCGACATCTCACCACCTGGAAAGAAAACCGCTAACTCACCCCATCCACTACCTTTTTTTCGATGGTAAAAGAGTTTTATTCCATATTCGTAATAGGGTTACAATCAAAAGGCAAAAGCTCCTCGATACAAGGAGGGCCCTGCCCTAGCCATACAGCTGTAGTACTCTCTGTACGACTATACATAGCCAAACGATCTACTACCCTATTCTGTTCTCGCTTAATTTTCGAAGGAATAAACTCTCTTTCACCCATAAGATGACGAATCTCAGCAACTAAATGACCATATGCCGAACGGGAGAGACTTTCACCCGTCAAAGCCAAAAGAGCTTGTGAGGAGTCGGATTGAACGATGATTGGAAGATTACAGTGCTGAATTGCTAACGCTATTCCTTGCATTATTTCATGTAGTTCCGCCTCCAACGCATCATTGCAGTTGAAAATACACCGGTAGGCTGCAAAGATGACAGTACCATCATGCCTTCTTAGTATCATACCCGCTGCCGCTGATCCATCCGTAGGCGAAAACGCCCTGTCGACCGATAACGCAGTTTGGCCAGCCGCCGGTCGCGGCCATGGCAACAGCACCGCCTGATCGCGCGGCCTGACCGGATCTTCGCAAAGCACAGGCATCTTCCCCTTGATGATCTCCTCTGTAGAGTGTCTCCTAGCCAAGTGAAGCGAGTGCATATAACTTTGAAGGTAGTCGGCCGTCACCGCCGGATTCGGCACAGTTTTACCATGCGCCATGTCCGACCGTAACGTCCAAATCCTCCTGATTAACATTATGGTGCAGTCTCGCATTTCATCATTGCAATGCATGAGAACATTTAGAAGCCACTCATTTCCTGTATCCCGCAACAGTTGATGATCAGGGAGGTTCCAAACTGACTACATATGCGTCCACACTACTCGAGCATAAACACAAGTGACCAGCGCATGGAAGCTGGTCTCCCTCTCTGTACCACACAGAGGACATGTATCTCGAGTGGATATGTGCCTATATTTCTTGCAAGAATTAGTTGCAAGCGCTCCTGACACAGCCATCCATGCCATAATTCTCATCTTGAGCGGAACCCGGGCTTCCCAAACTCGCTTCCAGATGGTTCTGTGTCTGCTCGGGCTAGTGCTTGATGCGCCCACCGCATGTGCCACCTGGTTCTCTGCTGCTAGATGATAAGCACTCTTAACCGTGAAAAATTCCAGTTTTCTCTGGAAACCAAGCAAGGAAATCTTGGCCCCCTCTTGGCGACGTCCGGATCTTCACAATTTCGCAGACGTCCATGTCCCAGAAATATTGCCGCAACCTCTGCATATTCCATGCCCCAGACTCATCCAAAAAGTCTGCGACCCAATTGTATCTGCAATTTCTTTTTGGGGTGACCGGTCTAAAATCGTGTCTCCTCGGGATCCAGGGATCCCTCCGAGTTTTGATTAAAGAGCCATCTCCCACTCGCCATATAAGCCCCTTCTTCAACAACTCTAATCCATATATGATTCCCTTCCACACCGCGGACGAACTCGATGGGAAGACTGTATCAAGCAGATTCCCATTGGGGTAATATTTAGCCCGAAGTAAACGAGCACATAAACTCTCCGGACTGTCAAGCAATCTCCTGGCTTGCTTTGCAAGTAGCGCCTGATTAAAAGCCCTCATGTCTCTGAATCCCATACCACCCATGTCCTTGGGTAAAATCATTTTCTCCCAACTGAGCCATGCCATTTTCCTCTTACCATTCTCTACACCCCACCAGTATTGTCTCATCATTCGTGTTAAATCATCACAAACAGAGACCGGTAAGCGAAACACACTCATGACATACGTAGGTATTGCTTGCACCACCGCCTTAATCAAAATTTCTTTACTCCCAGATGAGACACATTGTTCACTCCAATCAATTAATATCTTCCTCAATCTTTCCTGAAGTGATTCAAACTGACCCTTATGCATTCTTCCTTCCTGCACGGGAAGGTCGAGGTACTTTGGTTCAAACACCTGCTGCGTAACCTCAAGGGTGCTCTTGACTTCATCCACCACCGCATCAGAGCAATTGTCTGAGAAAAGGATGGAACACTTCTCTGGGTTAATGAGTTGACCCGTCGCTGAGGTATAAGTGTTCAACAACCCCTTAACAGTGCTCGCCTGCTCGCCAGATGCTTCAAACAACAGCATAGTATCATCCGCAAATAACAGGTGAGAAATAACTGGTGCCCCACGGCAAATAGCCACCCCCTTTAGAGAGCCATCAACAACTGATTTTGAGAAGAGAGCAGACAGGGCGTCAACGACAAAAAGAAATAAGAACGGCGATAAAGGGTCACCTTGCCTTAGCCCTCTAGAGGGGATGAAACTCTCAAGCAATTGTCCATTGAATTTGACAGAATATTTGACTGATTTCACACACACCATAATCCAAGAAATCTACTGTTGGGCGAAGCCCCATTTACCAAGTGCTTTCTCCAAAAATCCCAGTCGACACGGTCATATGACTTTGACAAATCAAGCTTGTAAGCACACGCCGTCGGCCTGTTTTGTTTAAGCGACTGTGTATGATGAAGACATTCAAAAGCAATTATAGAATTGTCAGAGATAAGCCTTCCCGAGATAAAGGCACTCTGATTCTCTGAAATTAACTCCGCAAGCATCGGCCTCAGCTTGTTAACCAAGCATTTTGAAACAATCTTGTAAATGACGTTACATAGGCTTATCGGTCTAAAATCCTTGAGTTCCTTTGGGAAAGGAATTTTCGGGATAAGAACAATAGCCGTGTTGTTTACCCCGTCAGGCATTACTCCTGACTTAAAGAACTCCAAAACAGCAGCAATAATTTCATATTTCAGCACGGCCCAATTCTGTAGGAAGAACCTAGCCGGGAGACCGTTGAGGGAGTCCTGGACTAAGGGGTCCTCGGGCGTCCGGCCTGTTATTCATGGGCTGGACTGATGGGCTATGAAGACACGAAGACCGAAGACTATACCCGTGTCCGGATTGGACTCTACTTGGCGTGGAAGGCAAGCTAGGCGACCTATTATGAAGATTTCCTTCTATGTAACCGACCTCATGTAACCCTAGATCTCTCTGGTGTCTATATAAACCGGAGAGCATAGTCCGGATAGGACAGATTCATTACCATATTCACATAGGCTAGACTTCTAGGGTTTAGCCATTACGATCTCATGGTAGATCAACTATTGTAACACCCATATTCATCAAGATCAATCAAGTAGGAAGTAGGGTATTACCTCCATAGAGAGGGCCCGAACCTGGGTAAACATCCCCCGTCTCCTGTTACCATCGATCCTAGACGCACAGTTCGGGACCCCCTACCCGAGATCCGCCGGTTTTGACACCGACATTGGTGCTTTCATTGAGAGTTCCACTGTGCTGTCGAAGTAAGGCTCGATGGCCCCTCCAATCGCCGGCAATGGCGTCGTTCAGGGAGAAATCTTTTTCCCCGGACAAATCTTTGTGTTTGGCGGCTTCGTACTGCGGGCCAACTCACTTGGCCGCCTGGAGCAGGTCGATAGCTACGCCCCTGGCCATCAGGTCAGAGTCGGAGGCTTGAATTACGTCGCGGATATCCGTGGAGGCTTGATCTTCGACGGATTTGAGACCGCGGCGATCACTCCCCCTCTCTCCGATGAACTTGACTTAAATCTGTCATCGGATCACATCCAGGAGATGGATCCTGTTGCTACAACGGCCTTAGAGCCAAATTAGATCGCGCCCTCCGAGGCCATAAAGTCCGCGGCGTTGGAGCCGCACACGGACTCGACATCCTGCAATGCTTGCGTCAATGGAACCCCGGATCATCTCCGGCTACACGTTCCGGACCGGATACACCTGCAGACACCGAGTTGGATAGGTTGTCGATTTTCGAATTTAGCGCCGCGGATATCTTCCAGCATTCGCCTCTGGGTGACGTACTAAAGTCTTTGAAGAACTTGACCCTTGAGGAAGACTCACAGCCAAACTATATTCGGTTTGAGCTAGAGGCGGACGACGAGGAATTTTGCTTCCCACCCGCCACCCACTTCATAGCCACCGTCGACGACCTAACCGACGTGCTTGACTACGGCTCCGAAGACAGTATGGACGACGATGCCGACAATGAGCAAGGCCAAGACCCGCCATTCACTGGACGTTGGACGGCCACCTCCTCGTACGACGTGTACATGGTTGATACACCCAAAGGATCTTGCAATGACAAAGAAGAGCCAGGTATGAACAAACCCTCTGAGATGCAGTCCAAGCGTCGGCGCCCCAAATGCCGTTCTAAGCCTCGTCGCTCAAAGGATGGCCACACTGGTACCGGAGAAAATAGCACTCCGGGTGACGCCGAAAACAATGAAGACCCCGTCGGTGCGGCATCCGAATAGGAGGAACATGACAACAGGCAAGACAACCCTGATGAACAGGCCACAGAAGATAACTCGGAGGACGATAGTTACCATCCACCCTCCGAGGAAGAGACAAGCCTCGACAACGAAGACTTCATCGTGCCGGAGGACCCTGTGGAGCAGGAGCGCTTTAAGCTTCAGCTCATAGCCACTGCAAGGAACCTGAAAAAGAAACAGCAGCAGCTTCAAGCCGAACAAGATCTGCTCGTAGACAGATGGACTGATGTCCTGACTGCCGAAGAATACGGCCTCAAGCGCCCAGGTAAAAGCTACCCGAAACGCAGACTACTACCTCAATTCGACGAGGAAGCACCGGAGCACACATCTCCCTCGCGTAATGCGGAATGACCACCGCGTGGTCGAGACAGGGTGGCCAACCGGCCACCCCGCGGTCGGGATAAAGCGGCAACTCAGGCCGAACAGCAGCCTGCCCCACCACCCCGAAAAAATAAAGATGAAAGAGTTCGGGGTCACACATACGACCTTCGGCAGACCCTGGACAATAAAGCAGGACATACAAGATCGATCTATGGATCGCGCGAACGTGCCTCAAGGCACGACGATGGCTACCTATTCGGACGTGACAAACCTAACCACGCCCGAGCCGAATGCCGCAGACAGACTCCACCAGAGCTACGCCGCGATGCGGCCCGATACAGAGGTGCCGCACACCCTCTCTGCTTCACGGACGAGGTACTGGATCACGAATTCCCCGAGGGATTCAAGCCCATCAATATCGAATCATATGATGGCAAAACCGATCCCGCAGTATGGATCGAGGATTTCATCCTCCACATCCACATGGCTCGAGGAGATGACCTCCACGCCATTAAATACCTCCCACTCAAGCTCAAAGGGCCAGCTCGGCACTGGCTTAACAGCCTGCCTGAAAATTCTATCGGCAGCTGGGAGGACTTGGAAGAAGCTTTCCTAGATAAATTCCAAAGAACATATGTCCGGCCACCAGACGCCGATGATCTAAGCCACATAGTTCAACCACCTGGAGAATTAGCCAGAAAATTCTGGACTAGGTTCCTAACCAAAAAGAACCAGATCGTTGACTGTCCGGATGCCGAGACCTTAGCAGCCTTCAAACACAGCATCCGTGACGAATGGCTAGCACGCCACCTCGGCCAAGAAAAGCCAAAGTCCATGGCAGCCCTCACGGCACTCATGACCCGCTTTTGCATGGGAGAGGACAGTTCGCTGGCCCGTAGTAACAACACAGCCAATGAGATAGGCCCCTCGGAGGCCAAGAATAGCACTAGCAAGCTCCGGCGCAATAGACACAAACGTCGAAGCAATGACAACAACACCGATGACGCCACAGTCAACGCCGGATTCACTGGCTCCAAGTCCGACCAGCGGAAGAAGCCCTATAAAAGAAACAACGAAGGACCTTCCAGCCTGGACCGCATACTCGACCGTCCATGCTAGATACACGGCACCCCGGATAAGCAAGCTAATCATACCAACAGAGATTGTTGGGTTTTCAAGCAGGCTGGCAAGTTAAACGCCGAAAACAAGGAAAATGGATCACAAAGTGAGGACGAGGACGAAGAGCCCCGACAGCTGAACACTGGGGGACAGAAGAAATTTCCCCCTCAAGTCAAAACGGTGAACATGATATATGCTACACACATTCCCAAAAGGGAGCGTAAGCGTGCACTCAGGGACGTCTACGCGGTAGAGCCAGTCGCCCCCAAATTCAATCCATGGTCGTCATTTCCGATCACCTTTGATCGTCAAGACCACCCAACCAGTATCCGTCATGGCGGTTCGGCCGCATTGGTCCTCGACCCAATCATCGACGGATTTCACCTAACACAAGTCCTAATGGACGGTGGTAGCAGCCTCAACCTGCTCTATCAAGACACAGTTCGGAAGATGGGCATTGACCCCTCACGAATCAAACCAACAAAGACTACCTTCAAAGGAGTCATACCAGGCGTCGAGGCCCGCTGTACGGGCTCAATCACGCTGGAAGTGGTCTTCGGCTCTCCGGACAATTTCTGAAGCGACGGGTTAATCTTCAACATTGCCCCCTTCCGCAGCGGCTACCACGCATTACTCGGACGAACAGCGTTTGCTAGATTCAACGCAGTGCCACACTATGCTTACCTCAAACTCAAGATGCCCGGTCCACGCGGCGTCATAACAGTCAATGGCAATACGGAACGCTCTCTCCGAACAGAGGAGCACACCGCCGCCCTAGCAGCAGAGGTATAGAGCGGCCTTCTCAAGCAACACCATAGTGCGGCTGTCGAGCCCCTGGACACCATCAAGAGGTCCCGAACTTCACTGTAGCAGGACGGCAAGGTTCGTCAAGAGCTCGACTAGCAATTCGGCTTCTGCCCCAGTCCGGACAAAGAAGTGGCGTTCGTACCACGCGTACATAATTACGCACTCGAGATTCCATGGACATCGACGGAGGCACAAGCTCAACCGGGATCTACAGTTCGGCTAGACCGACCCCGGATACACCTCTTTCTTTCTGTTTGAGGTTCCCTTTCCCGCGAGCCTGATCACAAGCCCCTTCGAAGGATTGGCATACAAAGGGGACATGCAGCATAGGTGTGTAGGGTAACCTCCATATGTTCTTCTTGACGGTATTTTTCCTTCTTTCTCAGGACCCGTACGCTGCCCCCTCTTGATTCCGGCATATTACATAGCCCGGGTGCTTATCGCGCTATTTGTACACGATACGCCTTAACGTATCCATTCAGTTATAATGATAATGATTTGCGGCCCAGTTTTTGTGGTTTTCGCCCCTTACTTCATTTCATTTCGATCTGCTTATTAGCTACATCGGTACTCTTTTGTACGTTTCATATTCGCCAGGGGCTGCTTATCTCCCCACAATAAGGCAACAAAGTCTGAATACTTTTTGTATAGAAGTTTGGCACCCCGAATTTAGCATTATATGCATTGGCTCCGAATCATGTCTTTGGTCAATAGTTGGGTTGCCCGGCTCCTGTGCTTGCTACCCTACGTTCCGCTGTATCGGTTAGGGTAGTAAAGGGAGAACTACTGCGATTGTGCCCTAGCCTTGACCGGATGAGCACCTCAGTACAGAAAGCCGAAAACTGACTGTCATGATACGGCGAGAGCCGGTCAGCTGTTCGTGGGTTACAAAATCGTTGGAGATTTTTTCCGCCTCACGCGAAGGATCGACACTTCCCGATCAGATGCTGACAGCACCCTGGCTTGGACCAGGGGCTGCGCACTTGCTTAATTATAAAACTCCTATGGCTAAGTGAGGGCGTTTAAGCCGTATAGTCTGATTGCCTTGTTCGTTGCGCTAAACAACTCCTTCAAGGACCATACAATTGGATCAAGATTGTTTAGATCCCATCCCGAACACCTCCGTACTAATTACGTGAGGGCAGAAGCCGACGACTGGCCAACCCTCAGATTGCATATAACACGGCCGCACAGGAGGAAACAATTTAAAGCATAATGAAATTACATTACAAAACAAGCTCTGTCTTTATAATACAAGGCAAAGGCCCAATACGAATGTATTCATTCAAAAATAACGTCCTGCGAACATTGAGCTGCCACAAGTCGAGACCCTTCTATGACATCCGCAAAATATTTCTTGGGTATGCGGTGCTCCTTGCCCTCCGGCGGCCCGCTGGCCACTTCAACAGCGTTCATCTTCGCCCACCACATCTTGCAGCGAGCGAAGGCCATACGGGCGCCTTCAATACATGCAGAACGTTTGACGACGTCCAGCCATGGACAGGCTTCCACTAGCCGCCTCACGAGTCCGAAGTAGCTGCCGGGTATAGCTTCGCCTGGCCATAGCCGGATTGTGAAATCCTTCATGGCTAGTTCGGCCACCCTGTGCAGCTCCACCAGCTGCTTCAGCTGATCGGTGAAAGACACGGGATGCTCTGGCGTCGCATACTGCGACCATAATAGCTTCTCCATAGAACCTCCTCCTTCGTCTTGGTAGAACGCGGCAGCATCTAATACGCTGCGTGGTAGATCCGCAAAAGCTCCTGGGGAACTCTGAACCGGGTTAGTAAAAGGTACTGCCTCTCCGCACACTTGCTTTGCATCTTAAAAGCCTTACCCGTTGTGATCTTCCTGGCCTCCTGGATCTCCTGGATGACGGCCTGGGCCTCATTCCGCGCGGTCTCCGCGCCCTAACGATCCTTGGTGAGTTCGGCCTCCTGAGCCGACGCATCATTCTCCAAGGTCTCACATTTTTTCACTGCATCTTGGAGCTCCTGCTGGATTTCCTTGACACGGACCTCGAGCTTCTTACGGGCGGCTTGCTGCTGGAAAACCTTCTCCTCGGCCTCGCCCAGGGCCTTCCTCAGGGCCTCGACCTCGGTCGCGGCTCCTGCATACATTTCGACATTACAGTCAATACACAACGTCTCCGCTTTCCGAACACACAGCAAGACGTTACTTACCTTGCTTCTCCTGCAGCCGCACTCTAACCTCGCCGAGCTCGTTCTCGGTCCGCTCCAGCCTCTGCTTCAGTTCAGAGACTTCGGCAGCATATGAGGTCGCGGCCAACAGTGACGCCTACTCATGCACACATATCACGTTAGTCTCCTACACTAGAGGATTGATCCTCCGTCCGGTTCCTCTTACCGAGCACCGGACAGTGTCTCAGGGGCTACTGACTATATGGTTTTTTTCTCTGTTATTTACCTCGAAACCTGTCAACAGGTTGCCGCAGGCTTCGTTCAGTCCACTCTTGGCGAACTGAACCTTCTCGATCACCGCGCTCATAAGAACACGGTGCTCGTCCATAATGGAGGCGCCTCGTAGCGCCTCCATCAGGTTATCCGACGCCCTGGATGGACAGGGACCACCGGAGGAAGCGGTGCACCCCCTCCTTCAAAGGGGGCTGCCCGCCCAACTCCGGAGCCATATGGGTCTCCGGAATCGTATTCGGCTGAGGGCCAAGCTGGATGCGGCCCTCTTCGCCAGTCTCCATGGGGATCGTCCCCTCCATATGTCCGGCAGTGGAGGCATCGCCAAGTGGCGCCTCCCGGACAGCGTCCTGGGTTCCTCCCCGGTTCGGATCGGCCTTCCGGGATAGCACTTCGGTGTCGTCCCCGTCCCCGGGGGAATAAGCAGGTGGTGGCGACTAGCTCGCCATCTCCGACGGAGCCAACGAACTTCCAGACAAGGATCGCTGGATTAGGTCACGGGCCGGACTGCAATGGTACGGTTAACTACATCAAGATAATGGAGAGAAAGGACTGGATGTGCGCGTAAATAAGCCATGTCACTTACGACGCGGCCTGGGGCTTATTGCGGGGGCGTCGTTCCGTACTACTATCAATGTCCCACGCGGTGTTGGCCGCTGGAACGCCCTTCCCCTTTTTGGGCGCCTCCGCCTCCAGATGCGCCGGAGCCGCCCTCTTCTTCTTCCTCTCCTCAGGGAGAGGATTGTTTTCTTCCTCCTCCTGCTCTTCCCCGTCATTGTCCTCAGGGACAGAGGAATGAGTTTCGTCGTCTTCGGACGCCGCGTCCGAAGTACCCTTACGTCAGAGGCCACTCTTGGCCCCCTTTGCCTTCTTCTTGGCCTTGTTCTCTGGCGCCTTATATGGCGCCGGTACTAGCATCTCCGCCAAGCGCGGGATGACTGGTTCTTCGGGCAGCGGAGCCGGACACTGGATCTGCTTCGCCCTCTCCGTCCAGTCTTGAAAGAGCAGTAATAAAAGCTCAGACATCATCCTCGAAACAATTAGGTTGAGGACTCATTCGAAATAACATACCTTGCTGGTGGGGTGTGTACAATCGTGACCACGGTCTGAATCCGTGGCCGGTGGTTTTTCATTGCCCTTGAAGAGCAATTTCCATGCGCCTTCATGCGTAGTCTCGAAGAGCCTTGCCAGGGTCCGGTGCTTCTTTGGATTGAACTCCCACAGCGGGTGGCTTTGGCGCTGGCATGGAAGGATCCGGCGAACTAACATCACCTGGATCACATCAACAAGCTTGACGCTCTTGGTTACCATGCTCTGAACGCGCGTCTGTAGCGCTATCAGCTCGTCAGGAGAACACCAGCCCAGACTCTTCTCGACCCAGGAGGTGAGTCGCATAGGAGCGCCGGAGCGGAATTCAGCAGCTGCGGCCCAGGTGGTGCCGCGTGGTTATGTTATGTAGAACCACTGCTTCTGCCACTCCTTTACCGTATCCACAAAGGTGCCTTTGGGCCAGGAGACGTTGGACAATTTGCTCACCATTGCCCCTCCGCACTCCGTGTGCTGGCCATCCACCACCTTCGGCTTCACGTTGAAGACTTTGAGCCACAGCCCAAAGTGGGGTTGAATGCGGAGGAAGGCCTCACACACGACGATAAACGCGAGATGTTGAGGAAGGAATTCGGGGACAGATCATGGAAATCTACCCCGTAATAATACATTAACCCGCGGACGAAGGGGTGGAGTGGAAACCCTAGCCCGCGGAAGAAATGGGGGAGGAATACCACCCTCTCTGTGGGCTCCGGAGTGGGGATGATATGTCCCTCGGCCGGTAGGCGGTGGACAATCTCCTTCGCCAAATATCCGGCCGCCCGGAGCTTAGTAATGTCCTCCTCCGTGACGGAGGAGACCATCCACTTGCCCTGACCACCGGATCTAGACATGGTTGCTGGGGTGGAAAGGAGATTGGAACTTGCGCACTGGAGCTCGAGGTTGGGAAGGCAGAGACAGAGAGAAAGCGTGAGAAGAGGAAGGGGGAATCCTTGCCTCCTTATAAAGGCAGCAAATATTAAACGCCTCCTTACTCGCCTTAGGATTCGCCTGTTCCCAAGGGCTGTATAAATAGCACGGTTGAGTTATCCATGCCCGCATTGATGAGAATACCGCAATAAGAGGACACGATCTCTGTTTCGACAAGACGTGCCAATAGCAACCGCGTCTCGAAACGTGGGATGGCAGAGGAAAAACGGTTCAAAATTGTGACCGGACAAGCGCAATGTCGCGTTATAAAGAAGCTGTCAACATATTAGATTCGTGCAAATATTATATTCTCTCTGCGGTTGTGTATGGTGTAACAGGTCCGGATACCATCATCGCATTCGAAGACTATCTTGGAGTTCGGAGAAAGGGGAAACCGCCTTGCAATGCCGAAGACAATCTGCGCGCCGGACTCCTCGTCATTGAAGCCAGGTTCAGGGGCTACTGAGGGAGTCCTGGACTAAGGGGTCCTCGGGCGTCCGGCCTGTTATTCATGGGCCGGACTGATGGGCTGTGAAGACACGAAGACTGAAGACTATACCCGTGTCCGGATTGGACTCTACTTGGCGTGGAAGGCAAGCTAGGCGACCTATTATGAAGATTTCCTCCTATGTAACCAACCTCATGTAACCCTAGATCTCTCGGGTGTCCATATAAACCGGAGAGCATAGTCCGGATAGGACAGATTCATTACCATATTCACATAGGCTAGACTTCTAGGGTTTAGCCATTACGATCTCGTGGTAGATCAACTCTTGTAACACCCATATTCATCAAGGTCAATCAAGCAGGAAGTAGGGTATTACCTCCATAGAGAGGGCCCGAACCTGGGTAAACATCGTGTCTCCCGTCTCCTGTTACCATCGATCCTAGACGCACAGTTCGGGACCCCCTACCCGAGATCCGCCGGTTTTGACACTGACAACCGTCCGTTCCCGGCGCTTTAAGGGGACCGATTTGAAAGAGGGCATTAGACACCTCCTCCTTCGAGAAGGGAGCACATCAGAGGTCGTTCATACCTTGAGTTACTTTCGATGCAATACCCTCAAAAACACCCTCCGGTGTTAGAGTTGGATCCTTGGTATAAACCTCCTTGAAGTACGACGTGGCCATTCGCTGCATATCCGTCGGAACTGAGCACCATGTGCCATCCTCCCGCCTTAGGCGCTGAATGTAGTTCCATCGTGCCCGCCACATAGCGCGCCGGTGGAGATATGTCGTATTTCGTTCTCCCTCTTTTAACCATGTGATCCGAGATCTCTGAAGCCAGAGCATCTCCTCCCTATATAGGAGTTCATCCAGTTGATGCATTTTCTGTTTTATCAAGTTTCTGTCAGCATCATGAAGCTGAAAATCTGCCAATTCTGCTCGCAGCTTTTCAAGATCTGATATGACATGACCAAAATTCTCTTTACTCCATGACCACAACTTGTTCATCATCTCTTTTAGAGCATCCCGAACCATGCCAAGATTCCCAGCTGGCCGGCTGTGTTCCCATCGTTCCGCCACCACAGAAGAAAAACCAGGGTGTCTCTCCCACATAATCTCATACCATGATGCCGATCTAGTTCTCGGTGGTGTCGAAGATAACCGAACGAGGACCGGGCAATGATCCGAGCAGGATGTCGCAAGGTGGACCACCTGCGTTAGGGGGAACAAATCCCTCCATGCATCGTCCGCGCATGCCCTATCCAGACGGACACGTACGTTCCTTGCTCCTGGTTGGCCATTATCGTATGTAAAAGGAACTCCACTGAAACCAAGATCCATCAGTTCACATGCTAACAAACAATCACGGAACACTTGCATTTGACTGTCAGACCGTTGTGATTGAGAAAAGTGCTCATGTTGCCACATAGCTTCGTTGAAGTCTCCGCACAACCATGGTTTAGCCGAGATCGCCCTAAGGTTAGATAGAGAGCTCCACATGCGATGCCGATTCTCCACTCTCGGCTCACCATACACAAAAGTTGTCCTCCATGACTTATCATTCGCTACATCCACTATCCGCACATCTATATACCGTGCACAAGCATCCAGAACCGTTACTTGCAAACTCTCATCCCGGTAAAGGGCGAGGCCTCCACTAAGTCCTTGGCTCAAAACCCCCGCAAAACCTTTCATTTGTAATCTCCCTTGAAGTCTCTCCATTTCAATTGAGGCTTGTCTAGTTTCAGATAAGAATATGAGCCCCGCACTAGTAGAAAAAGGGTCAAATGTTCAGCTCATTAGTCTAGGTTTGAATTTGAGCTGGCACTAATGTGACCATTAGTGTCGGTTCCAACGGCTAGGCAGGCCACTCTCATTAGTACCGGTTCGTGCCACGAGCCGGTACTAAAGAGAGTGGTGGCAGGATGTTGTCAGTCTGGGCCCCCTCCAGCACCTTTAGTACCGGTTCATGCCTCAAACCGGTACTAAAGGTCGTCCTATATAAACCCTTCGTCCACCCATGCTCTGTTCTTCCCCCTTTCCCCTCTCCTCTCTGTTCTTCCCTTCTTCCTCTCGAGCTCATCACAAATTTTGCCCAAATTTTGTCAAGATTTGAAGGCCCCCATCCATTCAAATGATCACAAAGGTTAGCAACTTTGTCCTTTCATCTCTCATTGCTAGATTAGCTCTTGCAATGGTTTATATAGTGATTAATTTGTGGGTTTTAGTAATTTGGGAGGAATTATATATATGTGGTAGTATTTGATTTATATGCAATCTGAGGTCAAAATAACACTTAGTTTGCATATGTAGGTGTGGTTTACTTAGTGCCTTCTAAATCTCCGTCGTAATCACCGTCGATCGCCCGCACCGTCCCGTCGCCGGCACCACCTTGTGGTGAGCCTCTTGTTCTTATCTTTTTTATATAAAAATTCATGTTTGTGTGATTTGGATATATAGTTACTCGTATAATTATCTTACCCGTACGTTGTTTGTTACACATAGTGCCATGGTTTTGATATCCGTCCCCGTCGGCCCTCTTCTGTGTTATGATTCAGATGTGGTATATTCTCTTTTAAAACTATTTGTTGCATTTCGTGTTTATGACAAATTATGCCCATCAAGTTGACATAGATATTTTTATCTAGGAGGTATGTGAACCGGAAATTCCAACCGACCCTATTGTCGAGAGGTTAAATTTAGTTGAAAGATAAAACGAGTATTTGAAAGAAAAATTGAAAAGAATTGAGGGGGAGAAGATGGAATTGGAGTTGCATGTTGCCGATGTCGTCGATGATCACAAGATCAAGATGGAGAAAATGCGCTTGAAGATTAGAAAGATCAGAAAAATATGTCATTGATAGTGAGGCTTGGTATCATTATGTTGTTGGATCAATTGTTACCTTAGTTGCGATCTTGATCGCATTTGTTGTTGCATTTAAATGCTTTAGCTAGAGAGTTATTTGTTTTTTGCATTTAAGTGTTGTATGAACTTTATGTATGAACTTTATATGTATGAACTTGTATTAATTTGGTCTTTTCGGTGTTGTGTAATGAAGATGAGCCGACAATGGATGTACGATGATCGATGCTCTCCCAAGTTCATTAATGGCGTGCATACTTTTCTGCTTGCAGTTGAGGCAAACAAGCGGACGGATGGTTTTATGCCTTGTCCATGTGCTGGCTGTAAGAATGATCACAATTACTCTAACTCAAGAACCATTCACATCCACCTGTTTGAGTCCGGTTTCATGCCCCACTATAATGTTTGGACCAAGCACGGAGAAAGAGGGGTTAT
The DNA here is from genome assembly GCF_002575655.3 of Aegilops tauschii subsp. strangulata. NCBI lineage: Eukaryota > Viridiplantae > Streptophyta > Magnoliopsida > Poales > Poaceae > Aegilops > Aegilops tauschii. The sequence continues at coordinate 44,671,434 of NC_053036.3, forward strand.
GATGGAAGACAATGAAGAAGAAGAGGACGACGACAGCTATCCTGGCCATGGGTTCCCTGAATATGATGATACAACAATGGGGGAAGAAGCTGAGCCGGCAATGCGGGAAGAAGCTGAAGAAGAGGCATCAGATGAGCCCGCTGATGATCTAGGTCGGGCCATTGCCGATGCAAAGAGAAACTACGCAAGTGAAAAGGAGAAGAAGAAGTTGCAGCGCATGTTAGAGGATCACAAGAAATTGTTGTACCCGAATTGCGAAGCTGACAAGAAAAAGTTGGGCACCACACTGGAATTAGTGCAATGGAAGGCAGCGAATGGTGTATCTGACAAGGGATTTGGAAAATTGCTGGTAATGATAAAGAATATGCTTCCAAAGGACAACGAATTGCCCGAGAGTACGTACGAAGCAAAGAAGGTTGTCTACCCTCTAGGGTTAGAGGTGCAGAAGATACATGCATGCCCTAATGACTGCATCCTCTACCGCGGTGAGTACGAGGATTTGAACGCGTGCCCGGTATGCGGTGCATTGCACTATAAGATCAGCCGCGATGACCCTGGTGATGTCGAGGGTGAGCGCCCCAGGAAAAAGATTCCTGCCAAGGTGATGTGGTATGCTCCTATAATACCATGGTTGAAACGTTTCTTCCAAAACAAAGAGCATGCCAAGGCGATGCGATGGCACAGAAGACCGTAAGAAAGGCGAAAAGTTGAGAGTACCCGCTGACGGGTCGCAGTGGAGAAATATTGAGAGAAAGTACAGGGAGGAGTTTGCAGGTGACGAAAGGAACATATGGTTTGGTCTAAGCGCAGATGGCATTAATCCTTTTGGGGAGCAGAGCAGTAACCATAGCACATGGCCTGTGACTCTATGTATGTATAACCTTCCTCCTTGGTTGTGCATGAAGCGGAAGTTCATTATGATGCCAGTGCTCATCCAAGGCCCTAAGCAACCCGGCAACGACATTGATGTGTACCTAAGGCCATTAGTTGAAGAACTCTTACAGCTGTGGAATGGAACAGGTGTACTTGCCTGGGATGAGCACGGACAGGAAGAATTTGACCTAAAGGCATTGCTGTTCATGACCATCAATGATTGGCCTGCTCTTAGTAACCTTTCAGGACAGACAAACAAGGGATACCGCACATGCACGCACTGTTTGGATGATACCGACAGTATATATTTGGATAATTGTAGGAAGAATGTGTACCTAGGACATCGTCGATTTCTTCCGAGCAGGCATCCCGTAAGAATGAAAGGCAAGCATTTCAAAGGTGAGGCGGATCACCGGACAAAGCCTCGCCAGTCGCCACCGTACTGGTGCTGATGTACATGACATGGTCAAGGATTTGGAGGTAGTCTTTGGAAAGGGTCCTGGCGGACAACCTGTTCCGAATGACGCTGATGGACGCGCACCCATGTGGAAAAAGAAATCTATATTTTGGGACCTGCCGTATTGGAATGACCTAGAGGTCCGGTCCGTAGTCGACGTGATGCACGTGACGAAGAATCTTTGCGTGACCCTGCTTGGATTCTTGGGTGTGTATGGGAAGACAAAATATACACTGGAGGCACGGGAGGACCAGCAACGTATGCACGGAAAAGACGGCATACATCAGGGTCATGCTAGCTACGCTCTTACAAAAGAAGAGAAGGAAATCTTCTTTGAATGCCTGCTCAGTATTAAGGTACCGTCTGGCTTCTCATCGAATATAAAGGGAATAATAAATATGGCAGAGAAAAAGTTCCAGAACCTAAAGTCTCATGACTACCATGTGATTATGACACAACTGCTTCCGGTTGCATTGATGGGGCTTCTACCGGAAAATGTTCGATTAGCCATTGTGAAGCTATGTGCATTCCTCAATGCAATCTCTCAGAAGGTAATCGATCCAGAAATCATACCAAGGTTAGAGAATGATTTGGTGCAATGTCTTGTCAGTTTCGAGTTGGTGTTCCCACCATCCTTCTTCAACATCATGACACACATCCTAGTTCACCTATGCGAAGATATTAACGTTCTTGGTCCTGTATTTCTACACAATATGTTCCCCTTTGAGAGGTTCACGGGAGTCTTAAAGAAATATGTTCATAACCGTGCTAGGCCAGAAGGAAGCATCTCCAAGGGCCATGAAAATGAGGAGGTCATTGAGTTATGTATTGACTTTATTCCTGACCTTAAGCCGATTGGTGTTCCTGAATCCCGGCATAAGGGCAGACTCGATGGAAAAGGCATGCTAGGAGGGGATCAAATAATATGTATGGACGTGCATTATCTCACTCAAGCACACTACACAGTTCTACAGAATTCCGCCTTGGTGGCTCCGTATATGGACGAACACAAGAATTTTCTATGCTCCAAACACCCGGAGCAGTCTGGCGACTGGATTACACGTGAACAAACGGGGACTTTCGCCGGCTGGTTGCAAACACATGACATGCATGACGCCGCTATTGAAGATGACCTGTATTTGCTGTCCCAGTTACCATCTTTGAATATAATGACTTTCAAAGGGTACGAGATAAATGGGAATACATTTTACACGATCGCCCAAGATAAGAAGAGCACCAACCAAAACAGTGGTGTCCGCTTTGATGCAGCAACCAAGACGGGAAAGGAAAGATATTATGGTTACATAGAGGACATATGGGAACTTGACTATGGACGTGGTTTGAAGGTCCCTTTGTTTCGGTGCAAATGGGTGAATATGACATGAGGCGGGGTAACGGAAGACCCGCAGTACGGAATGGCAATAGTGGATCTCAACAATCTTGCGTATGCAGACGAACCATTCGTCCTAGCCAGTGATGTGGCATAGATTTTCTATGTGAAGGACATGTCCACCAAGCCGAGAAAAAGAAAAGATAAGGTAGCGAATGCATCATACGATGAGCCAAAGCGCCACATAGTTCTTTTTGGAAAAAGAAAGATCATGGGAGTGGATGACAAGACAGGCATGTTAGAAGATTATGAAAAGTTTCATGAAATTGCTCCATTCACAGTGAATATTGACCTGAGCATCCAGTTAAATGATGAAGATTGTCCATGGTTACGGCACAAAGGGACACACGCGAAGAAAAAGTTTCACACGGCCCAAAGATCCCACTCTGGGATGTGATCGACTTCTCACTGTCATCACTTTCTTCTCTAGTGAGTTTCCGAACTTATATATCTGGAAAGTCCCGCTTCGAACAAACCGGAGGGAATCTTTGTAATAGTTAGGGTACTTATGTGTTTTGGCATTTGAAATGCGAAGAAATTTTATGTGCAAACAAATTCTTTCATGCATTTACTAATTTTTTCAGCTAAATGACCCTCAAATTGAAAAACACTTCAAATGAACCTCTGAAAAGGTTGAAAGTTGGCATGGTATCATAATTTCACCCACAATCTCTTTCGAAGTATCAGGGTTTCGGACGAAAACTCGTATGTTACAAAGGCATTTCATTTTTTAAATAACCTAAGTATTACCAAATTGAATATAATGATAAAACACACTAATATTAAACATAAGAAAAAAGAATCACTGAAAAATCTATTTTTAAGGTTAAGTTATTCACAAACTAGTGATTCACACAAATTTCAAATAATTCAAATTTAAACTATTAAATTTGAAAACTACCGGCACTAACAGAAAGTTTGTAATTTTTTGTACCTAAAGCAAAAATATTCACAAAGATACTCTAAATACAGTAAAAAACAACTAATAAATAAATAAAAGAAAATAAATAAAGCATAAAAAAAGAAGAAAAAAACTAAAATAAAAAAGCCCGCCTACTCGGCCACAGCAGCCTACATACGACTAGAAACCCAACCACTAGTTGGGCCAGGATGCAGGCCCGCTAGTCCAGTAGGCCCAACAGGGCATCGCAGCAGAGGTAGGCCCAGAAGGTCTGCTTTAGGGAGGAGCTCGAGTCAGCAGCGGCGGCAGGGCTTATAAGCAGGTGCGGGCGCCCCTCGGCTAGCGAGGTGGGACTAAACTTTAGCGCCCCTCGCCTGGAAGCGCACCACCTTTAGTACTGGGTGGTGGCTCCAACCGGTACTAAAGACCCCCCCTTTAGTACCGGTTGGAGCCATGACCCGGTACTAAAGGGGTGCCGCTCCCGCCACTTGGCCTGCAAAGTTTGACTTTTAGTACCGGTTGGTGGCTACAACCGGTACTAAAGGTCCCTCCTATATAAACAACACTTGGAAAAAATTCATCCCTCTGTTTCTCCATTGACGACGCACCGCGCGCCTGCCCCGCTCGATCGACGCCGTCGCTGCCCCCGTCACGCGTCGTCCCCGTCGCCGCCCCCGTCGCGTGCCGTTGCCGTCCCCGCGTCGCCACCCCCGTCGCGCCCCGACATGTCTCCGCCCCCGTCGTCTTGCCTCGCCGTCGCCGTCGCCCCGCTGTGAGCTCTCCCCCCTCTCCCTCGCCTGCGGCCACCATGGCCGCCCCTCCCCGACCCCAGACACACACACATGCATGATGAACACACACATACACACACACACACACACTTTCTTAAGTTAATTAGTATATATGTATTTTTGTATGTTTAATTAGTTTAGATGTTTTAGATTATTATTTTTTCACTAGTATATATGTATGAATGCACGTTAGATGGATACAATTAGTGTTTAATTAGTATGGATTTTCTATATATAATGTTGTTTTTCTATTTTTTTAATGGATGTAGAGAAGTTGCCTTTTCTGTTTTTTGTGTTAGATGCTTAATTAGTGTTTCTGTTGCATATCCTAGTATAGAAAAAATTTGCATATAAAAAAGTTGCATAGGAAAAAGTTGCTCAAAATTTCCTAATAAAATGACACTGCATATATAGGAATTTTTTTCATAAGAATTTGTTATCGACGTCAACGATGCCCGGCCCGCATCCTCGCCGTCGACCCGTTCGCGACGACGTCCTGGTTCAGAGGACCCACGTCCGGGACTGGGCTCCGCCGGGCTGGCACTGGGAGGTGCTACCTTCAGGGGCTTGCCGCTTGGTGAGGAACCTGGCCCCGGGTCCCGTCGTCGACCCTGAGCTCCTTTGGTGGCGTTCGCGTGGGCCATGTTCGGTGCAGAGGGAGCCGGCCCCGCCGGAGGTGGTGCTTCACCATGTCAGGGAGGAGGACGAGCACGTCCGTCGCTACATGGCTGCTATGGACGTCAGGTTCTCCAATAACTTGTAGGTTCTTTGGGGAGATGACCGGAGCAATGATCATGTGATGGTTCCTTCTCTTTGGGTGTCCACCGCCCGCGCCTCAGGAACCGCGAGTGGCCTAGATTCTTCTATAGTATTCGATCTTTATTAGCTAGCTAGCTAGTGATGTATTCGATATATAATTTTTCGAGACGATGTATTCGACATTATATATATTATTCGAGATGATGTATTCGAAATTATGTACTATGATTCAGTTTTTACTTATTGATTGCATGCATGCATTATAATTTGAATACTAAATTGTTTTATATTTCTTCTGGATTAGTTAAATAAAAGCTATGGCGGACAATACCGGCAGAGAGGGAGAAGAGGCCCTGTTCGAGATCATACGCTCCCCTCGCGGGCCAGATGATCAGAATGAAGAAGATGACGGCTCCCAATATCTGAACAATACCGGGGAGGGAGATGATATGATATTCGATCTCGACGACCGAATTGATGAAGTCATGAACTATGATTATGATGACGCCCAAAATGATTATGATGACGCCGAAAATGTTGATCTTGAAATAACAGAGACCGGCGGCGAGGTATATTTGTATAAGCAGGCATCTGGTGATCATCACATGTTTTTAATGATTTGAAGATATATTAACGAATCGATCTTTCTTCTTTCAGCCCTCTGGATCGAGCAAATCTTCTATAGGCAGCAGGACAGTGCGAGGCCCGGGCAAAAAGTTGAAGGAGGGCATAAAGTACAACATCGATGCCATCAAAGCTAATGGCGAACCTAGCGTGCCTAAGAATATTGCGGACAAGTTCATTCATCAGTGCGGAGTTCTTGTGAGGGACCAACTTCCGATCTCCATTCAAGAATGGAAAGAGCCAACAAAGAAATGTCCAGATCTTACTTGGGTTGACGACAGAGCAAAATCAACGCTTTGGGAATCTCTCATGGAACATTTCACCCTACCAGATCATTTCACTAATGCAGATGTGGAGAAAGTCAAGGTCGTTGCTCTTAGGAAGATGGCAATTGCATTCAACACCCACAAGAAAACTATATGGGCCAAGTACGTCGAAGGAGGAAAGAAGACTCGAGAATTCAAGGCAACACTGGAGAAGCAAAGAGAACACTGGCCCACTTTCGTGAAATTCAAGTAATCAGAATTATCTAAGGAACGGTCGAGAGAAAACAAGGCCAATGCCGCAAAAAAGGAGCAGTTCCATAGGCTGGGGCCAGGTGGCTACGCGGTGGCAATGCCTAAGTGGGATAATTCTGAGCAAGAGATGCTGGATGCAGAGGTCACTCCAATTACTAAGAGCTGGCCCCCCAGGTGCAGAACTTGTTTCTATGCGCATAGGGGGCGTTGGACCCGAAGACAGGCCAGGTTTCAAAGAAGGCAAGTCTTAAAGGAGCTGAAGATAAGTTACTTCAAGCAATAGAAGATGCTCGAAAGGGGGTGTTCACGCCCAACAGAGAGAACGACGAGCTTACGCGCGCCCTAGGAAATCCTGAACACCCGGGAAGAACACGAGGCAAGGGCGTTGTTCCATGGTATGAGGGCTTTTCGGACTGAAACGCCGACTACAGAAGCCGTGCAAGAAGGAACATGGAGGAGGAGAAGAAGAGGAAGATGGAGGAGGAGCAGAGGAAGCAGGAAGTAGAACGCCTTCAAGGCCTAGAATCAGCGCACGTGGACTTGGCACTCAAATTCCAGCGGCAGCAGCAGCAGATCGACTCACTTAGCCAGGAAAGGGGGTCTCAGCAGTGGCAGCAGCTAGCGGATGATCCAGCATTGGATAGCACCGCCCCATCCATGCCAAGAAGCAGCGTTAGTTCCGCCCCGGGCGACGCACTGTTGGATAGATACCCTGTGGATGACATCATGGAGAACACTAACTGTGAGCTACATTTCAAAATGAAGAACATATCCATGAAGGTGGTGGACGCCATTGCTTATACAAATCCCCCCGATGCAACCTTCCATTGCAACCCGATTCCAGCCGGCTATGCTCGTGTCATGGTTGATGAGGTGGTGGACCAATATTCGGGGCTAGAGCTTGACATTCCTGGAGGTGACCAGGAGCACACACTGGGAGAGGCCATACATCGTATCATCCTATGGAGAAAGGATTGCATCATCTTTCGAAGGCCACTGACACCGCGTCAGCCGACTCCTTCTCGAAGTCCGCCACCGCGTCAGCAGACTCCTGCTCCTCCAAGTCCACCAACGCGTCAGGCCACTCCTCCTCCTCCAAGTCCGGCCCAGCGTCAGGCCACTCCTCCTGCTCCAAGTCCGGCACAGCGTCAAACCACTCCTCCTGCTTCAAGTCCGACACCGCGTCAGGCCACTCCTCCTGCTTCAAGTCTGGCACAGCGTCAGGCAACTCCTCCTGCTCCAACTCAGCCACATCAGCCGTCTCCGCCGCATCAGCAATCGCAAAAGAGAGCCGCCGCAGCTATGGTGCGTAGCGGTATGAGTCGAGGTAGTACAGGAGGTACAGGCGGAGGCAAGCGATATAAATATGGTCCAAGCCTCACTCCTCTTCCTCAGAGGCCTTACGACATGACCGAGGAGCAAAACGCAGCCATAGTTAAGGCCCAAGTGGACGCCCATTTTGGACCAAAACCGACACCGCCGCCAAGGGACAAAGTGCCTGAGGAAAAGATTGACCAGTTTATTCGTATGGCTAGATCACCAGCTCCCAAGCCTGTTGACTCAGACTACGAGCACCAAATCAGGAAGGCACATCGAGCACGAGTACAGAAGGAGTCGAGCTCGAGATCGAGCCAAGCAGCTGGCAAAAATGCGGGAAAATCGTTCCCCAGCTGGGAGAACAGGCGGCGCAATCGATCCCCCCACTTTTTGTAGCAACACATGAGAGTACCGGCGCCCCATGTGGGCAAACCGTTCCCCAGCTAAGCAATCTAGTAATAACCGACGAGCAGAGAAGCCAGGCTAAAATGCTCGGTATCACTATTGGACAACTCCTCGAGATTGAGCCCATGTCTCCGCTTAGAGAGGAGGACATAAAACGGAAATATGTCCGCGGCGAACCTTTGGTCGATCCTGAGGAGATCAAGAACCTCCCAACGAGAATGTATGAATTGCATGATTGGTACATGAAAATTACCAAGAGTTCCAATCGAGAGTCCCTCATGGTGAAAGTCAAGGAGGAGCATTACTTCCATGCGCTAGCTGTCTCCGTTGAGTATTCAGAACTATTTCAGTTATTCAATCAAGATGCACTCGACAAATCAATCGTCAGTTGCTATTGTCTATAAGTGATTTCTTTCTATAATTTAAGTCTCAAGCTAGTTGTGTGCTCATTGATCGATCATTACCTGTAATTATCCTCACTATATTCTTTTCTATGCTATTATGCAGGATGAAGATGTATGAAATGAAAAAAGCTGGACGCTATGACATTGGGTTCATTGACCCAAATTCCATTAATGAAGACACATGGAAATACGAATGGTATAAAGCAGATGTAGAGAGAAACATGCTAGAGTTCTTGAAGCGCCTCAATACCAATGAAGATATACTACTTCTTACAACTTCCTGTGAGTCACACTGTCTTGTACTACAAATTCTGTTTTTGCTTACTAGCTAGCTAGATGTTAATAATTAAGTTTATAGGGTTTAGGGTAGTTGATTACTGTTATGCACATGCCCGCTTAATTAAGACATGCAAACGTGTGCGCATGCAGTTACCACTGGATCTTGTTAGTAGTTAAAGTTGAAGAAGGAACAGTTGAAGTACTGGACTCACTACTTAAAAAAGAAAGTGACTTTGCCATCTTGAAGGGGATAGTCGACAGATAATTTCAATCATTATTAACTATATATCGGCCTATTTAGTTTGTCATTTCCTGATATCAACTATTTAATAACCCATGTATTCATTTTCTTTGCCGGTAGCAGGGCTTGGGCAAAGTTCATCAAGGTGACTCCAGGCAAATGGCGACAAAATTTGTTTTGGTTTCAACCCAAGGTAAGTAATTAAGTAGTACTAGCTAGCTACCATCTCTTTAATTCTTGTTTCAATACCATTAATTATCATGCTTGATTAATTATTATCTGATTAAATTCTATTCTCGTAAAGGCCCTGAAGCAGGCGCCGGGGACTGAAGTATGTGCATACTACGTTTGCGAGAACATTCGCATGATGGTGTCCCAAAGGAGCAAATCTGATAGACAGCAATGGGTATGTTTGCTAGAACACTATTCACAATTTTTACATGATTATCGATATCTAGTGACACAACTAATACACATGCATATTGATCTCCTTCTTAACAGTTCAAAGACGCGCGGGAGCAGCTCCTACCAACGGAGCGCATACGAGCACTTCAAGAGGAAATAGCGGGATTTTGCTCGACCAGGTCATAGATCCCAAAGGAGAATACCATTACCCGCAACCGCCCCCATGAACCACTCCCAATTGTCATCGTGCTCCGAAGGCACCAAGGCAAATGCCACTGGCTCCGAAGGCAACATGTAGGAGAAATTGTACATATACATAATTGTATATATATACATGTGTATGTGTGAATAATGGTGGTTGTGAGTCCTCCGCTCTGATACCAACAATATGGGGAATATTTATATATTTTAATAACTTTATTTAGCTTAATATGTGATTAGATTTTGATTAGGTTAATTTGGGATTAGGTGAAAGTGGTAGACATGTATGCTTTTTATCTTGAATAGTATTTACTGTTCACTAGGTAGGGCACTATTCACAATAGTATTTACTATTTAGTACACTATTTGGAGTAGTGCTTCACTATTCAAAGTAATATTTAATTCAATATGATTACCTTCATGTTCTAACTTGATTATTTATTTGATACAGGATCTATTCTGGGCTGGCGAGGCCAACAATTCGTCCGACGGTGTGCGCAGAGGTGTAAAATCCTACTCAGTACTCACCATATTTAACATTATGTTGTATCAGATGTAGCTAGTTACGTTCACTTAGCAGTTTTAATTGCAAATTTATGGGGTAAATTCCTATCGTCTTCCCAGGCAGTTCCACCCGAAGGGAACACTTCTCTACGGCCACAAGGTTCTCATTCAAACGCCACTCTGGGCTACACAGAGAACTACACACGCAGAGGTTTCTCCTATAGGATCCCTAGCATAAGAACTCGTCCCATAAATTCATAAATAAAAATACTAAGTGAGACCAAGAAACTATATCATTTCCACAACATAATTTACATATGGTTTTCCCTTTCGGGAGGCCCCGAAGGGATTACACACAACTAGTAAATTACATTCAAACTCTTGGCGATCGAAGTGCCTTCTTGGCTATTCTACTAGCAGTGGTGGTGGCTAAACTACGAAGGAAACGGTGCTCTGGTTGAGAGTCTTGATGCTCTGAGTGCTTCGTGCTCTCCCGTCTTGTGTTGTGTTCTTGAGCCCAACGTCTCCTTTTATAGCCGCGAGGGGTGGCTGCCGGGAGGCCTTCAGGAGTCTTCCTTCACTTCTTTTACACACGGTAGTATGCACGCATGTCCTACTAGGGTACATGCGTGTCCTTCTAATAATATAGAAAAATCCTACTAGGGTACAAGCGTGTCCTTCTAATAATATAGAAAAGTGCGAGAGAGAGTGCCGACAAGCTTCAATCTTCAGGAATCTTTGCTTTCTTCACGTGGCATTGTCTCTCGGTGAATAATTGACTGACCTCTGTGTACCAATCTTCGCTCTTCGGCCATACAGATCTTCATGCGATTAGCCTTCAGAGCTTCTTCTGCCTTCAAGAATCAAAGCTGATGATATTGATAGTATTGAAGAAGTTATAGATATACAAAGAGATCTAGAAAGATATCAGAAAGATACCCTAAGAAAAATAAGGCCGCAACAAGTATATCATATGGGTATGTTTGAAAGTAAGAGTGGTCTATACAGAATATCTCGAGAAGTAGAGTTAAGTGTGTTAACACATCCAGTAGATTTAAGAATTGTAAGCAAAAATATTGAAAATGAATTAAAATATTGTGGTTCCAAATATATTCATCAAGGCATGTATATCATAGGAGTCAAAGGTATGACAAGGAAGAAATTAGGTGCGAAGGTTTTGATAACTTTATTAGACAGAAGATGGGAATCTATAGACAAAGCAGCATTAGGATTTTTGGAAGGAGACATGAATGAAAATAGATTAATAACCTATATAGCTCCAGACCTAATGATGCCCGTAAAAGAATTTATTGAAAAAAATGAGTTTTGGTTTCCAAACTAAAGGTTATGAAGATTTTAAAGGAACAAATTTGTTAGTAAGTATAGAATTTATAAGAAGGCTCACTAATAGAAGTAGCTCCAGATATAGAGTAAATGTGAATGACGTAATTGATAGTATGCAATCAAAAGGTATAAAGTTTATGAATCCTCTTAAAATTGGTTCTGAAGAAAGAGCTGGAGAAGAATGGAAGATAGGTGAATTAATAGAGAAAAAAGAATTAAAGCAACCTGAAAACTACATAAGCTATCAAAATTGTGAAGGAAGTAGCAGTATTCCATTTATGAACTATAAAGTTGCATCAATAGAAGACTCTGAATCTTTTATGTCAGAATCAGAAATTAATGATGATAAAAATAAAGGTATATCTGAATGCATGGAAAAGGCTGATTTACAAGATGAAATAATTCATTGGGAAAAGAAGCTAAAACATATTGAATGGGAATATAGTCATTCTATGACAAAGGATTGGCCTAAAATTAGAGAAAGAGAACTATTTATCATTAGAGAAATTGCAAGGTTAAAGAAACTAAAAAATGATAAAAAGTTTGTCACTAGTAGTTCAACCATGGAAGATAAAATTATAGAATCTGCAGAAAGAAAAGCAAATGCTATTATTAATAAAAATGCTATCATTAATAATAATAACAATAATAATAATAATAAAGATAAGAATATTGTTCAAAAAGAAGAAGTTGTTAGTGAAGAAGAGCAATGGGATATCAATAATAAGTTATTATTAGAAAGTTATGAGGAGGAGGAAGAATTAATAAAAGAAATGTGGTTAGAAGATGAAAGATATGATGATTCAGAACAAAATAGTGATTTCTATAACTCACTAGATGATGTGGGACTGCATAATTGAGACAATGCAATGGAAGGCATGGAAGTAGAAAATAGTGGAAAAAGAACAAGGGGATATGGAGAATCATCTGTAAAAATAGAAGGAGAAAGAGAGAGACCTACCAGATCAGCTGGACAATGGCCTCCAGAAAAAGATGATTATCAACCTACATATATCCCAGGACAATATAGATATATGGGTACTAAAAGAAGATTTTGAAAAACCTGTGCAATTTCAGAATTATAAGAATGATGGCGCTATATTAAACCTAGCAGCTCATGATCCAATAGATTGGCCAAATATAATCAGCATATGGAAAGGTTTAATAGTGCAAAAATATATACAAAATCAGTATAATATAGGCACTAAGGTAGAAGATATGTTAACATATCTTGAAACATTTTTAGGAGAATCTGTAAAAGTTCTATGGGAACAATGGGTAGAGTCATACCCTAGTCAATATAAAGAATTAAAAAGGGCAGGAAGTAACCCTAATAACATTGCGAATGTTATCTCAAATATGATCATAGCAGAAGATCCAGAATTAGGACATACCTCATTACAAAATGAGAGGTTAAGAGAAATAGAAAAATTAACATTAACTAGCTGGAAAGGTATAAAAGAATTCTCCCAGCATTATTTGTATAATGCTACTACTGCTAAACAAGGTTTTAACGTAGGTGTAGTAGAAAGATATTTCAATAAGTTGCCCAATCCTCTAGGTTCCATAATATTTGAGGAGTATAAAAAAGAAACAGGAGGAAATGTGGTAAATATATCCCAAGCCATAACATTTGTTTTCAAACAGCTAAGAAAGGTATGTACTAGCATTCAAGCCCAAAGATCTATGGAGAAATCAGATTACAATTTTTGCAATAACATTGCTCAAATACCACTAACATATGGAGAAGAAAGGCATGGGAAAAACAAATATTATAAACCACAAAGGAGAGATAATAGAAATTTTAGAACAAAGAAAAGATATTTCTTAAGAAGGTCAGACAATAGAGCCCCATTCTGCATAAAAGAAATGTAAGAATATATAATCCTAAGAAAACCTATGATAAAACATGCAGGTGTTTCATATGTAACTCTCCTAATCACTTAAGTAGAACTTGTCCTAATAAAGACCAGAAAAGATACTCTAGCGAATATGAAGAACAAGAGAGAGAGTATTAATTATAGATAGCATTAATGAGAATATATTAGTATGTGATGATGACATAAAAGACGATGAGTCAATATATTCAATTATAGAGACAGATGAAGTAGAAAATGAGGCTCCAGAATATGAATCAAGTGAAGATGAAATAGACCTAATAGATGAATTAGCCGGTTTAAAAATTGAAATGATGAACCAAGTAGATTGTGAACATGATTGGATTAGAGGAAAAGGTGATTATAACATAAAATGTGCTTTCTGTATATATTACCCAAGCCAAGATAATAGGTTCACATGTAGCTTGTGTTTAAAACAAGCATGTGCCTCATGTCTAAGAGCCAATAATCAAAAGTGGAGACAAGAAATAGAATTAGAACCAGAAGAACGGATATTATCCAGTAGGGTTAGAAATTTAGAAAATAGAATAAATAAGCTAGAAGCAGAGTTAGAAAAACTTAAAGATGAGTTAGAAAATGATAAGGAAGACAATAATGTTGCTAAAATCACGGAAATGAAAGAGAAAATGGTAACAGTAAGGGATAAAAAGGAGACAAACTAATACAATTGAAAGATGCAATTACTAGTTTTGGGAATAAATATATTGTTCGATCACCATTCAAAGAAGTGTTAGGAATAAGGATTCCAGTTAGGATTGTTCTTAAGCCAAATCTTTCATATAAAATATTGGCACTATTAGATACTGGTTGCACTAAGAATATCATCCATGATAAATATTTTATGAGATGTCCCGAAATAGTTGAAACTATAGATGATAATAAAGCTGAAGTATCTACCGATATGTCAGGAATAAAGAAGATAGTTAATCAGCTAGCATATAATATTGAAGCTTACATAAATGGCACAAAATATATAATAGATGAAATTACAATAAGAGATTTGTCAGTAATAAATGATGACATGATAATAGGGTTAAGATTTTTACAACAATCTTTACAAACCACAATCATACATGAAGAAGGGGTAACATTTTTCCCTTATCAAGATAATGTTCCATACATATCTGAAGTAAGAAAACAAAGAAAGTCCTTACAAAATGTAGAAATATCTAATTTAGATGATGAATATGGCACAAGTCCAGATCCCCTTGAATTTTGTAAAGACGAAGAACTTAGTGAGACCATAGAAGACTATCATATAGAAAATACATGTACAGAATGCATTGGGTTACAATCATTCTCTCCAAATTGGTATAGAGATATAAAATCTAAAAAGGATATAGATAAGATTGTGCAAAGACTAGAAAGCATACAAATTATTGGAGAAATACCAATGAAGCATTGGGATAAGAACTCTATAGTTTCCAAAATAAATATCATAAATCCAGATTATATAATTAAGTCAGGACCAATAGAAGCTACTCCAAAAGATATTGAAGAGTTCAAAATGCATATTGAAGAGTTATTAAAGTTAAAAGCTATAAGAGAAAGTAGAAGTCCTCATCGATCTGCTGCTTTTATAGTTAGAAATCATGCTGAAGAAGTTAGAGGTAAATCTAGAATGGTAATTAATTTTAAAAGGCTTAATGATAATACAGTTGATGATGCATATAATATACCTAATAAGCAGGAATGGATTAACAGAATACAAGGAAGTAAATATTTCTCTAAATTCGACTTAAAGGCAGGATTTTGGCAAGTAAAAATGGCTGAAGAATCTATTCCCTGGACAGCATTTACTTGTCCACAAGGCCATTATGAATGGCTAGTAATGCCATTAGGTCTAAAGAATGCACCTGCACTATTTCAAAGAAAAATGCAAAATATATTTAATGAGAATCAAGCATTTATATTGGTATATGTAGATGATTTGTTAGTGTTCTCAAAATCATACAAAGAGCATATAGCCCATCTTGAAGTGTTCTTTCGAAAGGTAGACCAAAATGGACTCATACTATCCAAAAAGAAGATGGAAATTTGCATAGAAAAAATAAATTTCCTTGGTCATGAAATAGGAGAAGGAAAGATATATCTACAAGAACATATTGCAAAGAAAATATTAGAGTTTCCTGATAATATGAGTGATAAAAAGGTTTTACAGCAGTTCTTAGGAATTGTAAACTATGCGCGAAACTATATAGACAACTTAGCAAAGTTAGCAGGACCTTTATATGCTAAATTAAGGAAAAATGGTCAAAAATACTTCAATTCTGAAGATATGAAACTAGTAAAGGCCATCAAGGAAAAGGTCAAGAATTTGAAACCCCTAGAATTGCCTCTAGAAGACAATTATTTTATAATTGAGACAGATGCATCTAAGGTAGGATGGGGTGCGATACTAAAACAAAAACTCAATAAATACTCGCCAAAAGCAGATGAAAAAATATGCAGATATGCTTCGTGAAGTTACAAATTAAAGACGGTAAATAATATTGATAGGGAAATCCTTGCAGTTGTAAATGCAATAAATGCATTTAGGCTATATCTAGGATTTAAAGAATTTACAGTGCGAACAAACTGTGAAGCTATATGTCGATATTACAATAAAATTAATAGTAAGAAAAGCTCAACCAGAAGATGGGTCTTATTTGAAGACACCATAGCTGGGAATGGTTATAAAGTTAGTTTTGAGCATATTAAGGGGAAGGATAATACCTTACCTGACATATTTTCTCGTGCATCAAATTTGCAGAAATGGGGAAAGGATTATTCGCCAACAAGGATGAATATCTCTTCTTTGGAGAAGAAAATAGGCTGAAAATGTTTCAGCCAAATACATTCAATTTCAAGCCAAAATCCCATATTAAGCTTGATGAAGCTCAAAGATGCATATTGGATAACTTTTGGTTCCAATATACTCTCAAGAGAGAGGAAAGAGGATATTTTTTATCAATTCTCAATAGTTTGGCAGAATATTTTAATGAATTAAACAAAAATTTGCCAAAGCTAGAAAAGATTGAAATACCAAAAGGAGAAACACTATATCTTATATTTGATGGAAATAAACCTGGCATATATTTAGAATGGGAAAGTATAATGATTGAAAAATTAGATGCAAAAAGAAAAGGACAAGATTTAACATTCAAAAGATATTAGAATATAGATGATGCCTTACTTTGGGCAAGAAAGGTATTAGGACCAGATTATTATATTGACCCAAAGGCTAAAGACTATATCCAGATGAAAAGAGGCATACCTGCTTCACCAACTCCCGCAAAGGGGGAGGCATCAAGCTCAAAAAATATAAAGAAGGAAGAGTCTCCAAAATATAAGACATATCAAGAATGCCTTCTAAAGGGGCTTGACCCTTTAGACAGTGAATACATAGATCAAGAAATGGATAAAAGATTTGAAGAATTTTCAAAAATAACAAAGAAAGAATTGAAAGAACAAATATTAAAAGAATTAAGGCATGAAATGGACGAAATTTTTGAAGAAATAAAGAAAGAATGTGATCAAAAATATGATTTCAATCTGTTAAACGATGATGATGATCATATGGACATAGCAGGGCATGGGCAGCGACCTGAATAAAGCCCAAATAGCCTATATTGATATTGCTATCAATTATTCGGGCGCGGAGGACTATACCCAACCCGAATATTCATAGAAATCCCAAGAATAGATATTCTATTGATAAGGTATTATCAATCATATGAGCAGGGAAGACCCCCTGTAAAAAAAAGTGAATAAGCAATGTTGAATATTTAAGCAAGTTAAATTAACAATAAATAAAGCAATGCTGAAGCAGCCTTGGCATTTATGTACGCATACACTGGCACAAGGATTCTTGAAGGCAGAAGAAGCTCTGAAGGCTAATCGCATGAAGATCTGTATGGGCGAAGAGCGAAGACTGGTACACAGAGGCCAGTCAATTATTCACCGAGAGACAATGCCACGTGAAGAAAGAAAAGATTCCTGAAGATTGAAGCTTGTCGGCACTCTCTCTCGCACTTTTTCTATATTATTAGAAGGACACGCTTGTATCCTAGTAGGATTTTTCTATATTATTAGAAGGACACGCATGTACCCTAGTAGGACACGCGTGCATACTACCGTGTGTAAAATAAGTGAAGGAAGACTCCTGAAGGCCTCCTGGCAGCCACCCCTCGCGGCTATAAAAGGAGACGTTGGGCTCAAGAACACAACACAAGACGGGAGAGCACGAAGCACTCAGAGCATCAAGACTCTCCACCAGAGCACCGTTTCCTTCGTAGTTTAGCCACCACCACTGCTAGTAGAATAGCCAAGAAGGCGCTTCGATCGCCAAGAGTTTGAAGGTAATTTCCTAGTTGTGTGTAATCCCTTCGGGGCCTCCATAAAGGGAAAACCACATGTAAATTATGTTGTGGAAGTGATGTAGTTTCTTGGTCTCACTTAGCAGGTGTAAAATCAAGTTAGAACTTGAAAATACCAACAATATGGGGAATATTTATATTTTTTAATAACTTTATTTTGCTTAATATGTGATTAGATTTTGATTAGGTTAATTTGGGATTAGGTGAAAGTGGTAGACAGGTATGCTTTTTATCTTGAATAGTATTTACTGTTCACTAGGTAGGGCACTATTCACAATAGTATTTACTATTTAGTACACTATTTGGAATAGTGCTTCACTATTCAAAGTAATATTTAATTCAATATGATTACCTTCACGTTCTAACTTGATTATTTATTTGATATAGGATCTATTCTGGGCTGGCGAGGCCAACAATTCGTCCGACGGTGTGCGCAGAGGTGTAAAATCCTACTCAGTACTCACCATATTTATCATTATGTTCTATCAGATGTAGCTAGTTACGTTCAATTAGCAGTTTTAATTGCAAATTTATGGGGTAAATTCCTATTGTCTTCCCACGCAGTTCCACCCGAAGGGAACACTTCTCTACTGTAGCGACCAGACCTCAGACGGTCAAGTCTCTGTGCATCAGTGTCATCCCTGGATCAGTAATGCTGACACGCACAGTACTCGAAGGATTTATAACAGAGTAGGAATCACACACCTATTACATCTAATGTCTCAAAAGAGAACTTAATACAATAAATATGGCTTAAGGCCATCTAAAAACGATAACAGCGGAAGACTTGGAAGATAAGCGAGTCCATCTACTCCAACGGCATCACTTGAGTATAGAATCACGACCTAAGGCGCCTTACTCGTCGTCTGAAAAGTCTGCAACATGAAACGTTGCAGCCCGAAAACGGGTCAGCACATGGAATATGCTGGCAATGTAACACATACAGAGTAATGAACAGAATAATTCTATACTACATGCATATTTGGCTCGTGGAAAGCTCTATGGTTACAGTTTTGCGAAAAGCCAATTTTTCCCTACTGCAAAGGACTAAATTTTATTTAACTATCATGGTGGTTGTTAAACATTGAGAATGGGTGACACCACCTCAATCCCAATTAAGTTTCAACATTAATCCCAACAAAATTAATTAAAGTAACATGATGAGATTCACATGATAATCCAAGTACTAGATACTCAAGCTGTCCATAACTGGGGACACGGCTAACCATGATTAGTTTATACACTCTGCAGAGGTTTGCACACTTTTCCCCACAAGACTCGATCTCCTCTGTTGGGATTCTCGCACTACATGATGTTTGAGAAACGGATGACCGAGACATAGTCTTTCAGAAGCGTTTGCACCTTACGATCGGGTAGACAGTACCACCTACAACCCCTACATCTGCTAGTCTACCACTGTAAGAGTTCACACAACTTAATCAACTATGCTAGAGCCCATAATAGCTTGTGGCTACACACGGAAGTTTCTAGCATGAATAATCTCATGATCCCTTTGAGCCTGGGTGGCGGTTCATAAAAAAAACAGGCAATCGTTGGAATACCCAGGTGCCTCAATCCACCCAGATGTGTGTTTAAGTAGCCACCTTAAATTGAACCATTAATTAACAATCTCACATCTGTCATGGATACACTCACCCAATCCACGTCTACTAGCATAGCATAGCAATATAAGCAAACGTAGAAGTAACTCCCAAGGGTTTGGTAATAAACGGGGCAATAGGTTCTACCTCATCAGCTACTTCCCAACCCACAATTTAATCGGATCCTAATCATGCAATTGTTTGAGGATTGATCTAATGCAATAAAACTGGGTATGAAAAGAGGTATGATCAAAGTGTTACTTGCCTTGCTGATGATCCGTGAAACCTAGGGATCCGAAGTAGCAAGCGGCGCACTCCGGGTACTCTATCGCAAACAAACAAGCATACAATAAGTACTCGTCTAATGCACAGGTAAAACTCAAATAAGAGATCTAACCAGAAAGTTCAACTTAAGAACTCCGGTTTGCCAAAAGAATCAAATCAAACGAAGCAACGAAAGTCAAACGGCGAAAGAAACAAGCTTCCTTTACTAATCTGGACCTAAGTCAAATTTTACAGTAGCAAAAACTTGTTTGAGTTGGTTAAACAGAAAGAGGGTTTCGAGACGAAACTCTAGGCGCTTGAATCGCCTGATTCCGACAAACGAGCGAAAAGTTAAACCAAAACGAAAAACAGATCGGAAATCGCGATCAGAAATAATCGCGGTAAATCCGAGAAAAAGAAAAACTGACGAACAGTTTAACGAACGGACGTTCGTTAACTGTAACTAAACGATGAACGCGTTCGTTAAAACGAACGAACGAGCGAACGCTCACTAAATAAGAAAACCGAAAAAAACAAAACCGATCTAAAAAAACCTAGGGTTTTCTAAAAAAACCGAAACGGGTTTCTTCAGAAAACCGGGCGGCGGGCGGCTACCTCGGCTCGGGGCTCCGGCGAAGTCCGGTGGCTCCGGCGGGGCGACAGGAGGCGGCGTGGGGCGGCGGGGCTGCGGGCGTCGGCGGCTTTCCCGGCGGCGGCGGCGACCTTGGGCGGAGGGGCGGCTCGGTGGCGGTGCGGCTCCGGCGGCGGGGCGGGTTCCGGCGGCGGGGCTGCGGGTTCGGTGGCGGCGTGAGGGGCGGCGGCGGCGGCTATTTAAGGAGGGGGGCGGCGTGGCTTGGGGATGGGGGCGCCTCGGGAGGCGTGCTCCTCCCGGACTCGGGCGGCGGCGGCGGTCTCCGATCCGGAGACGTCGGCGGGAAGCGGTGGCGCGGGCGGGCCGGCCTGGTTCGGCTGGGCTTCAGCCCAGCCGGGCGCGCGGGAGTGTTTTTTTTTTTAAAACAATTCCGCCGAAACTGAGAAAAATTCTAGAAAATAAAATAAAATTCTAAAAACGCCAAAATAAAATTTTCACCATCTAAATAAAATATTTAGAACAAGATGAACATTTTCTTGGCCCTAAAATGCAATTTTCAAAAACGTGCAATTTTCCTAAATTCAAATAAAATAGCAAAACTCCAAATAAAATAGGATTTGATTTTTTTATTAAATCCTCAATATTTCTTATTTTTGGGAAAGTCATTTTATTCCCTCTCTTATTTTTACAAATGAAATAATTGAAGATAAAACAAATAAAATCAAAGGATCCTATTTTCAAAATTTGAGAAAACCCAAATATGAAAATAACGAAATCCCCAACTCTCTCCGTGGGTCCTTGAGTTCCGTAGAATTTCTAGGATCAAACCAAAATGCAATAAAATATGATATGCAATGATGATCTAATGTATAACATTCCAAATTGAAAATTTGGGATGTTACATCTACGGCCACAAGGTTCTCATTCAAACGCCACTCTGGGCTACACAGAGAACTACACACGCAGAGGTTTCTCCTATAGGATCCCTAGCATAAGAACTCGTCCCATAAATTCATAAATAAAAATACTAAGTGAGACCAAGAAACTACATCATTTTCACAACATAATTTACATATGGTTTTCCCTTTCGGAAGGCCCCGAAGGGATTACACACAACTAGGAAATTACTTCAAACTCTTGGCGACCGAAGCGCCTTCTTGGCTATTCAACTAGCAGTGATGGTGGCTAAACTACGAAGGAAACGGTGCTCTGGTGGAGAGTCCTGATGCTCTGAGTGCTTCGTGCTCTCCCGTCTTGTGTTGTGTTCTTGAGCCCAACGTCTCCTTTTATAACTGCGAGGGGTGGCTGCCGGGAGGCCTTCAGGAGTCTTCCTTCACTTATTTAACACACGGTAGTATGCACGCGTGTCCTCCTAGGGTACATGCGTGTCCTTCTAATAATATAGAAAAATCCTACTAGGGTACAAGCATGTCCTTCTAATAATATAGAAAAGTGCGAGAGAGAGTGCCGACAAGCTTCAATCTTCAGGAATCTTTGCTTTCTTCACGTGGCATTGTCTCTCGGTGAATAATTGACTGGCCTCTGTGTACCAATCTTCGCTCTTCGGCCATACAGATCTTCATGCGATTAGCCTTCAGAGCTTCTTCTGCCTTCAAGAATCAAAGCTGATGATATTGATAGTATTGAAGAAGTTATAGATATACAAAGAGATCTAGAATGATATCAGAAAGATACCCTAAGAAAAATAAAGCCACAACAAGTATATCATATGGGTATGTTTAAAAGTAAGAGTGGTCTATACAGAATATCTCGAGAAGTAGAATTAAGTGTTTTAACACATCCGGTAGATTTAAGAATTGTAAGCAAAAATATTGAAAATGAATTAAAATATTGTGGTTACAAATGTATTCATCAAGGCATGTATATCATATTAGTCAAAGGTATGACAAGGAAGAAATTAGGTGCGAAGGTTTTGATAACTTTATTAGACAGAAGATGGGAATCTATAGATAAAGCAGCATTAGGATTTTTGAAAGGAGACATGAATGAAAATAGATTAATAACCTATATAGCTCCAGACCTAATGATGCCCGTAAAAGAATTTATTGAAAGAAATGAGTTTTGGTTTCCAAACTAAAGGTTATGAAGATTTTAAAGGAACAAATTTGTTAGTAAGTATAGAATTTATAGGAAGGCTCACTAATAGAAGTAGCTCCAGATATAGAGTAAATGTGAATGACGTAATTGATAGTATGCAATCAAAAGGTATAAAGTTTATGAATCCTCTTAAAATTGGTTCTGAAGAAAGAGCTGGAGAAGAATGGAAGATAGGTGAATTAATAGAGAAAAAAGAATTAAAGCAACCTGAAAACTACATAAGCTATCAAAATTGTGAAGGAAGTAGCAGTATTCCATTTATGAATTATAAAGCTGCATCTATAGAAGACTCTGAATCTTTTATGTCAGAATCAGAAATTAATGATGATAAAAATAAAGGTATATCTGAATGCATGGAAAGGGCTGATTTAGAAGATGAAATAATTCATTGGGAAAAGAAGCTAAACATATTGAATGGGAATATAGTCATTCTATGACAAATGATTGGCCTAAAATTAGAGAAAGAGAACTATTTATCATTAGAGAAATTGCAAGGTTAAAGAAACTAAAAAATGATAAAAAGTTTGTCACTAGTAGTTCAACCATGGAAGATAAAATTATAGAATCTGCAGAAAGAAAAGCAAATGATATTATTAATAAAAATGCTATCATTAATAATAATAATAATAATAATAATAATAATAATAATAATAATAAAGATAAGAATATTGTTCAAAAAGAAGAAGTTGTTAGTGAAGAAGAGCAATGGGATATCAATAATAAGTTATTATTAGAAAGTTCTGAAGAGGAGGAAGAATTAATAAAAGAAATGTGGTTAGAAGATGAAAGATATGATGATTCAGAACAAAATAGTGATTTCTATAACTCACTAGATGATGTGGGACTGCATAATTTAGACAATGCAATGGAAGCCATGGAAGTAGAAAATAGTGGAAAAAGAAGAAGGGGATATGGAGAATCATCTGTAAAAAGAGAAGGAGAAAGAAAGAGACCTACCAGATCAGCTGGACAATGGCCTCCAGAAAAAGATGATTATCAACCTACATATATCCCAGGACAATATAGATATATGGGTACTAAAAGAAGAGATTTTGAAAAACCAGTGCAATTTCATAATTATAAGAATGATGGCGCTATATTAAACCTAGCAGCTCATGATCCAATAGATTGGTCAAATATAATCAGCATATGGAAAGGTTTAATAGTGCAAAAATATATACAAAATCGGTATAATATAGGCACTAAGGTAGAAGATATGTTAACATATCTTGAAACATTTTTAGGAGAATCTGTAAAAGTTCTATGGGAACAATGGGTAGAGTCATACCCTAGTCAATATGAAGAATTAAAAAGGGCACGAAGTAACCCTAATAACTTTGCGAATGTTATCTCAAATATGATCATAGCAGAAGATCCAGAATTAGGACATACCTCATTACAAAATGAGAGGTTAAGAGAAATAGAAAAATTAACATTAACTAGCTGGAAATGTATAAAAGAATTCTCCCAGCATTATTTGTATAATGCTACTACTGCTAAACAAGATTTTAATGTAGGTGTAGTAGAAAGATATTTTAATAAGTTGCCCGATCCTCTAGGTTCCATAATATTTGAGAAGTATAAAAAAGAAACAGGAGGAAATGTAGTAAATATATCCCAAGCCATAACATTTGTTTTCAAACAGCTAAGAAAGGTATGTACTAGCATTCAAGCCCAAAGATCTATGAAGAAATCAGATTACAATTTTTGCAATAACATTGTTCAAATACCACTAACATATGGAGAAGAAAGGCATGGGAAAAACAAATATTATAAACCACAAAGGAGAGATAATAGAAAGTTCAGAACAAAGAAAAGATATTTCTCAAGAAGGTCAGACAATAGAGCCCCATTGTTCCATAAAAGAAATGTAAGAAGATATAATCCTAAGAAAACCTATGATAAAACATGCGGGTGTTCCATATGTAACTCTCCTGATCACTTAAGTAGAACTTGTCCTAATAAAGACCAGAAAAGATACTCTAGCAAATATGAAGAACAAGAGAGAGTATTAATTATAGATAGCGTTAATGAGAATATATTAGTATGTGATGACTAAATAAAAGACGATGAGTTAATATATTCAATTATAGAGACATATGAAGTAGAAAATGAGGCTCCAGAATATGAATCAAGTGAAGATGAAATAGACCTAATAGATGAATTAGCCAGTTTAAAAATTGAAATGATGAACCAAGTAGATTATGAACATGATTGGATTAGAGGAAAAGGTGATTATAACATAAAATGTGCTTTCTGTATATATTACCCAAGCCAAGATAATAGGTTCACATGTAGCTTGTGTTTAAAACAAGCATGTGCCTCATGTCTAAGAGCCAATAATCAAAAGTGGAGACAAGAAATAGAATTAGAACTAGAAGAACGGATATTATCCAGTAGGGTTAGAAATTTAGAAAATAGAATAAATAAGCTAGAAGCAGAGTTAGAAAAACTTAAAGATGAGTTAGAAAATGATAAGAAGGAAGACAATAATGTTGCTAAAATCACGGAAATGAAAGAGCAAATGGTAACAGTAAAGGATAAAAAAGGAGACAAACTAATACAATTGAAAGATGCAATTACTAGTTTTGGGAATAAATATATTGTTCGATTACCATTCAAAGAAGTGTTAGGAATAAGGATTCCAGTTAGGATTGTTCTTAAGCCAAATATTTCATATGAAATACTGGCACTATTAGATACTGGTTGCACTAAGAATATCATCCATGATAAATATTTTATGAGATGTCCCGAAATAGTTGAAACTATAGATGATAATAAAGCTGAAGTATCTACCGATATGTCAGGAATAAAGAAGATACATAATCAGCTAGCATATAATATTGAAGCTTACATAAATGGCACAAAATATATAATAGATGAAATTACAATAAGAGATTTGTCAGTAATAAATGATAACATGATAATAGGGTTAAGATTTTTACAACAATCTTTACAAACCACAATCATACATGAAGAAGGGGTAACATTTATCCCTTATCAAGATAATGTTCCATACATATCTGAAGTAAGAAAACAAAGAAAGTCCTTACAAAATGTAGAAATATCTAATTTAGATGATGAATATGGCACAAGTCCAGATCCCCTTGAATTCTGTAAAGACGAAGAACTTAGTGAGACCATAGAAGAATATCATATAGAAAATACATGTACAGAATGCATTGGGTTACAATCATTCTCTCCAAATTGGTATAGAGATATAAAATCTAAAAAGGCTATAGATAAGATTGTGCAAATACTAGAAAGCATACAAATTATTGGAGAAATACCAATGAAACATTGGGATAAGAACTCTATAGTTTCCAAAATAAATATCATAAATCCAGATTATATAATTAAGTCAGGACCAATAGAAGCTACTCCAAAAGATATTGAAGAGTTCAAAATGCATATTGAAGAGTTATTAAAGTTAAAAGCTATAAGAGAAAGTAGAAGTGCTCATCGATCTGTTGCTTTTATAGTTAGAAATCATGCTGAAGAAGTTAGAGGTAAATCTAGAATGGTAATTAATTTTAAAAGGCTTAATGATAATACAGTTGATGATGCATATAATATACCTAATAAGCAGGAATGGATTAACAGAATACAAGGAAGTAAATATTTCTCTAAATTCGACTTAAAGGCAGGATTTTGGCAAGTAAAAATGGCTGAAGAATCTATTCCCTGGACAACATTTACTTGTCCACAAGGCCATGATGAATGGCTAGTAATGCCATTAGGTCTAAAGAATGCACCTGCACTATTTCAAAGAAAAATGCAAAATATATTTAATGAGAATCAAGCATTTATATTGGTATATGTAGATGATTTGTTAGTGTTCTCAAAATCATACAAAGAGCATATAGCCCATCTTGAAGTGTTCTGTCGAAAGGTAGAACAAAATGCACTCATACTATCCAAAAAGAAGATGGAAATTTGCAAAGAAAAAATAAATTTCCTTGGTCATGAAATAGGAGAAGGAAAGATATATCTACTAGAGCATATTTCAAAGAAAATATTAGAGTTTCCTGATAATATGAGTGATAAAAAGGTTTTACAGCAGTTCTTAGGAATTGTAAACTATGGGCAAAACTATATAGACAACTTAGCAAAGTTAGCAGGACCTTTATATGCTAAATTAAGGAAAAATGGTCAAAAATACTTCAATTCTGAAGATATAAAATTAGTAAAGGCCATCAAGGAAAAGGTCAAGAATTTAAAACCCCTAGAATTGCCTCTAGAAGACAATTATTTTATAATTGAGACAGATGCATCTAAGGTAGGATGGGGTGCGATACTAAAACAAAAACCCAATAAATACTCCCCAAAAGCAGATGGAAAAATATGCAGATATGCTTCGGGAAGTTACAATTAAAGACGGTAAATAATATTGATAGGAAAATCCTTGCAGTTGTAAATGCAATAAATGCATTTAGGCTATATCTAGGATTTAAAGAATTTATAGTGCGAACAGACTGTGAAGCTATATGTCGATATTACAATAAAATTAATAGTAAGAAAAGCTCAACCAGAAGATGGATCTTATTTGAAGACACCATAGCTGGGAATGGTTATAAAGTTAGTTTTGAGCATATTAAGGGAAGGATAATACCTTACCTGACATATTTTCTCGTGCATCAAATTTGCAGAAATGAGGAAAGGATTATTCGCCAACAAGGATGAATATCTCTTCTTTGGAGAAGAAAATAGGCTGAAAATGTTTCAGCCAAATACATTCAATTTCAAGCCAAAATCTCATATTAAG
The DNA here is from genome assembly GCF_002575655.3 of Aegilops tauschii subsp. strangulata. Lineage (NCBI taxonomy): Eukaryota > Viridiplantae > Streptophyta > Magnoliopsida > Poales > Poaceae > Aegilops > Aegilops tauschii. Next base: position 44,698,443 of record NC_053036.3, read on the forward strand.
CTTGATGAAGCTCAAAGATGCATATTGGATAACTTTTGGTTCCAATATACTCTCAAGAGAGAGGAAAAAAGATATGTTTTATAAATTCTCAATAGTTTGGCATAATATTTTAATGAATTAAACAAAAAATTTCCAAAGCCAGAAAAGATTGAAATACCAAAAGGAGAAACACTATATCTTATATTTGATGGAAATAAGCCTGGCATATATTTAGAATGGGAAAATATAATGATTGAAAAATTAGATGCAAAAAGAAAAGGACAAGATTTAACATTCAAAAGATATTATAATATAGATGATGCCTTACTTTGGGCAAGAAAGGTATTAGGACCAGATTATTATATTGACCCAAAGGCTAAAGACTATATCCAGATGAAAAGAGGCATACCTTCTTCACGAACTCCCGCAAAGGGGGAGGCGTCAAGCTCAAAAAATATAAAGAATGAAGAGTCTCCAAAATATAAGACATATCAAGAATTCCTTCTAAAGGGGCTTGACCCTTTAGACAGTGAATACATAGATCAAGAAAGGGATAAAATATTTGAAGAATTTTCAAAAATAATAAAGAAAGAATTGAAAGAAGAAATATTAAAAGAATTAAGGCATGAAATGGACGAAAAATTTGAAGAAATAAAGAAAGAATGCGATCAAAAATATGATTTCAATCTGTTAAACGATGATGATGATCATATGAACATAGCAGGGCATGGGCAGCGACCTGAATAAAGCCAAAATAGCCTATATTGATATTTCTATCAATTATTCGGGCGCGGAGGACTATACCCAACCCGAATATTGATAGAAATCCCAAGAATAGATATTCTATTGATAAGGTATTATCAATCATATGGGCAGGGAAGACCCCCTGTAAAAAAATGAATAAGCAATGTTGAATATTTAAGCAAGTTAAATTGTAAATAAATGAAGCAATGCTGAAGCAACCTTGGCATGTATGTACGCATACACTGGCACAAGGATTTTTGAAGGCAGAAGAAGCTCTGAAGGCTAATCGCATGAAGATCTGTATGGCCGAAGAGCGAAGACTGGTACACAGAGGCCAGTCAATTATTCACTGAGAGACAGTGCCACGTGAAGACAGCAAAGATTCCTGAAGATTGAAGCTTGTCGGCACTCTCTCTCGCACTTTTCTATATTATTAGAAGGACACGCTTGTACCCTAGTAGGATTTTTCTATATTATTAGAAGGACACGCATGTACCCTAGTAGGACACGTGTGTATACTACCGTGTGTAAAATAAGTGAAGGAAGACTCCTGAAGGCCTCGCGGCAGCCACCCCTCGCGGCTATAAAAGGAGACGCTGGGCTCAAGAACACAACACAAGACGGGAGAGCACGAAGCACTCAGAGCATCAAGACTCTCCACCAGAGCACTGTTTCCTTCGTAGTTTAGCCACCACCACTGCTAATATAATATCCAAGAAGGCACCTCGATCGCCAAGAGTTTGAAGGTAATTTCCTAGTTGTGTGTAATCCCTTCGGGGCCTCCCGAAAGGGAAACCATATGTAAATTATGTTATGTAAATGATATAGTTTCTTGGTCTCACTTAGTATTTTTATTTATAAATTTATGGGACGAGTTCTTATGCTAGGGATCCTATAGGAGAAACCTCTGCGTGTGTAGTTCTCTGTGTAGCCCAGAGTGGCGTTTGAATGAGAACCTTGTGGCCGAAGAGAAGTGTTCCCTTCGGGTGGAACTGCTTGGGAAGACGATAGGAATTTACCCCATAAATTTGCAATTAAAACTACTAAGTGAACGTAACTAGCTACATCTGATACAACATAATGATAAATATGGTGAGTACTGAATAGGATTTTACACCTCTGCGCACACCGTCGGACGAATTGTTGGCCTCGCCAGCCCAGAATAGATCATGTATCAAATAAATAATCAAGTTAGAACGTGAAGGTAATCATATTGAATTAAATATTACTTTGAATAGTGAAGCACTATTCCAAATAGTGTACTAAATAGTAAATACTATTTTGAATAGTGCCCTACCTAGTGAACAGTAAATACTATTCAAGATAAAAAGCATACATGTCTACCACTTTCACCTAGTCCCAAATTAACCTAATCAAAATCTAATCACATATTAAGCTAAATAAAGTTATTAAAAATATGAATATTCCCCATATTGTTGGTATCAGAGCAGAGGTGTAAAATCCTACTCAGTACTCACCATATTTATCATTATGTTGTATCAGATGTAGCTAGTTACACTAGTAGGAATAGGGGCTTTTACCCCGGTTTGTAAGGGCCTTTTGTCTCGGTTTTCGAACCGGGACTAAAGGGTCGTTACTAAAGCCCTAACCCTTTAGTCCCGGTTCTAACACGAACCGGGACAGAAGGTCCTCCACGTGGCCGCTGCTGCCAGCCCAGGCAGGGGGGCCTTTGGTCCCGGTTGGTGCCACCAACCGGGACCAATAGGCAGGGCCTTTTGTCCCGGTTGGTGTCACCAACCGGGACCAATAGGCAGGGCCTTTTGCCCCGATTGGTGTCACCAACCGGGACCAATAGGCATCCACGCGTCAGCATTTTAGGGGCTGGGGTTTTTATTTTTTTTTGAAAGGGGGGGTTGGGGGGTTAATTTAGGTGTTTCATATATTGTGTTAGCTAGCTAATTAATAGAGAGAAGTGTCCTCTCTTATCTCCGTGCTTGGTCGACGCTACGTACTATATACGTATGGAGAGGACTAGACACGCTAGCTAGTAATCAAATGAAGGAAACAGAAGATCGTCATGAACATATGCATACAGAGAGAAGTGATATCGACCACCTCTCCTTCTCCGAGAGATTGGTCGAACAACAAGTTCTCGTATATCTATCCGACACTACCTGCTACATATATACAATAATTATCTCTTACAATACAATCTCCTAATTAAATTGTAAGAACACAGGGTCCACATAGTATTCTCCGTTTTCAGCGATCACGTGGTCAAGGAAGAATGCCGCCAATTCCTCTTGAATTGCTCGCATACGATCTGGTGCTAGGAGTTCATCCCGCTTCCAAAACATCTAATTTGAAGAAGGGGGTCAATACATATATATATGAATAAATGAAACTCAACACAAATGATGGTAATAAAATAAAATTGTGAATGTTATTGCTTACGCACTTCATATTGTTCGTTAGAGTAGCCCCGCTCACAGGTCGTGTAGCGGATGGACTCGCAAACGTAGTATCCACAGTAATTATTCCCGGGTTCCTGCCACAACCACTTTACAAGAAATAGAGGTCAATCAAACTGATAAGCAAGCATGCTAAATGGTATTGATGAAACTAGCGCTTGAATCACTAGGAGATGCGCGGAACATGCTACTATAGTACTTACTTTCGGGTGTTTAAATTGCAGCTTCTTCGGCAGTCCCGGAGCTTTTGTGGTGAATTTTCTCCAAACCCTGCCAGACAAAGAAAACAATTACTTGATATCAGGAAATGAACAAAGTTGCTGATATGGTGGATAATGATCGATTTAACTTACTTCTCGAGCATTTGAGTCATGTTCGCATAGTCCTGGGGATCTTTTCGTCTCGAGTCTAAGAGGGTTACTACTCCCTGCTCAAGCTTAATCTCTAGGAGAATATAGTGGAAGCTGCGCATGCATGCATAAGTCATCAATTACATTACCATAACCTGGACTAATAAGGGAAACCGAATATGCACAAGACAGTAACACTCACTTGAAGTTGTAAGGAAAGAGTATTATATCTTTGTTTTGATTTAATACCAACGATCGTAGCAAGTTGGCCTCGGCTTCTTTGGCATGTTTTTCAACCGTATATGCATCTATGAGATTTGTGTTAATGAACCCAATATCACCGATTTGTCTTTTCTTCAATTCGGCGATCTTCAATCTGCAAAATATAGTGAGGATAATTATAAATACATGCAATGAAAGAGCTGACCTATATAGAGAGACTTAAGGACAGAAGTAGTACTACTTACAGACAATAGCAAGTGATCGTTGTTTTATCGAGGGCCTTTTGATTGTAAAACTGGAAGAAATCCTCAAATGGAACATTCCGCAGTTCAATTCCAACGAGGTCATGCTCCGGTTTAAATCTCTGCGTCAAAGTACTCATCCCATCAGACTCTCTGCAGGTTTTCATGTACCAATCATGTAATCTTCGCATCATCGTTGTTCGAGATCTTTCATCTTTGACGAGAGGCTTCCCGTAATGGTATTTGTGTTCGTCCACCTCCATGATTTCATAATGTACATCGTCGGGCAGGTAATCTCCAAGATTGCTATAACCGGCCACCATCCTCGGATCATTAGCAACGATGTCTTTTGACACCTTGAGCGGGGGGCACGATTGGTTCGCTTGTTCGCCGAGCTAGGCAATTTTTTTCCCAGCTCGTCGTTCTTTTAACCTTTGATCACTGACAGTACTTCCCGACCGCTCCGCTTCGGCATATGTCTTTGCAAGAATGCGCTCATAGTTGCCTCTCGACGGAGACTTTGGTGGTTTTGTCAGGGCAGCCAGAGTGCGCTTTGCTTTCACCGGATCTACCTTCTCCTCCGGAGGTGGATGTTTCTTTGTTTTCACCCCTTCAAATAAGTTTGTCACTTCGGCTCGCACGATTTTCCTGGTTTCCTCCTCGGTCCTCTCGTATGGTAACTTCTCTGGAGTCTTCAGAGAAGGACCGAATCTGTATTGCCTCCCGCCTCTGGCAGCTGTACTGCTAGACGCCGGCTGAGCAGACGGAGCGGCTGCGGCTGTCTTCTTTCCTTGCTTACGAGGCGGAGGAGAAGGACTACGACGCGCCGGAGCAGCCGCAGCGGCGGCGGGTCTCTTCCGCCCTTGCTGATGAGGCGGAGAAGGAGGAGGCTGGCTGCTCTGGCGCGCTGGCGCAGGCGGAGAAGGAGGCGGAGTGCCGCCACGCGCCGGAGAAGGAGGCTGAGTGCCCTGATCACTCGCCGGAGGAGGAGGCGGAGGAGGAGGCGGAGTGCCGCCACGCGCCGAAGAAGGAGGCTGAGTGCCCTGATCACTCGCCGGAGGAGGAGGAGGAGGCGGAGGAGGAGGCGGAGTGCCCTTACTCGCCGGAGCCGTCCAGTTCGGAAGGTTGATGAGCTCCTTCCGCCATAGGCACGGAGTCTTCAGAGCTAAACCCAGCCGAGTCTCCCCTTCACCGGTAGGGTGGTCAAGCTGGAGGTCCTCAAATCCCTCCGTTATTTCATCCACCATCACCGTAGCATATCCTTCTGGAATCGGCCGGCAGTGGTAGGTTGCACCGGGTTCAGGAGGTAAAACAGAGCCAACAGCCGCCTTGACTTTGAAGTTCTGCCATTGCGCCATAAGGTGGCAATGTTGAGACTCCGTGATAGCACCCACGGGGTAGCTAGCAGGAGCCGTCAAGACATGCTCCAGCTGAAGCAGCTCGGTGGAAGCCACGCTGCTTCTCCGCTGAGATGGCGGGGTAGCTTCGGGGGTAGTTTCGGCATGTCGATTGTTGTCTCGTTCCTCTAGCGCTTGAACCCTTTCGTGCAGCTTCTGAATTTGGGTCTGCTCCATTTTTTTCCTCCTCTCCTGGCTTTTGTAACCGCCTGCGTCCGGAAAACCAGCCTTCCACGGAACGGAGCCTGGCGTGCCTCGTGTCCGTCCAGGGTGCTCAGGATTCCCGAGGGCCATTGTGAGCTCGTCGTTCTCTCTGTCTGGAACGAACATCCCTTCCTGTGCTGCATCGATATATTGCTGAATCTTCTTGACTGGTATTCTCAAAAGCTCGTTCGTCCAAACGCACCTCCCTGATACAGGGTCCAAGGTTCCGTCAGCCCCGAAGAACCAAGTCCGGCAACGGTCTGTCCAGTTCATTGTCTGTGGTTCGATCCCTTTTTCAAGCAGATCATTCTCAGCCTTGTCCCACTTAGGCCGGGCTTTGAGGTAGCCACCTGACCCCGTGCGATGGTGAAGCTTCTTCTTCGCAGCATTCTTCTTGTTTGTCGCTGACATCTTCTTACTCTTTTCCGATGTCTTGTGGGCCACAAATGCGGGCCAGTGATCTCTGATCTTCTCATACCGGCCGATGAATTCTGGTGTCTCTTCTTTGTCGACAAACATTTTCAGCTCATTCTTCCACCTCCTGAATAGGTCTGCCATCTTCTTAAGAGCATGAGACTTGATTAATTGCTCTTTAACTGGCTTCTCCAGATCCTCCTCTGGCGGTAGGGTGAAATTTGCCTTCAGCTTAGTCCAAAGATCATCTTTCTGCATATCATTGACATAAGACACCTCAGGGTCTTCCTTCTTAGGCTTATACCATTGGTGGATGCTGATCGGGATCTTGTCCCTAACTAGAACCCCGCACTGAACAGCAAATGCATCCTTTGTCCGGATGGGTTCAATCGGTTGGCCGTCGCGCGCGATTGCTGTGATCTCAAACCTTTCATCCGAGTGCAACTTTCTCTTCGGGCCTCGTCTCTTTACCGCAGTTGTGCTCGATCCGGAGGGCTAGAAAAAAGAAGAAAGACGAGTGTTAATTAATATGTGTACATACCAAAACAATGAATGCATCAATTAGCTAGTCAGCACAGGCTTAACTAATATATTTACCTGGCCGGACTCTGTTCGGTCACCGGAGCCGTCACCACGGGCTCCTTCTTGCACCAGCATTGGGTCACCGGAGCCATCATAATCATGTCTTTCCTCCTCCACTCTTCGATCACCGTAGCCTGCTTCTTCACCCTGTTCTTCCAGACCATCATTGTCGTTAAGATACGACAAGATATCACCTCCGGCTAAGATTATGTCCCCCAACACCTCTTCTGCTTGCTCGTCTCGTCCGTGCTCCATTGTTTCTGCAAATATTACAACATGGCAATTATTACACAAACATGACAGCAGGTGGTTAGTGCAAACGTAGACCTAGCTTATTCCGGGTTTGGGGTGGCCTCGGCAACGCTTCAAGGGTAGGTGCGCGGCGGGAGGGGGTAGGAGACCGACATCGTTTTTTTCTAGGGTTTGGGTGTCCTTGAGAGTTTTGGTCGAGCGAGAGGGCCGGGGGGTGCTCCCGTGGTATAAGTTATCACGGTCGAGAGGGGGTATAAATATAGACCGTTCATCATGTCGAAGCTATCTAGGAGGGAGTTATATATATCGACAACGACGACATACATACATGGGAAAATAATGTTATCGGGGAGGGGGTATATCGACCCCCCCCCCACGTGTTGAAGTTATCGGGAGGGGGTTATATCGACAACGACAATGAACGTACATGGGAAAATAATATTATCGGGGAGGGGGTATATCGACCCCCCTCGTGTTGAAGTTATCAGGAGAGGGGTATATCGACGACGACAGACCCGATAAAACATAAGAAAACGAAGAAGAAACAAAAAGAGGAGAAGAAGAAAAGGAATAGAGGAGAAGATCGAAGAAAAAAAGAAGAAAAAAAGAGGAGAAGAAGAAAGGAATAGAGGAGAGAAGAAGAAAAAATAGAATTTTCTATTTTTTTCTTCTTCTCTTCTATTCCTTTCTTCTTCTCCTCTTCTTTTTCTTCTTTTTTCCTCTTCTTATTTATTTCTCCTCTTCTTCCTCTCCTCTTCTTCTCCTTTCTTCCTCTTCTTATTTTCCTTTTTCCTCTCATTCATAAAAAAGTTCAAATAGAAAATTTCAAAAAAAGTAAAGGTTTTTCCTAATGCATCGTTCATATGAATATACAAACATTTGCATATTCTACAATAATTAATATCACCCAAAAAAATCTGTGAACAGAAAAAAATCCTAACTTTTCTAAAAATCTATCTTTTGCATAAATACATGAACATATACACAGAGAACATATACACAGAGAACATATATACACAGAGAACATATATACATGAACATACATATATATACACAGAGAACATATATACATGAACATACATATATACATTTTTATAAAAATGCAATAAAAAGACATGATGGAAGGGGGCAGTGCCGGCCCTGACAAAGGCGACGGCGGCGCGTCGGGGCAGGGGCAGAGGCGACGGCGGCGTGGTCGGGGCAGGGGCACAGGCGTCGGCGGCGAAGGGGGGGCAGGGCGACGGCGACGACGGGGACGGGCCGGGGCGGCGCGCGTCGGGGCAGGGGCGCGGCTGACGGCGAGGGCGCGGGCAACGGCAACGGCGACGATGGGCATGGGCGACGGCGACGGCGGGGGCGGCGGGCGGCGTCGGGGCAGCCTGATGGCGTCGGGGCGGCGGGCGGCGTCGGGGCAGCCTGGCGGCGTCGGCGTCGTCGGGGCAAACTGCAGATGAACTCTGAAAAATTTCCTAAGTGTTTGCTTATATAGAAAAGCCTTTAGTCCCGGTTCATGGCACCAACCGGGACTAAAGGTAGGCATTAGTCCCGGTTGGTGCCACCAACCGGGACCAAAGCCCTCTTTTCAGCAGCGCAAAGGGCGGGAAGCAGCAGCCTTTGGTCCCGGTTGGTGGCACCAACCGGGACTAAAGGGGGGGCAATCGTCCCGGTTGGTGCCACGAACCGGTACCAATGCACCCCTTTAGTCCCGGTTGGTGGCACCAACCGGGACCAAAGGCCTCTTGCTGCCCGCGTCGCGGCCAAAAGTTTAGTCCCACCTCGCTAGCCGAGGGGCGCCCGCACCAGTTTAAAAGCCCCGGCGCGGCTGCTGTCTCGAACTCCTCTCTATAGCAGGCTTCTGGGCCTAACTTTGGAGCGCTGCCCGTTGAGCCCTCTAGCCCTTCTGGGCCTGTATTTGCAAACCCGAGGGTTGGAAGGCCCAGTGGGCAGCGCCCCAACAATTTTTTTGCTGTATTTAGTTTTTTTGTTTTCTTTTTTGCTTTATTTATTTTGTTTTGTTTCTACTTACAACAAAAAACTTATTTATTTTATTTTATTTTGTTTCTAATTACTTATTTATTTTACTTTATGATAATTCTTTTTGCTATTAAAGTTTCTATCAAAAAAAGTTCTTTATGAAAATTCTTTTTGCTATATTTAGTTTTTTTGTTTTCTTTTTTTGCTTTATTTATTTTGTTTTGTTTCTACTTACAACAGAAAACTTATTTATTTTATTTTATTTTGTTTCTAATTACTTATTTATTTTACTTTATGATAATTCTTTTTGCTATTAAAGTTACTATCAAAAAAAGTTCTTTATGAAAATTCTTTTTGCTTTTAATGATTTTTAACAGAAAATACTTCGATAATTTTAGTTGCATCAATTTTATATGATTTTAGTTTCAATAATACTAGAGGTTTCTTATAATGTTTTGAACAGAAAATACTTTGTTAATTTTAGTTTCATAAATTTTATTAAAGTTTATTTTATTTTGTCGTAACACAAGAAGTCCGGAGTTGTAATAAGTTATTAAAAATAAAAAAGAGGCGCAATGCTCGTTGATTTGCTTCAAGCCTTTCGGAATAATGTAGACTGCACTGCACATAGCTCCATGCAGTCTACCTTATTCCTCAAGGCTTGAAGCTAAGCAATGTGAGCATTGCGCCTCTTCTTCATCGTCTCTGCACTCAGGGCTTATAAACCGCTCCTAGTGCCTCTCAGCTAGCGAGGTGGGACTAAAAAACTGCTTAGTAAGAAACTCTAGTACCGGTTCGTGCCACGAACCGGTACTAAAGGTGCTCGTGGGGCCACAGCCTCATTAGTACCGGTTCGTGGCACCAACCGGGACCAAAGGGTGGAATTGGTCCCGGTTCGTGCCACCAACCGGGACCAATGGCCTTGCACAGCGGCGTGGTGGTGGGAGTTTAGTCCCACCTCGCTAGCTGAGAGAGAGCCGCACATGTTTATAAGGTGCGGTGCGCCTGAGCTGTCGAGCTCCTCTCTAAAGCAGGCTTACGGGCCTAACCTCTCTGTACATGCCTGTGGGCCTACTGGGCCTTCTGCGGGCCTGAATCCTGGCCCATGGATGGGTTTCTAATCGTATTCAGGCCGTGGTGGCCCAGTAGGTGGCATAATTTTTAATTTTTGGCCTGTTATTTTTCATGCATTTACTAATTATTTTGAGCTATAAGACCCTAAAATTGAAAAGCATTTCAAATGAACTCTGAAAAGGTTGAAAGTTGGCATGGTATCATCATTTCATCCACATAGCATGTGCAAGAAAGTTGAGAGGGTTACGGCAAAAACTAGATGCACTTCGTGTACAAAACAGACAATGGTATCATACTCGTCTGTTACAAAGTTGGCATGGTATCATCATAATAGTTGCGGGAGAAAGTCTTCACTTTTTCTTCGCTTGTGTCATTTGCTTATTGCGCCGTAACCATGGATAATCTTCATTGTTTATCAGGATGCTTGGGTCAGCCTTGACTTTGAAGGGAGGATTTTCATGAAACTTTTCATAATCTTCAGACATGTCTGTCTTGCCCTCCACTCCCACAATGTCCCTTTTTCCTGAAGGAACTATGTGGCGCTTTGGCTCATCGTATGATGTATTCGCTTCCTTATCTTTTCTTTTTCTCGGTATGGTAGACATGTCCTTCACATAGATAACCTGTGCCACATCATTGGCTAGGACGAACGGTTCGTCAGTGTACCCAAGATTGTTCAGATCCACTGTTGTCATTCCGTACTGTGGGTCTACCTGTACCCCACCTCCTGACAGATTGACCCATTTGCACTTAAACAAAGGGACCTTAAAATCATGTCCGTAGTCAAGTTCCCATATGTCCATTATGTAACCATAATAGGTGTCCTTTCCCCTCTCGGTTGCTGCATCAAAGCGGACACCGCTGTTTTGGTTGGTGCTCTTTTGATCTTGGGCGATCGTGTAAAATGTATTCCCATTTATCTCGTATCCTTTGTAAGTCAATACAGTCGAAGATGGTCCCCTGGACAACGAGTACAACTCATCACAAACAGTGGTGTCGCCTCTGAGACGTGTTTCCAACCAACTGCTGAAAGTCCTGATGTGTTCACATGTAATCCAGTCGTCGCACTGCTCCGGGTGTTTGGAGCGCAAACTGTTCTTGTGTTCATCGACATACGGGGTCACCAAGGTAGAGTTCTGTAGAACTGTGTAGTGTGCTTGAGACCAAGAATATCCGTCCCTGCATATTATTGAGTCCCCTCCAAGTGTGCCTTTTCCAGTCAGTCTCCCCTCATACCGCGATTTAGGGAGACCTATCTTCTTAAGGCCAGGAATAAAGTCAACACAAAACCCAATGACATCCTCTGTTTGATGGCCCATGGAGATGCTTCCTTCTGGCCTAGCGCGGTTACGGACATATTTCTTTAGGACTCCCATGAACCTCTCAAAGGGGAACATATTGTGTAGAAATACGGGCCCCAGAATGACAATCTCGTCGACTAGATGAACTAGGACGTGCTTCATGATATTGAAGAAGGATGGTGGGAACACCAGCTCGAAACTGACAAGACATTGCGCCACATCACTCCTCAGCCTTGGTATGATTTCTGGATCGATCACCTTCTGAGAGATTGCATTGAGGAATGCACATAGCTTCACAATGGCTAATCGGACGTTTTCCGGTAGAAGCCCCCTCAATGCAACCGGAAGCAGTTGCGTCATAATCACATGGCAGTCATGAGACTTTAGGTTCTGGAACTTTTTCTCTGGCATATTTATTATTCCCTTTATATTCGACGAGAAGCCAGTCGGGACCTTCATACTGAGCAAGCATTCAAAGAAGATTTCTTTCTCTTCTTTCGTAAGAGCGTAGCTGGCAGGACCTTCATACTGCTTCGGAGGCATGCCGTCTTTTTCGTGCAAATGTTGCAGGTCCTCCCGTGCCTCAGGTGTATCTTTTGTCTTCCCATACACGCCCAAGAAGCCTAGCAGGTTCACGCAAAGGTTCTTCATCACGTGCATCACGTCGATTGAAGAGCGGACCTCTAGCTCTTTCCAGTAGGGTAGGTCCCAAAATATAGATTTCTTCTTCCACATGGGTGCATGTCCCTCAGCGTCATTCGGAACAGCTAGTCCGCCGGGACCCTTTCCAAAGATTACGTGTAAATCATTGACCATAGCAAGTACGTGATCACCCGTACGCATGGCGGGCTTCTTCCGGTGATCTGCCTCGCCTTTGAAATGCTTGCTTTTCTTCCGACATTGATGGTTGGTCGGAAGAAATCGACGATGGCCCAGGTACACATTCTTCCTGCATTTGTCCGGGTATATACTTTCAGTGTCATCTAAACAGTGCGTGCATGCGTGGTATCCCTTGTTTGTCTGTCCTGAAAGGTTACTGAGAGCGGGCCAATCGTTGATGGTTACAAACAGCAACGCGTGCAGGTTAAATTCCTCCTATTTGTGCTCATCCCACGTACGTACACCGTTTCCATTCCACAGCTGTAAAAGTTCTTCACCTAATGGCCTTAGGTACACATCAATGTCGTTGCCGGGTTGCTTAGGGCCTTGGATGAGAACTGGCATCATAATGAACTTCCGCTTCATGCACATCCAAGGAGGAAGGTTATACATACATAGAGTCACGGGCCAGGTGCTGTGATTGCTGCTCTGCTCCCCGAAAGGATTAATGCCATCCGTGCTTAAACCAAACCATACGTTCCTTGGGTCAGCTGCAAACTCAGCCCAGTACGTTCTCTCGATTTTTCTCCACTGCGACCCGTCAGCGGGTGCTCTCAACTTCCCGTCTTTCTTACGGTCCTCACTGTGCCATCGCATCAACTTGGCATGCTCTTCGTTTCTGAACAGACGTTTCAACCGTGGTATTATAGGAGCATACCACATCACCTTCGCAGGAACCCTCTTCCTGGGGGGCTGGCCGTCAACATCACCAGGGTCATCTCGTCTGATCTTATACCGCAATGCACCGCATACCGGGCATGCGTTCAGATCCTTGTACGCACCGCGGTAGAGGATGCAGTCATTAGGGCATGCATGTATCTTCTGCACCTCCAATCCTAGAGGGCATACGACCTTCTTTGCTGCGTATGTACTGTCGGGCAATTCGTTATCCTTTGGAAGCTTCTTCTTCAATATTTTCAATAGCTTCTCAAATCCTTTGTCAGGCACAGCATTCTCTGCCTTCCACTGCAGCAATTCCAGTACGGTACCGAGCTTTGTGTTGCCATCTTCGCAATTGGGGTACAACCCTTTTTTGTGATCCTCTAACATGCAATCGAACTTCAGCTTCTCCTTTTGACTTTCGCATTGCGTCCTTGCATCGACAATGACCCGGCGGAGATCATCATCATCGGGCACTGGTTCCTCTTGATCTTCAGCAGCTTCCCCCCTTGCAGCATCATTGGGCACATCGTCTGGTTCCTCTTGATCTTCAGCCGCTTGCCCCGTTGCAGCATCACCGTATTCAGGGGGCACATAGTTGTCATCGTCCTCTTCTTCTTCGCCGTCTTCCATCATAACCCCTATTTCTCCGTGCCTCGTCCAAACATTATAGTGTGGCATGAAACCCTTGTAAAGCAGGTGGGTGTGAAGGATTTTCCGGCCAGAGTAAGACTTCGTATTCCCACATATAGGGCATGGACAACACATAAAACCATTCTGCTTGTTTGCCTCAGCCACTTCGAGAAAATCATGCACGCCCTTAATGTACTCGGAGGTGTGTCTGTCACCGTACATCCATTGCTGGTTCATCTGCGTGCATTATATATAATTAAGTGTGTCAAGAACCATTACAGAACATCATGAATAGATAATTAAGTGACCAAATTAATAGAAGTTCATCATCACATTAAAACCAAAGTACATACATAGTTCTCATCTAACAACATATATATAGCTCTCCAGAGCATCTAATTAATTAAACCATACATTGAAACTATGTAAAACATTTCAATGCGAAAACAAATGCGATCATAATCGCAACCAAGGTAACAATTGATCCAACGGCATAATGATACCAAGCCTCGGTATGAATGGCATATTTTCTAATCTTTCTAATCTTCAAGCGCATTGCATCCATCTTGATCTTGTGATCATCGACGACATCCGCAACATGCAACTCCAATATCATCTTCTCCTCCTCAATTTTTTTATTTTTTCCTTCAAGTAATTGTTTTCTTCTTCAACTAAATTTAACCTCTCGACAATAGGGTCGGTTAGAATTTCCGGTTCAACCTCCTCCTAGATAAATAAAATCTATGTCACGTTGGTCGGTATATTTTTCATAAACAATAAATGAAACAAAGAGTTATAAAAAAGATAATATATACCACATCCGAATCATAGACAGGATGAGGGCCAACGGGGGCGGATACCAAAACCATCGCACTATGTAATAAGAAGGAATAATAAAAGTAACAAAATCAGACAAGTAACTATCTAAAGTAAGAACTTTTTTCCTTTCAGAAAGAAGATAAGAACAAGAGGCTCACCACGGTGGTGCTGGCGACGAGATCGGCGCAGGCGATCGACGGCGGTGAAGACGGGGACGGGACGTGACGGACCGCTAAACCTAGACAAATCTCGGGCAAAATGGAGCTCGGAGGTCGAGTTTCGAGAGGAGAAAGATTAACTAGTGTGGCTCAGACATTTCATCGAACACCTCATGTGCATAGGAGGTGAGCTAGAGCACCCAAATGCCCTCCCCTCGCCACCAGAAAAAACAGAGCACTGTGGAGTGCTCTGCTGTGGCGATGGGGTATATATAGGGAACTCTTTGGTCCCGGTTCGGTGCACCAACCGGGACTAAAGGCCTTGTGCTGCCCCGCGTCAAAAGTTTAGTCCCACCTCGCTAGTTGAGAGGGCTCGAGAGTGGTTTATAAGCGCTGTTGCGCCCACCCCCTCGAGCTCCTCTCAACTGCAGGCTTTCGGGCCTAACCGTTCTCTTTGCCTGTGGGGCCTACTGGGCCTTCTACGGGCCTGAATCCTGGCCCACGGATGGGTTTCAAGTCGTATTCAAGCCGTGGTGGCCCAGTAGGTGGCATAATTTTTTTTCTCTGTTTTTTGTTTTCTCTTTTGCTTTATTTGTTCTGTTTTGTTTCTACTTACAACAAAAAACTTATTTATTTTATTTCTAATTACTTATGTATTTAATTTAATTATTTTATTTTTATTTGTTTTACTGCTGCTATTTTTATTTAATTTACTGCTGCTATTTTTATTTAATTTATTAAGGTTTATTTATTTTAGTTACTATAGTTTATTTTTTTTATTAAGGTTTATTTATTTTTATTTATTTTCTTAAGGTTTATTTATTTTATTTACTATAAAAAAATGAACATAGATACGCCTATAAGAAAATTCAACCTAAATTCATAATAAATTTCTATGAAATTCAAAGAAATTTACTGTGAATTTAGGTCAAATTCCCTGATAAGGGCATCTATTTTCACTTTGAGAGGAGCTCAACAAGGGAGAGAGGGACGGGCTTATAAACTGGTGTGAGCGCCCTTCAGTTGGCGAGGTGGGACTAAACACTGGCCGCAACTAGGACCAGCCCTTTAGTCCCAGTTTGTGGTATGAAAACCACAAACCGGGACTAAAGGGTGGTGGGCCAGGAGCGTGGCCCATTGGTCCCGGTTAATCCCACCAACCGGGTCCAAAGGGGCCGGACGAATCGGAACCAATGCCCCCACGAGGCCCGGCAGGCCCCTGGCCGCACGAACCGGGACCAATGCTCGCATTAGTCCCGGTTCGTGATTGAACCGGGACTAATGTGAATATTGCCCTATGACCAAAGCCCAGTTTTCTACTAGTGTTATGTTCACTTAGTATTTTTATTTATGAATTTATGGGACGAGTTCTTATGCTAGGGATCCTATAGGAGAAACCTCTGCGTGTGTAGTTCTCTGTGTAGCCCAGAGTGGCGTTTGAATGAGAACCTTGTGGCCGTAGAGAAGTGTTCCCTTCGGGTGGAACTGCCTGGGAAGACGATAGGAATTTACCCCATAAATTTGCAATTAAAACTGCTAAGTGAACGTAACTAGCTACATCTGATACAACATAATGATAAATATGGTGAGTACTGAGTAGGATTTTACACCTCTGCGCACACCGTCGGACGAATTGTTGGCCTCGCCAGCCCAGAATAGATCCTGTATCAAATAAATTATCAAGTTAGAACGTGAAGGTAATCATATTGAATTAAATATTACTTTCAATAGTGAAACACTATTCCAAATAGTGTACTAAATAGTAAATACTATTGTGAATAGTGCCCTACCTAGTGAACAGTAAATACTATTCAAGATAAAAAACATACCTGTCTACCACTTTCACCTAATCCCAAATTAACCTAATCAAAATCTAATCACATATTAAGCTAAATAAAGTTATTAAAAATATAAATATTCCCCATATTGTTGGTATCAGGTCCACCGTTTAATCATTGAAAGGTTAAAATATTTAAACTTAGCAAAGTTAGCAGAACCTTTCAATGTATTTTTGACCATTTTTCCTTAATTTAGCATATAAAGGTTCTGCTAACTTTGCTAAGTTTAAATATTTTAACCTTTCAATGATTAAACACTGGACCTGATACCAACAATATGGGGAATATTTATATTTTTAATAACTTTATTAGCTTAATATGTGATTAGATTTTGATTAGGTTAATTTGTGATTAGGTGAAAGTGGTAGGCACGTATGCTTTTTATCTTGAATAATATTTACTGTTCACTAGATAGGGCACTATTCACAATAGTATTTATTATTTAATACACTATTTGGAATAGTGCGTCAGTATTCAAAGTAATATTTAATTCAATGTGATTACCTTCACGTTCTAACTTGATTATTTATTTGATACAGGATCTATTCTGGGCTGGCGAGGCCAACAATTCGTCCGACGGTGTGCGCAGAGGTGTAAAATCCTACTCAGTACTCACCATATTTATCATTATGTTGTATCAGATGTAGCTAGTTACGCTCACTTAGCAGTTTTAATTGCAAATTTATGGGGTAAATTCCTATCGTCTTCCAGGCAATTCCACCCGAAGGGAACACTTCTCTACGGCCACAAGGTTCTCATTCAAACGCCACTCTGGGCTACACAGAGAACTACACACGCAGAGGTTCTCCTATAGGATCCCTAGCATAAGAACTCATCCCATAAATTTATAAATAAAAATACTAAGTGAGACCAAGAAACTATATCATTTCCACAACATAATTTACATATGGTTTTGAGTTTCGGGAGGCCCGAACGGATTACACACATCTAGGGAATTACCTTCAAACTCTTGGCAATCGAAGCGCCTTCTTGGCTATTCTACTAGCAGTGATGGTGGCTAAACTACGAAGGAAACGGTGCTCTGGTGGAGAGTCTTGATGCTCTGAGTGCTTCGTGCTCTCCTGTCTTGTGTTGTGTTCTTGAGCCCAGCGTCTCCTTTTATAGCCGCGAGGGGTGGCTGCCGGGAGGCCTTCAGGAGTCTTCGTTCACTTATTTTACACACGGTAGTATGCACGCGTGTCCTACTAGGGTACACGCGTGTCCTTCTAATAATATAGAAAAAATCCTACTAGGGTACAAGCGTGTCCTTCTAATAATATAGAAAAGTGCGAGAGAAAGTGCCGACAAGCTTCAATCTTCAGGAATATTTGCTATCTTCACGTGGCATTGTCTCTTGGTGAATAATTGACTCGCCTCTGTGTACCAGTCTTCGCTCTTCGGCCATACAGATCTTCATGCGATTAGTCTGCAGAGCTTCTTCTGCCTTCAAGAATCCTTGTGCCAGTGTATGCGTACATACATGCCAAGGCTGCTTCAGCATTGCTTCATTTATCTTTAATTTAACTTGCTTTAATATTCAACATTGCTTATTCATTTTTTTACAGGGGGTCTTCCCTGCCCATATGATTGATAATACCTTATCAATAGAATATATATTCTTGGGATTTCTATCAATATTCGGCTCTGATACCAATAATATGGGGAATATTTATATTTTTAATAACTTTATTTAGCTTAATATGTGATTACATTTTGATTAGGTTAATCTGGGATTAGGTGAAAGTGGTAGACAGGTATGCTTTTTATTTTGAATAGTATTTATTGTTCACTAGGTAGGGCACTATTCACAATAGTATTACTAATTAATACACTAGTTGGAATAGTACTTCACTATTTAAAGTAATATTTAATTCAATATGATTACCTTCATGTTCTAACTTGATTATTTATTTGATACAGGATATATTCTGGGCTGGCGAGGCCAACAATTCGTCCGACGGTGTGTGCAGAGGTGTAAAATCTTACTCAGTACTCACCATATTTATCATTATGTTGTATCAGATATAGCTAGTTACGTTCACTTAGCAGATTTAATTGCAAATTTATGGGGTAAATTCCTATCGTCTTCCCAGGCAGTTCCACCCGAAGGGCACACTTCTCTACGGCCACGAGGTTCTCATTCAAACGCCACTCTGGGCTACACAGAGAACTACACACGCAGAGGTTTCTCCTATAGGATCCCTAGCATAAGAACTCGTCCCATAAATTCATAAATAAAAATACTAAGTGAGACCAAAAAACTACATCATTTCCATAACATAATTTACATACGGTTTTCCCTTTCGGGAGGCCCCGAAGGGATTACACACAACTAGGAAATTACGTTCAAACTCTTGGCGATCGAGGCGCCTTCTTGGCTATTCAACTAGCTGTGGTGATGGCTAAACTACGAAGGAAACGGTGCTCTGGTGGAGAGTCTTGATGCTCTGAGTGCTTCGTGCTCTCCCGTCTTGTGTTGTGTTCTTGAGCCCAGCGTCTCCTTTTATAGCCGCGAGGGGTGGCTGCCGGGAGGCCTTCAGGAGTCTTCCTTCACTTATTTTACACACGGTAGTATGCACGCGTGTCCTACTAGGGTACATGCGTGTCCTAATAATATAGAAAAATCCTGCTAGGGTACAAGCGTGTCCTTCTAATAATATAGAAAAGTGCGAGAGAGAGTGCCGACAAGCTTCAATCTTCAGGAATCTTTGCTTTCTTCACGTGGCATTGTCTCTCGGCAAATAATTGACTGGCCAATGTGTACCAGTCTTCGCTCTTCGGCCATACAGATCTTCATGCGATTAGCCTTCAGAGCTTCTTCTGCCTTCAAGATTCCTTGTGCCAGTGTATGCGTGCATACATGACAAGGCTGCTTCAGCATTGCTTCATTTATTTTTAATTTAACTTGCTTAAATATTCAACATTGCTTATTCATTTTTTTACATGGGGTCTTCCCTGCCCATATGATTGATAATACCTTATCAATATAATATCTATTCTTGAGATTTCTATCAATATTCGGCGCTGATACCAATAATATGGGGAATATTTATATTTTTAATTACTTTATTTAGCTTAATATGTGATAAGATTTTGATTAGGTTAATTTGGGATTAGGTGAAAGTGGTAGACATGTATGCTTTTTATCTTGAATATTATTTACTGTTCATTAGGTAGCGCACTATTCACAATAGTATTTACTAATTAATACACTATTTGAAATAGTGCTTCACTATTCAAAGTAATATTTAATTCAATATGATTACCTTCACGTTCTAACTTGATTATTTATTTGATACAGGATATATTCTGGGCTGGTGAGGCCAACAATTCGTCCAACGGTGTGTGCAGAGGTGAAAAATCTTACTCAGTACTCACCATATTTATCTTTATGTTGTATCAGATGTAGCTAGTCACGTTCACTTAGCAGCTTTAATTGCAAATTTATGAGGTCAATTCCTATCATCTTCCCAGGCAGTTCCACCCGAAGGGAACACTTCTCTACGGCCACAAGGTTCTCATTCAAACGCCACTCTGGACTACACAGAGAACTACACACGCAGAGGTTTATCCTATAGGATCCCTATCATAAGAACTCGTCTCATAAATTCATAAATAAAAATACTAAGTGAGACCAAGAAACTACATCATTTCCACAACATAATTCACATATGGTTTTCCCTTTCGGGAGGCCCCGAAGGGATTACACGCAAGTAGGAAATTACCTTCAAACTCTTGGCGATCGAAGCGCCTTCTTGGCTATTCTACTAGCAGTACTGGTGGCTAAACTACGAAGGAAACGGTGCTCTAGTGGAGAGTCTTGATGCTCTGAGTGCTTCGTGCTCTCCCGTCTTGTGTTGTGTTCTTGAGCCTAGCGTCTCCTTTTATTGCCGCGAGGGTGGCTGCCGGGAGGCCTTCAGGAGTCTTCCTTCACTTATTTTACACACGGTAGTATGCACGCGTGTCCTACTAGGGTACATCCGTGTCCTTCTAATAATATAGAAAAATCCGACTAGGGTACAAGCGTGTCCTTCTAATAATATAGAAAAGTGCGAGAGAGAGTGCCGACAAGCTTCAATCTTTAGGAATCTTTGCTTTCTTCACGTGGCATTGTCTCTTGGTGAATAATTGACTGGCCTCTGTGTACCAGTCTTCGCTTTCGGCCATACAGATCTTCATGCGATTAGCCTTCAGAGCTTCTTCTGCCTTCAAAATTCTTATGCCAGTGTATGCGTACATACATGCCAAGGCTGCTGCAGCATTGCTTTATTTATTTTTAATTTAACTTGCTTAAATATTCAACATTGCTATTTCATTTTTTTAGAAGGGGTCTTCCCTGCCCATATGATTGATAATACCTTATCAATAGAATTTATATTTTTGGAATTTCTATCAATATTCGGGTTGGGTATAGTCGTCCGCGCCTGATACCAACAATATAGGGAATATTTATATTTTTTAATAACTTTATTTAGATTAATATGTGATTAGATTTTGATTAGGCTAATTTGGGATTAGGTGAAAGTTGGTAGACAGGTATGCTTTTTATCTTGAATAGTATTTACACTTCACTAGGTAGGGCACTACTCACTATAGTATTTACTAATTAATACACTATTTGGAATAGTGCTTCACTATTCAAAGTAATATTTAATTCAATATGATTACCTTCACGTTCTAACTTGATTATTTATTTGATACAGGATCTATTCTGGGCTGGCGAGGCCAACAATTCGCCCGACGGTGTGTGTAGAGGTGTAAAATCCTACTCAGTACTCACCATATTTATCATTATGTTGTATCAGATGTAGCTAGTTACGTTTACTTAGCAGTTTTAATTGCAAATTTATGGGGTAAATTCCTATCGTCTTCCCAAGCAGTTCCACCCGAAGGGAACACTTCTCTACGGCCACCAGGTTCTCATTCAAACGCCACTCTGGGCTACACAGAGAACTACACACGCAGAGGTTTCTCCTATAGGATCCCTAGCATAAGAACTCGTCCCATAAATTCATAAATAAAAATACTAAGTGAGACCAAGAAACTATATCATTTCCATAACATAATTTACATACGATTTTCCTTTCGGGAGGCCCCGAAGGGATTACACACAACTAGGAAATTACCTTCAAACTCTTGGCGATCGAGGTGCCTTCTTGGCTATTATATTAGCAGTGGTGGTGGCTAAACTACGAAGGAAACGGTACTCTGGTGGAGAGTCTTGATGCTCTGAGTGCTTCGTGCTCTCCCGTCTCGTGTTGTGTTTTTGAGCCCAGCGTCTCCTTTTATAGCCGCGAGGGGTGGCTGCCGGGAGGCCTTCAGGAGTCTTCCTTCACTTATTTTACACACGGTAGTATGCACGCGTGTCCTACTAGGGTACATGCGTGTCCTTCTAATAATATAAAAAAAATCCTACTAGGGTACAAGCGTGTCCTTCTAATAATATAGAAAAGTGCGAGAGAGAGAGTGCCGACAAGCTTCAATCTTCATAATCTTTGCTGTCTTCACGTGGCATTGTCTCTCGGTAAATAATTGACTGGCCTCTGTGTACCAGTCTTCGCTCTTCGGCCATACAGATCTTGATGTGATTAGCCTTCAGAGCTTCTTCTGGCTTCAAAAATCCTTGTGCCAGTGTATGCGTACATACATGCCAAGGTTGCTTCAGCATTGCTTTATTTATTTTTAATTTAACTTTGCTTAAATATTCAACATTGCTTATTCATTTTTTACAGGGGGTCTTCCCTGCCCATATGATTGCTAATACATTATCAATATAATATCTATTCTTGAGATTTCTATCAATATTCGGCTCTGATACCAATAATATGGGGAATATTTATATTTTTAATTACTTTATTTAGCTTAATATGAGATTAGATTTTGATTAGGTTAATTTGGGATTAGGTGAAAGTGGTAGACATGTATGCTTTTTATTTTGAATAGTATTTACTGTTCACTAGGTAGGGCACTATTCATAATACTATTTACTAATTAATACACTATTTGAAATAGTGCTTCAATATTCAAAGTAATATTTAATTCAATATGATTACCTTCACGTTATAACTTGGTTATTTATTTGATACAGGATATATTCTGGGCTGGCGAGGCCAACAATTCGTCCGACGGTGTGTGCAGAGGTGTAAAATCTTACTCAGTACTCATTATATTTATCATTATGTTGTATCAGATGTAGCTAGTTATGTTCACTTAGCAGTTTTAATTGCAAATTTATGGGGTAAATACCTATCATCTTCCCAGGTAGTTCCACCCGAAGGGAACACTTCTCTACGGCCACAAGGTTGTCATTCAAACGCCACTCTGGGCTACACAGAGAACTACACACGCAGAGGTTTCTCCTATAGGATCCCTAGCATAAGAACTCGTCCCATAAATTCATAAATAAAAATATTAAGTGAGACCAGAAAAACTACATCATTTCCATAACATAATTTACATACGGTTTTCCCTTGGCCCCGAAGGGATTACACACAACTAGGAAATTACGTTCAAACTCTTGGCGATCGAGGCGCCTTCTTGGCTATTCTACTAGCTGTGGTGGTGGCTAAACTACGAAAGAAACGGTGCTCTGGTTGAGAGTCTTGATGCTCTGAGTGCTTCGTGCTCTCTCGTCTTGTGTTGTGTTCTTCAGCCCAGCGTCTCCTTTTATAGCCGCGAGGGTGGCTGCCGGGAGGCCTTCAGGAGTCTTCCTTCACTTATTTTACACACGGTAGTATGCACGCATGTCCTACTAGGGTACATGCGTGTCCTTCTAATAATATAGAAAAATCCTGCTAGGGTACAAGCATGTCCTTCTAATAATATAGAAAAGTGCGAGAAAGAGTGCCGACAAGCTTCAATCTTCAGGAATCTTTGCTTTCTTCACGTGGCATTGTCTCTCGGCGAATAATTGACTGGCCTCTGTGTACCATTCTTCGCTCTTCGGCCATACAAATCTTCATGCGATTAGCCTTCAGAGCTTCTTCTGCCTTCAAAATCCTTGTGCCAGTGTATGCGTACATACATGCCAAGGCTGCTTCAGCATTGCTTCATTTATTTTTAATTTAATTTGCTTAAATATTCAACATTGTTTATTCAGTTTTTTACAGGGGGTCTTCCCTGCCCATATGATTGATAATACCTTATCAATAAAATATATATTCTTGGGATTTCTATCAATATTCGGCTCTGATACCAATAATATGGGGAATATTTATATTTTTAATTACTTTATTTAGCTTAATATGTGATAAGATTTTGATTAGGTTAATTTGGGATTAGGTGAAAGTGGTAGACATGTATGCTTTTTATTTTGAATATTATTTACTGTTCACTAGGTAGCGCACTATTCACAATAGTATTTACTAATTAATACACTATTTGGAAAATAGTGCTTCACTATTCAAAGTAATATTTAATTTAATATGATTACCTTCACGTTCTAACTTGATTATTTATTTGATACAGGATATATTCTGGGCTGGCGAGGCCAACAATTCGTCCAACGGTGTGTGCAGAGGTGAAAAATATTACTCAGCACTCACCATATTTATCTTTATGTTGTATCAGATGTAGCTAGTTACGTTCACTTAGCAGCTTTAATTGCAAATTTATGAGGTCAATTCCTATCGTCTTCCCAGGCAGTTCCACCCGAAGGGAACACTTCTCTACGGCCACAAGGTTCTCATTCAAATGCCACTCTGGACTATACAGAGAACTACACACGCAGAGGTTTCTCCTATAGGATCCCTATCATAAAAACTCGTCTCATAAATTCATAAATAAAAATACTAAGTGAGACCAAGAAACTACATCATTTCCACAACATAATTCACGTATGGTTTTCCCTTTCGGGAGGCCCTGAAGGGATTACACACAACTAGGAAATTACCTTCAAACTCTTGGCGATCGAAGCGCCTTCTTGGCTATTCTACTAGTAGTACTGGTGGCTAAACTATGAAGGAAACGGTGCTCTAGTGGAGAGTCTTGATACTCTGAGTGCTTCGTGCTCTCCCGTCTTGTGTTGTGTTCTTGAGCCTAGCGTCTCCGTTTATTGCCGCGAGGGGTGGCTGCCGGGAGGCCTTCAGGAGTCTTTCTTCACTTATTTTACACACGCTAATATGCACGCGTGTCCTACTAGGGTATATGCGTGTCCTTCTAATAATATAGAAAAATCCGACTAGGGTACAAGCGTGTCCTTCTAATAATATAGAAAAGTGCGAGAGAGAGTGCCGACAAGCTTCAATCTTTAGGAATCTTTTCTTTCTTCACGTGGCATTGCCTCTCGGTGAATAATTGACTCGCCTCTGTGTACCAGTCTTCGCTTTCGGCCATACAGATCTTCATGCGATTAGCCTTCAGAGCTTCTTCTGCCTTCAAGAATCCTTGTGCAGGTGTATGCGTACATACATGCCAAGGCTGCTGCAGCATTGCTTTATTTATTTTTAATTTAACTTGCTTAAATATTCAACATTGCTATTTCATTTTTTTTAGAAGGGGTCTATGCTTGGGATTTCTATCAATATTCGGGTTGGGTATAATCGTCCTCGCCCGATACCAACAATATGGGGAATATTTATATTTTTTAATAACTTTATTTAGCTTAATATGTGATTAGATTTTGATTAGGTTAATTTTGGATTAGGTGAAAGTTGGTAGACAGGAATGCTTTTTATCTTAAATAGTATTTACACTTCACTAGGTAGGGCACTATTCACAATAGTATTTACTAATTAATACACTATTTGGAATAGGGCTTCACTATTCAAAGTAATATTTAATTCAATATGATTACCTTCACGTTCTAACTTGATTATTTATTTGATACAAGATCTATTCTGGGCTAACGAGGCCAACAATTTGTCCGACGGTGTGCGCAGAGGTGTAAAATCCTACTCAGTATTTACCATATTTATCATTATGTTATATCAGATGTAGCTAGTTACGTTCACTTAGCAGTTTTAATTGCAAATTTATGGGGTAAATTCCTATCCTCTTCCCAAGCAGTTCCACCCAAAGGGAACACTTCTCTTCGGCCACAAGGTTCTCATTCAAACGCCACTCTGGGGGGCTACACAGAGAACTACACACGCAGAGGTTTCTCCTATAGGATCCCTAGCATAAGAACTCGTCCCATAAATTTATAAATAAAATACTAACTGAGACCAAGAAACTATATCATTTACATAACATAATTTACATATGGTTTTCCCTTTCGGGAGGCCCCGAAGGGATTACACACAACTAGGAAATTACCTTCAAACTCTTGGTGATCGAGGTGCCTTTTTGGCTATTATATTAGCAGTGGTGGTGGCTAAACTACGAAGGAAACGGTGCTCTGGTTGAGAGTCTTGATGCTCTGAGTGCTTCGTGCTCTCCCGTCTTGTGTTGTGTTCTTGAGCCCAGCGTCTCCTTTTATAGCCGCGAGGGTGGCTGCCGGGAGGCCTTCAGGAGTCTTGCTTCACTTATTTTACACACGGTAGTATACACACGTGTCCTACTAGGGTACATGCGTGTCCTTCAAATAATATAGAAAAATCCTACTAGGGTACAAGCATGTCCTTCTAATAATATAGAAAAGTGCGAGAGAGAGAGTGCCGACAAGCTTCAATCTTCAGAAATCTTTGCTTTCTTCACGTGGCATTGTATCTCGGCGAATAATTGACTGGCCTCTGTGTACCAGTCTTCGCTCTTCGGCCATACAGATCTTCATGCGATTAGCCTTCAGAGCTTCTTCTGCCTTCAAAAATCCTTGTGCCAGTGTATGTGTACATACATGCCAAGGCTGCTTCAGCATTGCTTCATTTATTTTTAATTTAACTTGCTTAAATATTCAACATTGCTTATTCATTTTTTTACAAGGGGTTTTCCCTGCCCATATGATTGATAATACCTTATCAATACAATATATTTTTTAGGATTTCTATCAATATTCGGCTCTGATACCAATAATATGGGGAATATTTATATTTTTAATAACTTTATTTAGCTTAATATGTGATAAGATTTTGATTAGGTTAATTTGGGATTAGGTGAAAGTGGTAGACATGTATGCTTTTTATCTTCAATATTATTTACTGTTCACTAGGTAAGGCACTATTCACAATAGTATTTACTAATTAATACACTATTTGGAATAGTGTTTCACTATTCAAAATAATATTTAATTCAATATGATTACCTTCACGTTCTAACTTTATTATTTATTTGATACAGGATCTATTCTGGTCTGGCGAGGTCAACAATTCGTCCAACGGTGTGTGCAGAGATGTAAAATCTTACTCAGTACTCACCATATTTATCATTATGTTGTATCAGATGTAGCTAGTTACGTTCACTTAGCAGTTTTAATTGCAAATTTATGGGGTAAATTCCTATCGTCTTCCCAGGCAGTTCCACCCGAAAGGAACACTTCTCTACGGCCACAAGGTTGTCATTCAAACGCCACTCTGGGCTACACAGAGAACTACACACGCAGAGGTTTCTCCTATAGGATCCCTATCATAAGAACTCGTTCCATAAAGTCATAAATAAAAATACTAAGTGAGACCAAGAAACTACATCATTTCCATAACATAATTTACATATGGTTTTCCCTTTCGGGAGGCCCCGAAGGAATTACACACAACTAGGAAATTACCTTCAAACTCTTGGCGATCGAAGCGCCTTCTTGGCTATTCTACTAACAGTGGTGGTGGCTAAACTACGAAGGAAACGGTGCTCTAATGGAGAGTCTTGATGCTCTGAGTGCTTCGTGCTCTCCCGTCTTGTGTTGTGTTCTTGAGCCTAGCGTCTCCTTTTATTGCCACGAGGGGTGGCTGCCGGGAGGCCTTCAGGAGTCTTCCTTCACTTATTTTATACACGGTAGTATGCACGCGTGTCCTACTAGAGTACATGCGTGTCCTTTAATAATATAGAAAAATCTGACTAGGGTACAAGCGTGTCCTTCTAATAATATAGAAAAGTGCGAGAGAGAGTGCTGACAAGCTTCAATCTTTAGGAATCTTTGCTTTCTTCACGTGGCATTGTCTCTCGGTGAATAATTGACTGGCCTCTGTGTACAAGTCTTCGCTTTCGGCCATACAGATCTTCATGCGATTAGCCTTCAGAGCTTCTTCTGCCTTCAAGAATCCTTGTGCCAGTGTATGCGTACATACATGCCAAGGCTGCTGCAGCATTGCTTCATTTATTTTTAATTTAACTTGCTTAAATATTTAACATTGATATTTCATTTTTTAGAAGGGATCTTCTCTGCCCATATGATTGATAATAACTTTTCAATAGAATATCTATTTTTGGATTTCTATCCATATTCGGGTTGGGTATAGTCGTCCGCGCCCGATACCAACAATATGGGGAATATTTATATTTTTTAATAACTTTATTTAGATTAATATGTGATTAGATTTTGATTAGGCTAATTTGGGATTAGGTGAAAGTTGGTACACAGGTATGCTTTTTATATTGAATAGTATTTACTGTTCACTAGGTAGGGCACTATTCACAATAGTATTTACTAATTAATACACTATTTGGAATAGTGCTTCACTATTCAAAGTAATATTTAATTCAATATGATTACCTTCACGTTCTAACTTGATTATTTATTTGATACAGGATCTATTCTGGGCTGGCGAGGCCAACAATTCGTCCGACGGTGTGCGCACAGGTGTAAAATCATACTCAGTACTCACCATATTTATCATTATGTTGTATCAGATGTAGCTAGTTACGTTCACTTAGCAGTTTTAATTGCAAATTTATGCGGTAAATTCCTATCGTCTTCCCAGGCAGTTCCACCCGAAGGGAACACTTCTCTACGGCCACAAGGATCTCATTCAAACGCCACTCTGAGCTACACAGAGAACTACACACGCAGAGGTTTCTCCTATAGGATCCCTAGCATAAGAACTCGTCACATAAATTCATAAATAAAGATACTAAGTGAGATTAAGAAACTACATCATTTCCACAACATAAATTTACATATGGTCTTCCCTTTCGGGAGGCTCCGAAGGGATTACACACAACTAGGAAATTACCTTCAAACTCTTGGCGATCGAAGCGCCTTCTTGGCTATTCTACTAGCAGTGGTGGTGGCTAAACTACGAAGGAAATGGTGCTCTGGTGGAGAGTCTTGATGCTCTGAGTGCTTAGTGCTCTCCCGTCTTGTGTTCTTGAGCCAGCGTCTCCTTTTATAGCCACGAGGGGTGGCTGCCGGGAGGCCTTCAGGAGTCTTCGTTCACTTATTTTACACACGGTAGTATGTACACGTGTCCTACTAGGGTACATGTGTGTCCTTCTAATAATATAGAAAAATCCTACTAGGGTACAAGCGTGTCCTTCTAATAATATAGAAAAGTGCGAGAGAGAGTGCCGACAAGCTTCAATCTTCAGGAATCTTTGTTTTCTTCATGTGGCATTGTCTCTCGGTGAATAATTGACTGGCCTCTGTGTACCAGTCTTCGCTCTTCGGTCATACAGATCTTCATGCGATTAGCCTTCAGAGCTTCTTCTGCCTTCAAGAATCCTTGTGCCAGTGTATGCGTACATACATGCCAAGGCTGCTTCAGCATTGCTTTATTTATTTTTAATTGAACTTGCTTAAATATTCAACATTGCTTATTCATTTTTTTTACAGGGGGTCTTCCCTGCCCATATGATTGATAATACTTTATCAATAGAATATCTATTTTTGGGATTTCTATCAATATTATATATATATATATAATGGAAAAACCAAAATTAAAGGAAAAAGAAATCATGAATCGAAACCCTCCCAATTATTTTAGTACCGGTTGGTGTTACCAACCGGTACTAAAGGGCTCCCCGCCCCTGGCGCTGCCTCGTGCCACGTGGTGGCCATTTAGCGATGGTTCGTGCAGAACCGGTACTAAAGGCCCTTACGAACCGGTGCTATAGCCCGGTTCTGCATAATTTCCGAGGAATTGGCTTTAGAGAGGGCCAAAACCTCGCGAACTGTCCGGCGGTCCCCCCCCGGCAGTTCCAAACTAACAGAATCATTGTGCCCGGCGGTCCTCCACCTGGGAGGCCGCCGATCTATCTCCAGATACACCGTCTGAGCTTGTTTTTGCACGCTTGCTTCCTGTGCTGCTGCTAGGTGAATTGGTCCCATTATCCTCACCCTTCCTGCAAGGGTCAAAGCGAGTACATCATCATTTGGTTTCTGGGCACCCTGCACCTCACCAGAGTTCACAACATCCATGGCCAATCTCTTTCTGACCGACGGACCCACCTACATATGGGTATGACCAGTCTTTGCAGGGCTTGTAGCTGTATCCAACGTATCAGGGTCAACAGCCCCCTTCCCTGGTTTATTCATCTGCTGGGATGTAGCGTCATGTTGCCTTGCACCCCCTCGCGTAGGCAGATCCTCCTGGCGCTGTTTATTTGGGCCATCAGCGTACAACCACGCACCGTATTTCTTATCCTTTTTCCTCATGAATTCCATTGCCACATTCTTTGTACTCATGGCCGATAATGCCGCAAACGCTACAAAATCAAGCCAGTTTCTCATATCGAACCAGGAACACCTGCCGTTCTTGGCCTCGAACAATCCTGACAAATTTAGTAAGAGGCTGGCGAACGTCATGGCGGATCCTAACTCTGACATAATCTCCTCTGGTATTCCCATTGAGTCTCATCTCCAAGATCTTACCCGAGTTCTTGAGCAGATGTTGCACAATATTCTGCTTGCAGAACCCATCTGGTAGTTTATGGATTTGTAGCCAGATTGGCATGAACAACATTGGTACCTCCTCGGCTTTGGTGAAACCATCATATGGACACATCAACACGAGCATATACCTGAACAACCACGGACCTTGATCGAGCATGCGCTCCCAATCCCCTAGGCATGAAGCTTGCACGACAAACAGATTCGGTCCAACCGGACTGAACCTAACCGGCTGGGCTGTGTTCCACGCCGCGCGCATCTCCCTGTAGAAAGCTGTTTGGCTGAAGGACTTGTCTGTATGAACCCTAGCTAGGGCAAGCCATCTAACACTTTCGTTGATCTCAGGATCATCCTCATCGATAACCAAGTCATCGAATTCTTCCTCATCCAGGTTCAGTTGTTCCAAGAAATCACCTAGATCTGACTTCATAGCGGCGCTGCCCCCGCCGCTCATTCCCGATTGGGCGTCCGCCGCTGTTGCCATCGCGAACAGTCTGGACGAGAGGACGGACCAAAACCCTACGAGAGGGGAGAGGTTTTGTAACTGGAGGGGGACTCGCTAGCGATTGATCGCCAGGGAGGAGGGGTTTGTGTTGGAGGGGGACTCGCCGGCGATTAGATCGCCAGGGAGGAGAAAAACCCTAGCCGCGGTGTAGGGGAGAAAACTAGCTAGTGTGCTCCCCATCCACTACCTCAGAAATTTAAGTCAAACATTATATTGAGCCGATACAACTATAATGAGCAAATACCTGACATTTGCAAAAGAAGATGCTTAATAGGCATGTCTATATCTTTCATGCCTATATCGCCTCCTTTCCCTTCCCTCACCTTCATAAGCATCGATGAGCTAGAAAACCGGCAAGCATTTGAAAATGTTTTGTGGATTGCATCAGCTAGAAATATCCTTTCTACTAACTACTCCACCCCTTCTAGTATTAGTTTCACATACCTTTCGTAGAAACATCACTTGTTCGCACTTAATTGAGAGTAGAAATCAACACAGCAAAGGGTAGTACTCCCTCCGTTCCATAATGTAGTGCCTATAGATTTTTTAAGAAGTCAAACTTTACAAATTTTGACCAAGTTTATAGAGAAAACTATTTATATCTACAATACCAAAAATATATAATGTGAAACTACATCTTATAATGAATTTAGTGATATATGTTTCGCACTCTAGATGTAAATATTTCTCTCCACAAACTTGGTCAAAGTTTGTGAGGTTTGACTTAAAAAAAAAACTATAGGCACTACATTATGGAACGGAAGGAGTACTAGCATGCATGCATGCAAACCTTAATAAATAATCACAAAGTTATCAGCAAGTCCGATATTATATGTCTAAAGTTGATCATAAGTGGGAATTCTCATTTCCCCTTTTGAAGAAAAAAGCGGCAAAGCGCAGCAACCCAAACAAGTACAGCACGGAATTCAATTGTTTATCAGTACTCCTACTACTGTTTGCTAAAAGTTGATGTGATGATATCATTGACCTGAGGCATTGACAATCACATCCGGCCGATATGTAAGACTAGCCACAATGGGTAGTACTCCCTCCGTCCGGAAATACTTGTCGAAGAAATGGGTAAAAATGGATATATCTAGAACTAAAATGCGTCTAGATACATCCATTTCTCCGACAAGTATTTCCGGACGGAGGGGGTAACATAGAGCAGTAAGATGCCCATGTTACTACTCCATGTTACTATCTCTATAGTGGGGAGTAACATATGTGTGGTAACATGCAATGCTTCACTTATTAGGCTATAGACACATCTTGCCTTGATATATGTGATGTTACTCATACTACTAGTAACTAGCTATGTTACCACATGCCTCTCTTTCTTCATTTATTGTCTGCCACATTATCTATTTTATCTAGATATGTGTGATGTTACTACCTATGTTAGGCTGGTCATAGTGGAGAGTAACTTAGACTAGTAACATGCATATGTTACTAGTCTATGTTACTACCTTCATAGTGGGTAGTGTCATATATGTGGTAACATAGATACCTTCATTTATTACTTTGTAGACTCATTTTGCATTGGTAAGCGCTAGGTGATGGTAACATATTATGTTACTCTATTTACCTCTCTCCTCATTAACTACTTGCCACCTTACTTTTTTTGCTTATGTGGCATCTATGTTATTATCTATGTTACTCCCGCTATGACCAGTCTTACTCTCATTGTGGGTAGTCTAATATGACAGTTTTTTTTTTAATTTCAAAAAAAAAAAACAGTCGCGTAAATAGCGCTAGCTCGCGTTGTCCACGTCAGCAGGGGCGTTTCTGTTCATGGTGGCCAACTGAATGTCTCGTTGTGTCCACATTCACAAAAAAGAACGCCCGGCGCTTCTCGTTCGCTTCGTCGAGAAGAAATAGAGAGACAGAACGTCATCTCGATCCCTTTTCCTTTCCTCTCCCAAAACACACGCCCCTCTCCTCCCTCTCCCACAGCTAGGGTTCCCGCCGCCGCCGCCCTCCCACGCCCGCGGCCTCTCCATCTTGCACCAGGAGCTCCCGCGCCGCCACGTCCCCTCGCCCATGCAGGCCTCGCCGCAGAAGAGAGCTAGCGCGCCCGTGCTGCCGGGTAGCAGCCGCGCCCGGAGGAGGACGTCCATGGAGCCAGCATCCCCGTCGTCGACCTTGCGCAAACGGAAGGTCTTTGCTGCTGGCCGAGGTCGACCAGGTCGACAGCGCGCTCGCCGGCCTGCAGCTCATCCTGGAGCCTACGTACGGTCACTTGCTACCCCCGCCCCCTCCCTATTGATCTTGACATGCCCATGGGGAGCTATGTAGTTACCCCAAAGGTAGAGTTTCTGTCTTTCTTCACGGGCCATGGCTCCTTCTTCCCAAACCCCACTTTGTCTCCCCTTTGACTTGGCTGTTCCTGATCTCGGTGGATGACATGTCTCAAATTTCCATTGGACAGGGCTACTAACATAAAGGAGCAAACTGGAAATTCACCTGCATATTTTAGGTAATTATACCATGTTTTTAAACCCTTCGTGTGCGTATGGTAGGCATGAACTTGTCCCTGCCCTGCAAGTCATGATAAGAGTATGACCTTAAATTCGCCAGAATGAGTTCTTATTTTGATTAGTTTCCTAGATTTGTTTTCTTAGAGTAAAGTGAAAGATAATTTAAGGTCATAAGAACTTTTCAGGATTGCACCATACACCTACATTAGCCATAAAACTAAGGAATTGTTCTTATTTTGAACAATGTAAAAGTTCGCCGCTGCTGGCCGAGGTCGTGTTGGATGCCCATTTGTGGTCCTTTTTTCCCTTGTTCTTGTTGTACACACTATAGATCATTTTCATGGATTTCTGGTATGATTGCTTCAGTGATGATTTTTGCAGAACCACATGCCGATGGTGCACTTGCCTTTGGAATTAAAGATCAGCTTACTACACTGACCAGAGATCATATAAAAATACTTGAATCTACAGCAGTATGAAGGGGTGAGCTAATTCTGTTGTCACTATGCTTCACACTTTTCTGTCATAGTTTGCTTCTTAAAATTTTTGCTACAGATTTCATGGCTAACAAATATGTAAAAGACAGATACAGAGAAGGGGGTCAGGGGAGTGGATTCCCATAATGATGCATGGAAAAAATGTCTTTGGGTCCAACATATACCCTTGTAAGAAAGGAAGAAGCTTCTTGGTAATGGATATGGTTCTCTTATATTTGGTAGGAGGTAGAAAAAATCCAGCATGGGAAAACACCACATTCAATATGGTGTAATTATGATTATCTAAATGAGTACTTGTGGTCTCTTCACGGCCTTATTTTCGGGTCACATACCGACACACGTTTTCAAATTTTCTCTAATAGATCCTACTCTGTTTCAGTACATCTGATTATTTCTCACTAGGATGGCCAATGCGGGATGATGGTGACTTCTTCAAATCTGTGCAAGCTATCTCCTCTTCAGCATCACTGTATTTTTGAAAACGTTAGATCTGAATTTAGAGTGCACTTCTGCAAAAAACAGTTTGTCCTGATTACTATTTATGATTTTATTTCTGCAGGCACTGAGGAATGATTGAATACAGCTAATCATTTTAGAGGTTTGTTGTAGGGTGCTCTACCAAGTATTTTTCTTAAGATATGCTCTTTCTCTGACTGCCATTTTAGCCATCAGTTGAGGATTTAACTTACCAGGTTATATCATCATTAAACATACTTTCTTTTGGAGCCTTGTTTGTTCATGTTTTGTAGTTTTTTTCCAGTATTTGTAAATTCCTGAGGTAACTGAGGAAACACACATTTAGTTGTGTGTTTGAGAAAAAAATATTCATGAGCTTAAGTCTTCAGTGTTAGTGAAAGTTGAAACTATACACTTGCTATTTCTGTAGCGTCATCAGGGGGCAGCTTATTTTATCAACATATGCCAGCCTGCATATTTATTTTGTATGCAAATCTATTCAACCCAAATGCTTAATGGTATTGACTGTACTCTGAATATTGTGGCAGATATCATTTTGAGATTTAACTAGCCTACTTTCTATTGGATTTCAGTATGAATATGTCCTTCCTCTAAATCTGTGGGAAAGGTTCACCAGAAGTGCCAGGTAGATGTAGCACTGACACTACATTCCTAAATATAAGTCTCAAAAGAATATTAGTACACCGGTCTTTATGATGCAATGAACGTTTTCCTAATTGAACTGATGCAGCGAATATTAGCACACCGGTCTTTTTCAACAATACTCCTGACATTAACGACCCAAATGCGTGTTCGATTTTACTGCCATTCGATATCTGTACAAGGTAATATCAAAACATAAAAATATGGAAGGGCATGTTTTTTTTGGTACAATGTGAAGTAGATTCATGAATGCGTAACTGGTACCTTCATTTGAATGAACTTCGTCAAAGAATTTTGCTGCCATGCAATGTTCTTCAGTTATGCGAGTGATGATCTAACGTTGTGCAAGTACACAGTTTCATATGTTAGCTTAGTTAATCCAAACACACCATGCCCATGATCATATGAATAAACTGAAGGACATGCATGATATCACCGAGAGATAATAAAGTGATGTGCCCTGATAAAATATGGATAATTTTTAAGTGTAATTACATTGATTAGATGATGCTGGTTTTGGAAATTTCAAACAATACGTCACCACCTCTGTTTAGAAACACTACAAATAGCAACCTACCTCTGAATCTCATATGCTTCTCTGAGATTTGTATGTCGGCTTACCCATTATGATGCCCTGTAGGTGTCCAAAACACCATTACACAGGTCATTCTGCTTTTGTAATAAGGTATTAGCTTGCATATGTGCAATTTTTAGCTAGCATTATTCTTAGGAGGGTGGAGGCACTATTTCCCCTCCCTCTTCGTCACACGCCTATCAGTCGTCGACATCGCCGCCGACCGCCAAGACCTGGTCTGCTGCGGAATGCGTCGCTAAAAAGATTGAGAAACCTCTTTCCAACATACTTCTATTTGTGATGCTTTGTTCGGGAGTGCTATCATAGTTTCATTGATGTGCTATTGTGCTTATAAGTACTGATGATGGATTCCATTTCTATGGCAAATATCCATTTCATATTTTTGTAGCATTGTTAAGTGTTTTGTTTGCCCTGATTTGCAGTGGGTGTTATCCTCGAAAGAGATCAACTTCCCCTATCTAGTGGCACTAACTTTGTTGCATATGGTGTTCTCATCTGTAGTATGCTTTGCAGCTACAAAGATTTTCAAGATACTTAATACCATCAGATTTTTACATGGTTTCCGTGTATATCTCTAATCTGTGTAATAATTAAGACGTCATACTTTTGGAATTCCAATTACTTTGTTGACATTCAAGAAATCCATATCTTGCTATTTTTTTATGTGAGCTTATCATGTGCTCTTAGTAGCTTACAAAATTTTGATGTACTTCACTTTCCTGAAACTGTACTGCCATGGGTCATTTCGCTAATGGAGGTGTGTGGTGCAACCTAAGCTGGAGTACAACTTGTATGCTCATATATCCCTCCTGTTGCTAATCTACAGGAAGACATTCTATCTTATATTTTTGTTGCCTAAAGAAACAAATGAACCTCATGTTTTCCTTGATAGTCTATTCGTCATGCCGTTGGCTATTGTTATTTGGAGTGTAGATTGAAATGCTTCAGATTTTTGCATCATGTAATAACACAATTATGTTATGAAATCAAACTGTCCTATTTCTAATAAGATTAAGTCTATCTGTTGGCTGCTAATAATTGTGTTCACAAATAAATTATATTGTTGTTTATTAAGTGTTTCTGCCAGATGTGTTCCGCATGCTCATTTGTTTTGCTAATATGATGTTATGGTGGCGTTCATTTGTCCGTTGTACCATTGGGCTGTGTTGCAGCATGTTATGGTGGCGTTCCATTGTCTGAATTTGGATCGTGGTGCAGGTCTCAGCAGCACCCAATGGCAGGCTGAACGATGTGGTGGCATCTCCAAACCCTCAGGTGTCGTCCGCATGGCAGTGGGCAACAATAGGGCAGCAGGAGTACAAGAATGCCAACATGTATGCTAGCGCTGACCCCTACGTAGTATTACTACAGAGGTGAAGCACTAAAGCACCATTTAGTCTGTTGCTGTGTGTTTCCATTGAATTAGTTATCGCAGTTCGAATTAGCCCGATAACAATGCCTTTTGGGATTTGCAGGCTGGGGGATTATTCAGTATATGTGGGCGTTGACGGAGCAGAGTCATTTAACCCTGTGAGTGTTATATCCTGTACTTTACATACCTTTATCCATCCTAAAAAATATCATACCTAGAAAAATTCTCATGGAGAATTTTTATGCATCCATTCCCATACCCTTCATGAGGCGCTCATCTTCCTGCGGTTTTTGGCAATTAAGGATCAGTACTACTTAGTTTCAATTTGTTGGATTGGAACTTAAATTCAAAGATCTTCTCACAGTGTGCTCTTAATCAACAACTTTAAGCATATAACTTTATGAAAAATTAAGGGCCCAATTAAAAAGCAAGATTATCGTTTTATGGGAATTCAGGAGTGAATTTCAATGTCATTTTGTACTGTATATGCTAAATTCGAAGGCTTTGTTAAACTCTCTCTGAGTGATGTTTGTATTAGGGATGAAAAAGAGCTGATGTTCTATCCATTTTCTGATCTCCCTGTTAAATAAATAATCTAGGTAATTGTGATGTTCAATTCAAAAGCATAGCATCAAACTGTGCTATTTTTAATCATATTATGTATATGCCAGTAGTTCTGTAGGATAATTTTCTGAAATAGCACCAAGCTAAGCAATGCCATGGTTACGACTCTAATACACGATTCTTTCCACCAGGGAAATGTGCTAGCAAGGGTATGATCGAGCATGATGGACATGATGGATGGCAGGAAATAGAACTATAGAAAGGGAGATCTCGTCAAGTGTTTTGGCGAATGGCGATGCAATGCTTGTGCTCCGGGGAGCAGGCCAATGTGGTTGGATGAGCTCAGCCCATCAAATGGCGCAATCCGAGTTGTATGCCAAAAATGATTGTCATCAGGAAGCCAAGTTTTCTCTCGAGGAGGGTGGATCCCTTAACTATGAGGTTGTTGCTTTGATATTTCTACTGCCGGCCATGTGTTATAGAAGCAATCTCTGGAGTCCTGTATATTTATTATGTGGACTGCCGTGTGATACTTGACATGTCAATCCATACTCTCAGATGCATTTTATCTAACCATAATGCCGTTGGTTTCAGATAATTTCAAGCCGCAAGATAATGGCATAGACCCAAGCATGTTGTGCTTCAAGATGAGGAGCCAGGCCTGACGACAAACACAGGAAGAGGTGGTGCGGTGGAAGAATACGGCTTGGACAATTCCAGCAAGATGTGGCTCGCGTGGATGTCAGCGATGCAGCAATGAGAAGATCCTTTGGTTTGACTGCTCCCATGTCCTCCCAATCCTTCTGTTTTCTTAGAATTTATTTCTCTTTCTTTCATGAGCAGGGGTTTAATCTTTTGAAGTTTGTACAAGGGGTTTGCTGACCACCTGATTGCCATTCCTCTTCTCCTTGCCTGTCTTTTGGAGCATGTTAGGCTTTGATTTCAATTTAATGTTGTGCTCTATCATCCACCTTGTAAGACTGTCACCTACTATATGATAATATGGACCTATTACCTTGATATGCCTGATGATTGAACACTTTTCTGCTAAGCTTGTGTTAACTCTATTTATATTTTAACAACTGAGCTACTCTGGCATGCATATGCACGTTCACAACTGCACAATCAAGGCAGGTGCGCAAAGGACCGCAGAGGAGGCGCGCCCCAACCACTAGTAACATGCATAGGCGGAGCCGTCAATCTCTTCCACCCTGTTGCTTTCTGACTCGCCGTCCCATCGCCATCAATTCTAATCACCTGTAACTAACAGGCAAGCAAGCTAGTGGTTATATTTTTGTTTTTTTACGCGGGAAGCGACTGGTTAATTAGGTTAGAGGTTAGCCTAGCTTCTTCAGAATCTTCTCTATGAACTCAAATCGATTGCTACAAACTGTCAAGCGACTCAATGAGAGCCGTGGTAAACTCTTGGAACGCTCAGCGCCACTCACTGGTTGATTAACTACATAGCTTATGCTGCAAGCGCTCCAGTGTGTTCATGTCTAATGAGAAAAATCACACTGATCGTCAGATACGTAGATGTGACAAGTTAATTGACGTCAAAAAAGATTCGGTATAACTCCCGTCTGAGTCAGAGGTGATTGATCTTACGTGATTTGGTGGAGACGATGATGGATTAACGATCACCGTGAGTTCCGTACACGGGTTGCCTGGAAAACGATCGAGATTGCGCATCAGGAGAGCTACACCTGAGATGTGACTAGCTTGTTTCTTTCCACCTGACCGGCAAGCAGAAAGAGTGCAGGTAGCATAGCATAATGCAGTACTAGCAATACGATCGATGGCGCGACCAATCAATGCGTTCATGTGCTCTCAAATACTTACTGTATATGTAGGCATGATTAGCTCAAACTACGGACGCGAAATGTCTAAAAGAATCGGGTCGTGCTGCATGCCTCTAGTTTCTTATTGCAGTCAACCGGCTCTGCTGTTTCAGCTTGGAGAGAGAGAGAGAGAGAGAGAATATACGCTCACTTCCTGTCCGTCCAATCCATCACTAGATGCAAACTAAATTTTTACCAACAAGATTTACTAAGTATTACTATATCTCATGTTAGAGCAACTCTAACAGATCCGGCATCCGGTCGGCATGCAAAACACGTTTGCAGTTCGCGGAAAAACACCTTTGCGGGTCAGCGCGGACGGCCGCAGTTGCAGACCCCACATAACGGACCCGTAAAAAAGGATCTTTGCGGAATATGCTTTTTTACGGGTCGGCTTGTGGGGTCTGATCTGGTGCAGCTCCTCCCGACCCGGATAACCTAAATTTGCACCTTAATTTGATCCAACATAATGCATTTTTTTTTACTTTTTCAACAACATTGGATACATAAAGACATCACCAAATCTTTGTCGGGGCTGCGGGAGATGCTCCCCGATCATTCCATCGCTTGGCGCAGCCACCGGCGGCCGGAAAAGGCCAAATCCGGCGGCCCGCGATGAAGGGCCGCAGATCCGCAAATTTGGCGGCCGGCCAACGCAGGTGGGTTGGGGGAGAGGGGAGGCCTCGTGCGTGTGGCGGCCTTTCAGCGTGCTACCGCCGGCTGCTTTAGCCGGAATCTTGGGCGGCGGCCCGGCGACGGGACGAGGGGAGAAAGGGGAGGTGGTTGGTGGGGAAAGCACGGGCTGAAATGTCCCCCACCAACCGCTTCCGCTTATATACAGGGCACCGCAGCGGCGAGGGGGAAACCCGCGTATTCGCGGGTTGGGGCCGAGATTTTGCCGCGCCCCGCAAAAAAATTACGGGCTGGGGCGGGATGCGGGGTCTGATCGGGCAGGTTTTCCCGCCCCGACCCACACTTTGGCGGTTATTTTGCGGGTCGGGGCGGGATGCGGGGTCTGCTAGAGATGCTCTTAGAGCATCTCCAACAGCCGCGCTATATAAGCGCCGCGCTGGAAAACTTATGTTTTTTGCGCACGCGCAG
The DNA here is from genome assembly GCF_002575655.3 of Aegilops tauschii subsp. strangulata. Lineage (NCBI taxonomy): Eukaryota > Viridiplantae > Streptophyta > Magnoliopsida > Poales > Poaceae > Aegilops > Aegilops tauschii. Next base: position 44,738,367 of record NC_053036.3, read on the forward strand.
CCGCTTCAGGCGCAAAAACCGCGCGCGCGGCATAAGTAGTTCGGCGCGGGGGCCGAAAAGGCATCGCGTGCCGTTATTTCGTGTGCCCGCTTCCGCGCGCTGCACAACAACTCGAGCGCCCGCCCCGCTATTGCCCCGCCCGCGCCGCCGCCGGCGAATTTGCCCGATGGACGGACGCGCCGACATTCCTCTCACCCCTTCCTACACCCGCGACCCCTCCGTTGCCGCCGCCGCCGCAAACCCTAGCGCGGGGAGCTTTGGCTTCGCCTCCGCCGGTGCTCCCCCAAGCACCGGTATCGCACGCGGCCTTTTCATGCCGCCACGGACAACCTCGGCGGCGGGTGGCGTCGCGCCGGCGCCCGCCATGAAGCCACGCGCCCCCCTCTCGAAGCTCCCAAATGCGACGCGGGCGAAGGCGGGCAAGGTGTCCGGGAAGAAGAACAAGGCGTCAGACGGCTCCTCTAGGTGGCCGAAGAAGAAGCTTGCAGGCGTGACGCATGTGACGGATGCGGCTGCGACCGAAGCTCCCAAATATCACCATATTGTCTCCAAAATGCATCATATGGCGCGCGTGCTATATTTTGCAGCGGCTGCTGGAGCCAGCGCTCCGCGGCGCGCAAAAACTCGCGGTTCCGGCGCGCCGGCGTCCCGCGCCTGTTGGACATACTCTTAAAGTGGTATCCAAACTTCTCACATGAGACTCTCAGCTCTCAGCCACGGAAAGACGCTCGAGCGTCTTGCAACTTGCAAGGGTCCAGTGTGCAGTTCAAGACTAACAACTAAGCTGACTATAATTAGAAGAGACAGCTCGGTAAACGATGATTACTCTGTACTTTACTCGGTAGTTAACCATGACTTGGAGAAAAGGTGATTCTTGACCTCATGATCCAGCACACGTACAAAGAAACTGAATCGCACGGGTGGTGTGAACGGCCACAGCCTGGCATCATTTGACCAGCCCGGGATATGTTGTACTGTATAATATTTGCAGCGAGCAGTGACGTCCGTCTGACATGTATACTCCTAGTTCAGAAGATGAGTGTCAAACGACAATTACAGAATTAGCACCACCAGATTAACACGGATTGACACAGCCGCGACGTGTGCACACGCGGCCCGTGAGGACGAAGACGGTGCCAAATGCCATCCCCACCAGCGTCCGCGTGGCCCGGCCACACGTCCGCCCATCCGCTAGCTCCCTCCCACCTTCCGATCCGCCGCTCCGCCTCCTATAAAATGACGTGCGTGCGGCTCGATCTCGTCCCACTCCCGTCCATCCATCCATAGCTGCAACTGAAAGTCCCACACATCATCACCCGCACCGCCCTTGTTAGCCAGCCATGACCGCTCTCGACTTCATGCCCGCCGAGAAGGCCCCCCAAGCCGGCAGCGTCACACTCGGCGCCACCCACAACAATGCCGCTGCCGCCGCCGGTGCCGCCGTGCCGGTGCAGCCGCAGCAGCACAGGAGGTTGGAGGGGAAGGTGGCCATCGTCACTGGCGGGGCACGCGGGATCGGGGAGGCGATCGTGCGCGCGTTCGTCCTTCAAGGCGCGCGCGTGGTGATCGCCGACATCGACGACGCGGCAGGGGAGGCGCTGGCGGCTGCGCTGGGCGGCGCCTGCTGCAGCTACGTGCACTGCGACGTGTCGGTGGAGGCCGACGTGGAGCGCGCCGTCGGGTGCTGCGTGGCGCGGTACGGGCGGCTGGACGTCCTCTGCAACAACGCCGGCGTGCTGGGCCGGCAGGCGCCGCCCGCGGGCACGGGCGCCAAGAGCGGCGGCATCGCGTCCCTGGACGCCGCCGAGTTCGACCGCGTGCTGCGCGTGAACACGCTGGGCGCGGCCCTCGGCATGAAGCACGCGGCGCGGGCCATGCTGCAGCGCCGCGGCGGCTGCGGCGGCGGGAGCATCGTGTCGGTGGCGAGCGTGGCCGGCGTGCTGGGCGGGATGGGCCCGCACGCGTACACGGCCTCGAAGCACGCGCTCGTGGGGCTGACCAAGAACGCGGCCTGCGAGCTCGGAGAGCACGGCATCCGCGTGAACTGCGTCTCCCCCTTCGGGGTGGCCACGCCAATGCTGGTGAACGCGTGGCGCCACGGCAACCATGGCGAGGACGAGGAAGGGGGCGCGCCGGCGCCGGTTAGCGCGGAGGAGGTCGAGAAGGCGGAGGAGATGGTGCGGGGCATGGCGACGCTCAAGGGCCCGACGCTGAGAGCCGATGACATCGCGGAGGCGGCGCTGTTCCTGGCCAGCGACGAGTCGGGGTACATTTCCGGGCACAACCTCGTCGTCGACGGCGGCGTCACCACCTCCAGGAACGTCATCGGGCTGTGATAGATGATGAAGTCAAACCGATTGAGATGTAGTTGGAGGGTAGTACGTGCTCGAGTGTCGCAATCAAGTACAACTCCAGTGAGTGGGCCAAGCGCATGCATGAACTGTACTTAAATTAATTATAGGTTGGCACTAGTGGTAAGTAGGAGTAATTAGCTGGTGTTTATTGGTGTGTTTGACCTGAGTGGTTCATGTGATGAACTATGGATTTGCCTGTTTTTCTTCTTCGTTACCTAAATTGTTGTCGTGCCCGGATCAAGAATAACTGTTTAGTTCAGTAGTAACGAAGTGACGCTGGAGTAGGAAAATACACAGGAGCTCCTGGATGCTTCACCCCCTATACGAATATTAAGCGTAAAAATACGAAAAAAATCAAAAATAAAATAAAATTTAGGGATATCAAACCAGGGTTCTCAATCTACTCACGTGTGAAATTTCATGAAAAAATACCAAGAAATGTATCCATGGCGAAGGAAATACTGTCCGTACAAAAATCCATCCAAACAGATTTTTTCTATACATAGGAATTTTTTGTCTCTTTTGTTACGAATACGTTTGCTGGTTGTCGTGGTACTAAGACTGACAGTAGAATAGGGGGGGTAGTATGGAGAGGCAAGATCCTAGCTATGGCGAAGTTGTACACACGAGTTTTACGAGTTCAGGCCCTTCTCAGAAGAAGTAATAGCCCTACGTCTCGGAGCCCGGAGGCGGTCGACTGGATTATGCGTACGTGTGTTTACAGGGGTGCGAACCCTTGTGCATGTGGAGGGGGTGGCTTATATAGAGTGCGCCAGGACCCCAGCCAGCCCACGTTACAAGAGTTTTAAGGTACATCAAGAGAGGGGCGTTACTGGTAACGCTAGTAATAAAGAGACATAATGATCATTAAAGCTATGGTGTAATGTCCGACCGTTGCAGCGTAGAGTGGCTTTAGATCTTCTAGCGGTCGAGTGACTCCGAGTATCTCGAGTGGAATGCTTCATGGTCAAGTGGATGATGACTCCTCTTCGAATGCTTCTGGTTTTAGGGCGATGTCCTTGGGAAGGGTATCTAGGTCAGGCCTATGACCCTATCCTAGGTACATAGCTTCATCATTAGCCCCCGAATGGATCAGGGTTTGAGTGGAGAAGGAGTTGGAAATACTTCCGACTCACTTTTCGCGCTTCGGATGTGTCTTGTTCGGATTGACGGACCAGCATGATAACGCCAACTTCTTTTTCAGTCGCCTTGGTCCATTCCTGGTTTTGTTGAGTGAACTTTTGCTGAAAGAACTTCGAGTGTTAATATGGAGAAGATCTTCCGTCTGACAGGTTGTTCTGCTATCCGCGGATCTCGCGGTATTCGAATTTTGGGAAGCGCGCGGGGCGGAGGAGGCCGCAGTAATCAGGCCGGATAAGGCAAGGTCGCCTCGATTTCCGCGCCACCTTTTTCGCCACGTATCGCGCGTGCGACTGTTGCGGGATTTGATAAGATCGCCCGGGCCTACAAGTCAGTCACTCGGAAGCAACCTCATATAAGGCGCCGGACTGAGGTTTTTTGAACAGTGCGCCCTCATTCTTCTTCCCTCCTCTCAGTTTTCTCCACCGCGTCCGTTCCTGCTCCAGCGCCGCCACTTCGCTCGAGCTCTGTCCGCTGCGATGGGGAAAGAGAAGACATTGGCCCTGGAGCGCGCGAAGAAGACGACGACGAAGGCGAAGGGGAAGAAGACCAGCCGGGGCGGATCCTCGTCGAGGTCTGGTCTATCGCGCGGCTGGATCCTGGGCGACTGGATCCGGTCGACGATCCGCCAGGACAACATCGACGATCTGGCGGAGGAGGGACTGATTCCCCACGGATTTGCGCGGCTCCCGGGGAATGAGATTGAGCCTCGGCCGCATGAGGGTGAGTGCGTTCTCCTCGCCACCCACATTGACCGCGGGTTTTCTTTGCCTTCGCACCCTTTTTTCCGAGCTTTCTTGAACTTCTTTGGGGCACAACTTCACCACTTCTCCCCCAACACCATCGTGTATCTTGCTGCTTTCGTGTCTCTATGCGAAAATTTCTTGGGTTGTCGACCACACTGGGGCCTCTTCAAGCACATTTTCATGTGTCGTTCTCAGTCGGTCAAAAAGGCCAATCCGAGTGACGAGAAAACAAAAGTAATTCAGATGTGTGTGGGTCTTGGAATCCAAATGAGGGGTAAGAGCTCTTTCCCAGCCATAATCCTTCCCGAGTCAGTCCGAGGATGGCAGTCGACCTGGTTTTACTGCAAAGACCAGCCGACTCCAGGACAGTCGACTGGACTTCCTCCCTTTTCCATGGCTCGTGTGGAGAAGCCCTCCGCCTTAAAAGTGACCCCGGGGGAGAAAGCGGAGGTGAAGGTGCTAGTTGAGCGAGTGGTCTACCTCATCCGTGAGGGCGTGACCGATATGGATCTGCTGGAAGTCTTCCTCAGACGACGTATTCAGCCACTTCAGGCCCGTGACCATCCGATGTGGATGTATTCAGGCATTGAAGATTCCACTCGGGTGCATCCAGAAGAAGTCGATGAGGACACGGTGGAGAAGTGGTTGAGGGGTATCACTGGCAACAAAGATAACCCCAGAGGGGCCAGGAGAATCCATCCACTTGACGAATCCTACGAACCAGACAAGGTCCAATTCTGAATTACCGAGTGTACCTTGATTTATCATGCGATTGTTTATGGCCTCCCGACTGATTTTGTCCTGCTTGTTTTCTTCCAGGCCCTTATTGAGATGTATTCGATGCCCAACGGAGAGCAGGAGCAGGACCCGGAAGGGGAGGCAAGCGGAAGTGAAAGCGGTGAGTGGCATTCTAACAACGAAGGGGACGAGGAGAGCGACGACCCGAGTGATGAAGAAGAGGTCGACTCACCTCCCCGCAGGGAAAGGCGGTCCAAGCTCACCCACGATCCGGCAAGCGCCCGCGACAAGGCGACCGTTCAGACCGGGCAGTCGTCAAAGCGTCCTCGGACGTCGTCTCCGGCGCCGACTGAAAAGGCCCCGAAACACTCCAAGGTTGTAGTGCAGAAGACCCGGAAAGCGCTGCCCAGAATCAAAATTGACATCCCTGTTGCCTCTGCGTGAGTGTCCTGTCTTCATTTTACCCGAAGTTTTGTGCTGTCCATTTTTCCTTGATTTGACCGAATGAATCTTGAAACTAGCAGTGCCGCTACCTCTGGGACCTCTGCTTATAAAAACGGGGATGAGGACATGGAAGATGCGGTCACCTCCAACCCAGGTATAATCTTTGTGATCTTGTCTTAGCTTTGTCGATTGAACTGCGATATAATCAATCAAGGATGAAATTTCGACGACTGATCTTTTTACAGCTCCTCTCAACGTCATTAACCTCCCCGACGACGATGAGGACGAGCCACAGAGGCCCTTGGGGAGAAGAAACAGGAAAACGTCCGCTGGCAAGACGCCTCAGTCGACGCCGGTGGCGGAACCGGTAATTCAGGACGCCGACGATGCCAATCGGACTTCTGTCTCCTTCGCTATGCCGTTGTCGAGTGCACAGCCTTCAGCCTCAGTCGCACAGACTCCCGCCGATCCACCATCACTTTTTGCTGCACATTACGTCCCAGAGGACCAGGTGGGTGCTGCAAAAGAGGCTATACGCCAGGCGGGCATTATGATGGAGAAAATGAAGATGGTGCGGGAAGCCAGCCAAGCTGCTTATGATGCTAGTTCCGCTCTCCAGAGCAACGTCCAGGTTAGTAGGCTGTCAACTGACTCTTTTGGCTTGTTCTGGTAGGATATGGTACCTGAAAACTTTCTTTCCAAGAATCTTTTCATCTGTCCGCGCTTCGCATCTGTACACCCACTGGGTGTTTTGATTTGCCACTGAGCAAACTCTCACTTTGAGATGACTATGTTGTTGTCGATTGAATCTTTGAACCAGTGGGGGCACGCTGAGTGCACCCACTGGGTGTAGTCCCCGAGACCATAGTTGACTGCGGGCAGTCGACTGTGGTCTGAGAATCGGATTTTTCCACTCGTCTTGGATATTTCACGTCGAGTGGAAACTGAATCAGTGGGGGCACGCTAAGTGCGCCCACTGGGTGTAGTCTCCGAGACCGTGGTCGACTGCGGGCAGTCGACTATGGTCTTAGTTTTTCTTCTCTCTCTTTTTTTACACTCAACCTGGACGGACCACGTCGAGTGGAATCTGAACCAGTGGGGGCACGCTAAGTGCACCCACTGGGTGTAGTCCCCGAGACCGTGGTTGACTGCGGGTAGTCGACTACAGTCTGAAAACAATTTGAATTTATCAAACTATTGTTCTGAAGTGATTGATCTTTCCATCTGTCAATTGACTGACTCTTGATTACAGAAATCTTGCGAACTCGGAGTTCGTTTTGCTGAATTGGAGAAAAAACAGATTCAGCTCAATCTCGATCTGGAACTGGCCAAGACAAATCTGCAGAAGGCCAAGGATGAAGCTGCTGGTAAGAGAAAAATCGCCGACTGACTCGTCTTTGTGCCATATCTTATTTTACTTTTTTGAACCGAACGTTGTTTCTTTCCAGAGAAAATGAATCAAGCTCTGGCGAAGAAGGACCAAGATCTTGTGGCCGCACAGAAAGCAGCTGACGAGAAAACTGCACTCGCCGAACAAAAACTAGCTTTAGTCGGCAAATTGGAGGAAGAAAACACCAGGCTGAAAACTACTCTTGATGAAGCCAATAAGGAAGCGACCCGCCTGAAGAAGGACAAGAACAATCTGAACGAGAAGATGGAAGGTATTTCTCGCAGGAGGGACGACTTGGAGAATTATCTGGGAGGTCTTGCCAAGAAGCTGTTCATCATGCTTGAAGGTATTCCCTTTGACCCGACTGACTCATTTCTATCGACTCGACATTCAATCACTGACCCATCTTTGAATTGTATGTGCAGAATTTTGCCGGAACTTCGAAGAAGAAACTGGGCGAGTTGAGACAAGCTTGGACCCCATCCATTCTCCAGTTAAAGACGAGGCTGCCATGAATGTACTCCGATTGGAATCTCGTGTTGCGGGTGTTATTGATTACCTTGCTCGACTGAAGGTCGCAATGTCGCGGATCGACACAGCACTCTGGCCAGGGGCAACACTCCAGAATGATCTTGAGTCTCTGATGACTCGACTTAATGAGATTCCCGGTCAAGTGCAAGAATAGAAGAAGTCTTCTGCCCGGTGCGGCGCTGATGTGGCCCTGTCTTTGGTTCGTGTTCACTACAAGGAAGCGCGAGAAGAGAAGCTGGCAGCGATCAAGGTTGCCAACACCAAGAGGCATAACTTCCAATCCTTCATGGAGACCTTCATTGCTGCTGCCACTCGGATCGCCGATGGAATTGACCTGGACGAATTCGTCGAGCCTGCCAGCCCTCCTCCTGCGGAGTGAACAAACTCTTATGCTCCACCTTAAATTTGCCTCGGGATGCCGAGTGATTTTTGTAACCGTTAAACTCCTTCGGGCTTGATGCCCGAGTACTTTAATCCGTGGTCGGAACTTTAGGATTTATCTGGATTTGGTTTATCTCCGAATATGTTTGTGCTTGCCTTCGAGTGGAACTTATTCTTCACTCGGAACATTTTTGTACTTGAGATGTAGCTCTGGGGAGGAGGTTCCAGTCGACCTGCACCTCGTCGTCCTTGCGGATCAGGATGGAGCGCACGTTGTACTTGTGGCGCAGCTCCGCAGGAGAAGGTTGCAGTCGACCTGCACCTCGTCGTCCTTGCGGATCGGGATGGAGCGCACGTTGTACTTGTGGCGCAGCTCCGCAGGAGAAGGTTGCAGTCGACCTGCACCTCATCGTCCTTACGGATATGGGCGTGTTTTAAACTTAGGCGAGTACAGGGCTGCAGCTAAACCCCCGAGTGGGAGGGTTGCTCTCCACTCGGTAGGATTTTTTACACTTAGGCGAGTACTGGACTGCAACTAAGCCCCCGAGTGGGAGGGTTGCTCTCCACTCGGTAGGATTTTTAAACTTAGGCAAGTACTGGACTGCAGCTAAGCCCCCGAGTGGGAGGGTTGCTCTCCACTCGGTAGGATTTTTTAAACTTAGGCGAGTACTGGACTGCAGCTAAGCCCCCGAGTGGGAGGGTTGCTCTCCACTCGGTAGGATTTTTTAAACTTAGGCGAGTACTGGACTGCAGCTAAGCCCCCGAGTGGGAGGGTTGCTCTCCACTCGGTAGGATTTTTTAAACTTAGGCGAGTACTGGACTGCAGCTAAGCCCTCGAGTGGGAGGGTTGCTCTCCACTCGGTAGGATTTTTTAAACTTAGGCGAGTACTGGTGATGCGGAGCATCCCAAGGTCATCCCCATAGACCTACCATCGTCTCATCAAGTGCCTAGTGGACCCATGACTCGATCACGTGCAAGAGCTCTCGAGACCGAGGTGACATCTCTCCTCTCACAATTCCACTTCGATGACCATGAGACATGGCTACTACCTCAAACGGAGACATTGTGCATACTCAGGTATCAAGGAGTTAGCCATGGAGACGCCAAGGAGCAAGGAGAATCCAAAGAGGAAGATGGACGTGAAGACGGAGAAGGAAAAGGGCTAAGTCAGCAGAAGCCCGGACAATCCGGACCGCCGTCCGGACGATCCGGCCTCAGCCCGGATGATCCGGACCCCTGCCCGGACGATCCGGCTAAGATGCCCAACGACACCCGAAGCTTCAACATGAAGCCGGATCATCCGGACCCAGGCCCGGATCATCTGGCCACACCCGGACGTCCGGACCCGGACCCGGACATCCGGCCCTTCCGCAGCTGCTCCAACACAACCGGATCATCCGGACACCGACCCGGATCATCCGGACCCCCGAAGCCCGGATCATCCGGACCAACTCCCGGATCATCCGGCCACCGCCTGCGTGCGTGACCTGGGCCGAGGCCCGTGTACCTGCTTCGTCCCCTCACTTACCCCTTCGCCCCTTGGGCTATAAATAGACCTTCTCCTCCCCATTTTTAGGGTCAGCAAAGTAGTAGCTCATATGTGAGGATAGCTTTTGCTCATCCATACGGATCGTCTCCTCGAGAGTGACCGCGGCCCCTCTACGGAGAAGATCCCCTTGGATTCAAGACCCCCTTTTGGGTGGCCCCATCAAGACCTCCTTACGGAGAAGAACCGGTTACCTTTGTACCGTCCTTTGTTGGATTTGGACCTTGTATCTTACCTTTGTGTTCATCGATCTAGCGCATGTGTGATCTATTCTTGTTGGTCGATTGATTTCTCTCGTGTTCCCCTCGTGTTTTCCCTCGTGTTCATCACGTTCTTCGTAGGGATCCGCTCCTTTCGTGAAAGATTGGCCATCTAGGGTTCCACCCTACATCATCTTGGTATCATGAGCCACGTTGATCACGATTTCGGAGCCTCCCCTCTTCGTTTTCTAGCTTGATTTTGTTGTTTTTCATCCTAATCCGAAAATCCCCACAAAAATAACCCCATTTTTTTGTGATTTGTGAGTTTTGATGACGTTTTGTTGGTTTTGATCCGTGAGTTTGATGTGTTGCAAGTGGATCTAGCCTTCCCTCACCATCTCCACCTCGCAATCCCTCCAAAATCCGTGAAATCCCCGAATTTGTGGCCGTTTTCGAGTTCATCCCGAGCCATCCCGGAGCGAGATTGACCCGCCCGGATCATCCGGCTGTTTGCCCGGATCATCCGGATCCACCCAGATCATCCGGCTCCTGGCCCGGATCATCCGGCTTCTTCTGTCGAAACTGCATTTCCTACAGTTTTTGACCACCGCCGCCTACGCCTCCGCATACCCACTTCGACCACCACCACCTAACTTCCGCAAACCCCTCCGCAAACCCTTCCAATACCCCAAACCATACCACCAATTGACCGCTACCTATTCCGACACTTTTTGTCACGTTTGGTTTTGAGAATTTGAGTTGTGGCTCACCGTTTCCTCTCGTGTTTCGGCTACATAGGGACGGTTCAACATCAACATCACCACTGCTCATCTTCGCCAAGGACTACTACGAACGACTACACCCTTGTGGTATCAACTTCACATTGGTATCATCTTGGTATCATGATCTCATCATACTCTCTTGCATTTGCATTGATAACCCCATAGCCTTACTTTTGCGTAGCTTTCCCATCGAGACTAGCCTTTGAGTATTGCCGGCAACGTGACTTGTGCACATTAGTGATCATACTTCCCATAGCATACATACTATCATCGTGTTGCATATCTTGGAATCATCTCTTGTGTCACAAAGTTGTCATTGCATTCACAATTGCTATCTTGGTTCGTGAAGCATTGCATGAAACAAGAGCTCAAACAACAAAGAGCCAAACAAGCTTTTAAGAAAAAGGGAAAGATAAGCAACGAGCTTATAAGCAAGAACCATAGCATCATACAACATTAAGATTGTCATACTCGATCATCTTGGATCATATCTCTGGAACATCCTACATAGAGCATACTTGGGATAGAAGTCGTTGCATTTTTGCTTAGAAGGTTGTGCACAAGTTTGTATCCGCCTATTGTGCAATCGTGCTAGCGTTTCTCTAGTGTTGTGCAACAAGAGCATTTTCGTGGATTCCACATTTTGGCTCACCCTTGGTTGCACGACCCCATTTATCTTTCCGTGTGTTGTGTTTCCGTGTACCATATCTTGCTATTGGTCTACTTGTTGCATTTACAAGTCGCGAATCTTCTCCAACATTATTGAATCTTGCTTACATTCGCATCAAAAATTGTGCCACCATCCTAACCAAGCTCCACCATAAGCTTTTACTTGTGTAGGTGTGAGGAACCGACAAGAGTTGGTATCAATTGTGCTATTTCCTTGTTACACATTGGAGTGATCTTTGATCCATCTTCAACATTGGTCAAGGTACATTTGGTATTGGTTCTTCCTTTTCTCCCACTCGCATATCTTTGTTTGGAATGATGGATAGGCCAAGTACTTCTACCAACCCACTCTTATTGGAGCAAGACAACGACATGTCATCCTACGTCGCCAAGACTCAACTATTTGGTGCACATCGGGCTTTGCATCAAGAACAACTTGCTTTGGGCGACCGCATCGACAATCTCGCCACCGACCTACGACAATCCGAGCAACGTACAAGAGAATACTTCGACACATCCATGAGTTCCCTCAAAGAAGATATCCGAACCATGATGGTCCGCTCTTCTACAACTTCGTCCTCTTCAAGACGGAGCCGCTCAAGTCGACACTCCGACGACACCCTCTCCGGTTCAATTACACCGACATCGAACACTCTTCGTCGTGCCGCGCGTCAAGACCGTCAAGCTAACCGCAATCCTCTACACGACACCGACTCTCAAGAGCATCGACATTGTCAAAACCAAGCTGCTTTCGCACAAGCACAAGAACGGCAACGCCAACGACAACAAGAACAAGAGGAGCGACCGCGACAACATCAAGATGCACAAGACGCCGAGGCGCAACGTCAAGAACAACAACTACGTGAAGCTCAAGCACTTGAGGCGCAACGTGCCCTTCATGATTCAAGTCGTGCCATAGCCAATCGAGGCCGACAAGCTCGACTACATCAAGAAGCACTTCGCGACAAAGCTCAAGAAAGCATTTTCCAAGCACGTGTGCATCGACAAGCTCCTCGTCAAGATCGACAAGCTCCTCGTCAAGATAGACAAGCTCCTACTCAAGCGAGACAAGAACGTCAAGTCCATCGAGAGCAAGAAGACAATGGACCCCCTCCTCGCCAAGAGCAACATGAGGAAGACAACCCTCCTCGCCAAGAGCAACATGAGATTGTCAATCCTCACCGACATGGGCGTCATCATCCCCGACCCCACACAATGAAGAGCAACGATATGGCAAGCTAAAGTTCACCATGCCCAAGTTTACCGGAAGCAATGACCCCGAAGAATACATATCATGGGCATTGATGTTGGAAATATGCCCTAGAGGCAATAATAAATGGTTATTATTATATTTCTTTGTTCATGATAATAGTCTATTATTCATGCTATAATTGTATTGTCCGGAAATCGTAATACATGTGTGAATGCATAGACCACAACGTGTCCCTAGTAAGCCTCTAGTTGACTAGCTCGTTGATCAACAGATAGTCATAGTTTCCTGACTATGGACATTGGATGTCATTGATAACGGGATCACATCATTAGGAGAATGATGTGATGGACAAGACCCAATCCTAAGCATAGCATAAAAGATCGTGTAGTTTCGTTTGCTAGAGCTTTTCCAATGTCAAGTATCTTTTCCTTAGACCATGAGATCGTGCAACTCCCGGATACCGTAGGAGTGCTTTGGGTGTGCCAAACGTCACAACGTAACTGGGTGACTATAAAGGTGCACTACGGGTATCTCCGAAAGTTTCTGTTGGGTTGGCACGGATCGAGACTGGGATTTGTCACTCCGTGTGACGGAGAGGTATCTCTAGGCCCACTCGGTAATGCATCATCATAATGAGCTCAATGTGACTAAGGCGTTAGTCACGGGATCATGCATTGCGGTACGAGTAAAGAGACTTGCCGGTAACGAGATTGAACAAGGTATTGGGATACCGACAATCGAATCTCGGGCAAGTAACATACCGATTGACAAAGGGAATTGTATACGGGATTGATTGAATCCTCGACACCGTGGTTCATCCGATGAGATCATCGTGGAACATGTGGGAGCCAACATGGGTATCCAAATCCCGCTGTTGGTTATTGACCGGAGAGGCATCTCGGTCATGTCTGCATGTCTCCCGAACCCGTAGGGTCTACACACTTAAGGTTCGGTGACGCTAGGGTTGTAGAGATATGTGTATGCGGAAACCCAAAAGTTGTTCGGAGTCCCAGATGAGATCCCGGACGTCACGAGAGGTTCCGGAATGGTCCAGAGGTGAAGAATTATATATAGGAAGTCAAGTTTCAGCCACCGGGAAAGTTTCGGGGATTACCGGTATTGTACCGGGACCACCGGAAGGGTCCCGGGGGTCCACCGGGTGGGGCCACCTATCCCGGAGGGCCACGTGGGCTGAAAGTGGAAGGGAACCAGCCCTTAGTGGGCTGGGGCACCCCCCTTGGGCCTCCCCCCATGCGCCTAGGGTTGGGAACCCTAAGGGGGGGAGCTTCCCCCTTGCCTTGGGGGGCAAGGCAACCCCTTCCCCCCTTTGGCCGCCGCCCCCCCTTGGAGATCCCATCTCCCAGGGCCGGCGCCCCCCCAGGGGGCCTATATAAAGGGAGGGGGAGGGAGGGCAGCAATACACAGCCTTGGGCGCCTCCCTCCTCCCCTGCAACACCTCTCTCTCTCTCGCAGAAGCTCGGCGAAGCCCTGCCGGAGACCCGCTACATCCACCACCACGCCGTTGTGCTGCTGGATCTCCATCAACCTCTCCTTCCCCCTTGCTGGATCAAGAAGGAGGAGACGTCGCTGCACCGTACGTGTGTTGAACGCGGAGGTGCCGTCCGTTCGGCACTCAGTCATCGGTGATTTGGATCACGGCGAGTACGACTCCGTCATCCACGTTCATTGGAACGCTTCCGCTCGCGATCTACAAGGGTATGTAGATGCACTCCCTTCCCCTCGTTGCTAGTACACTCCATAGATGCATCTTGGTGAGCGTAGGAAAATTTTAAATTATGCTACGATTCCCAACAGTGGCATCATGAGCCAGGCCTATGCGTAGTTACTATGCACGAGTAGAACACAAAGAAGTTGTGGGCGTTGAGTTTGCCAATTCTTCTTGCCGCTACTAGTATTTTCTTGTTTCGGCGGCATTGTAGGATGAAGCGGCCCGGACCGACCTTACACGTACGCTTACGTGAGACAGGTTCCACCGACTGACATGCACTAGTTGCATAAGGTGGCTAGCGGGTGTCTGTCTCTCCTACTTTAGTCGGAACGGATTCGATGAAAAGGGTCCTTATGAAGGGTAAATAGAAATTGGCAAATCACGTTGTGGTCATACGTAGGTAAGAAACGTTCTTGCTAGAAACCTACAAACCACGTAAAAACTTGCAACAACAATTAGAGGACGTCTAACTTGTTTTCGCAGCAAGTGATATATGTGATATGATATGGCCAGAAGATGTGATGAATGATATATGTGATGTATGAGATTGATCATATTCTTGTAATAGGAATCACGACTTGCATGTCGATGAGTATGACAACCGGCAGGAGCCATAGGAGTTGTCTTTATTATTTTGCATGACCTGCGTGTCATTGAATAACGCCATGTAAATTACTTTACTTTGTTGCTAAACGCGTTAGCCATAGAAGTAGAAGTAATCGTTGGCGTGACGATGAAGACACAATGATGGAGATCATGATGATGGAGATCATGGTGTCATGCCGGTGACGAAGATGATCATGGTGCCCCGAAGATGGTGATCAAAGGAGCATAATGATATTGGCCATATCATGTCACTATTTGATTGCATGTGATGTTTAATCATGTTTTTGCATCTTATTTGCTTAGAACGACGGTAGTAAGTAAGATGATCCCTTATAATAATTTCAAGAAAGTGTTCACCCTAACTGTGCACCGTTGCGAAGGTTCGTTGTTTCGAAGCACCACGTGATGATCGGGTGTGATAGATTCTAACGTTCGAATACAACGGGTGTTGACGAGCCTAGCATGTACAGACATGGCCTCGGAACACACGCAATACACTTAGGTTGACTTGACGAGCCTAGCATGTACAGACATGGCCTTGGAACACGGAGGACCGAAAGGTCGAGCATGAGTCGTATAGAAGATACGATCAACATGGAGATGTTCACCGATCTTGACTAGTCCGTCTCACGTGATGATCGGACACGGCCTAGTTAAACTCGGATCATGTTTCACTTAGATGACGAGAGGGATGTCTATCTGATTGGGAGTTCATTAAATAATTTGATTAGATGAACTTAATTATCATGAACATAGTCTAAAATCTTTACACTATGTATTGTATATCAAATGGCCAACGTTGTCCTTAATTTCAACGCGTTCCTAGAGAAAACCAAGCTGAAAGATGATGGCAGCAACTACACGGACTGGGTCCGGAACCTGAGGCTCATCCTCATAGTAGCCAAGAAAGATTATGTCTTAGAAGCACCGCTAGGTGATGCACCAATCCCACAAAACCAAGACGTTATGAACGCTTGGCAGCAGCGTGCTGATGATTACTCCCTCGTTTAGTGCGGCATGCTTTACAGCTTAGAACCGGGTCTCCAAAAGCGTTTTGAGAAACATAGAGCATATGAGATGTTCGAGGAGCTGAAATTGGTTTTCCAAGCTCATGCCCGGGTCGAGAGATATGATGTCTCCGACAAGTTCTTCAGCTGTAAAATGGAGGAGAACAGTTCTGTTAGTGAGCACATACTCAGAATGTCTGGGTTGCACAACCGCTTGACTGAGCTGGGAGTTAATCTCCCGGATGACGCGGTCATTGACAGAATCCTCCAGTCGCTTCCACCAAGCTACAAGAGCTTTGTGATGAACTACAATATGCAGGGGATGGAAAAGACCATTCCCGAGGTATATTCAATGCTGAAATCAGCGGAAGGGGAGATCAGAAAAGAACATCAAGTGTTGATGGTGAATAAAACCACTAAGTTCAAGAAGGGCAAGGGTAAGAAGAATTTCAAGACGGACGGCAAGGGAGTTGCCGCGCCCGGTAAACTAGTTACCGGGAAGAAGCCAAGAAATGGACCCAAGCCCGAGACTGAGTGCTTTTATTGCAAGGGAAGTGGTCATTGGAAGCGGAACTGCCCCAAATACTTAGCGGACAAGAAGAAGGCCGGCAACACCAAAGGTATATGTGATATACATGTAATTGATGTGTACCTTACCAGTACTCGTAGTAGCTCCTGGGTATTTGATACCGGTGCGGTTGCTCATATTTGTAACTCAAAACAGGAACTACGGAATAAACGGAGACTGGCGAAGGACGAGGTGACGATGCGCGTCGGGAATGGTTCCAAGGTCGCTGTGATCGCCGTCGGCACGCTACCTCTGCATCTCCCTACGGGATTAGTTTTAAACCTCAATAATTTTTATTTAGTGCCAGCTTTGAGCATGAACATTGTATCTGGATCTCGTTTAATTCGAGATGGCTACTCATTTAAATCCGAGAATAATGGTTGTTCTATTTATTTGAGAGATATGTTTTATGGTCATGCCCCGCTGGTCAATGGTTTATTTTTGATGAATCTCGAACGTGATGTTACACATGTTCATAGTGTGAATACCAAAAGATGTAAAGTTGATAACGATAGTCCCACATACTTGTGGCACTGCCGCCTTGGTCACATTGGTGTCAAGCGCATGAAGAAGCTCCATGCAGATGGACTTTTGGAGTTTCTTGATTACGAATCATTTGACACGTGCGAACCATGCCTCATGGGTAAGATGACCAAGACTCCGTTCTCCGGAACAATGGAGCGAGCAACCAACTTATTGGAAATCATACATACTGATGTGTGCGGTCCAATGAGTGTTGAGGCTCGCGGAGGATATCGTTATGTTCTCACTCTCACTGATGACTTAAGTAGTTATGGGTATGTCTACCTAATGAAACACAAGTCTGAAACCTTTGAAAAGTTCAAGGAATTTCAGAGTGAAGTTGAGAATCAACGTGACAGGAAAATAAAATTCTTACGATCAGATCGTGGTGGAGAATATTTGAGTCACGAATTTGGTACACACTTAAGGAAATGTGGAATAGTTTCACAACTCACGCCGCCTGGAACACCTCAAAGAAATGGTGTGTCCGAACGTCGTAATCGCACTCTATTGGATATGGTGCGATCTATGATGTCTCTTACCGATTTACCGCTCTCATTTTGGGGCTATGCTTTAGAGACTGCCGCATTCACTTTAAATAGGGCTCCGTCTAAATCCGTTGAGACGACACCGTATGAATTATGGTTTGGGAAGAAACCTAAGCTGTCGTTTCTAAAAGTTTGGGGATGCGATGCTTATGTCTAGAAACTTCAACCTGAAAAGCTCGAACCCAAATCGGAAAAATGCGTCTTCATAGGATACCCTAAGGAAACTATTGGGTATACCTTCTACCTCAGATCCGAAGGCAAGATCTTCGTTGCCAAGAACGGGTCCTTTCTGGAGAAGGAGTTTCTCTCGAAAGAATTGAGTGGGAGGAAAGTGGAACTTGATGAGGTGATAGTCACCCCTTCCGAACCGGAAAGTAGCGCAGCGCGGGAAAATGTTCCTGTGGTGCCTACACCGATTGGGGAAGAAGTTAATGATGATGATCATGAAGCTTCGGATCAAGTTACTGAACTTCGTAGGTCCACAAGGACACGTTCCGCACCAGAGTGGTACGGCAACCCTGTCCTGGAAATCATGTTGTTAGACAACGGTGAACCTTCGAACTATGAAGAAGCGATGGCGGGCCCGGATTCCGACAAATGGCTAGAAGCCATGAAATCCGAGATAGAATCCATGTATGAAAACAAAGTATGGACTTTGACTGACTTGCCCGATGAGCGGCGAGCCATAGAAAACAAATGGATCTTTAAGAAGAAGACGGACGCAGATGGTAATGTGACCATCTACAAAGCTCGACTTGTCGCTAAGGGTTATCGACAAGTTCAAGGGGTTGACTACGATGAGACTTTCTCACCCATAGCGAAGCTGAAGTCCGTCCGAATCATGTTAGCAATTGCCGCATACTATGATTATGAGATATGGCAGATGGACGTCAAAACGGCATTCCTTAATGGCTTCCTTAAGGAAGCGTTGTATATGATGCAGCCGGAAGGTTTTGTCGATCCTAAGAATGCTAACAAAGTATGCAAGGTTCAGCGCTCAATCTATGGGCTGGTGCAAGCATCTCGGAGTTGGAACATTCGCTTTGATGAGATGATCAAAGCGTTTGGGTTTACACAGACTTATGGAGAAGCCTGTGTTTACAAGAAAGTGAGTGGGAGCTCTGTAGCATTTCTCATATTATATGTGGATGACATATTATTGATGGGAAATGATATAGAATTCTTGGAAAGTATAAAGGCCTATTTGAATAAGTGTTTTTCAATGAAGGACCTTGGAGAAGCTGCTTATATATTAGGCATCAAGATCTATAGAGATAGATCAAGACGCCTCATTGGTCTTTCACAGAGTACATACCTTGACAAGATATTGAAGAAGTTCAATATGGATCAGTCCAAGAAGGGGTTCTTGCCTATATTGCAAGGTGTGCAATTGAGCACGGCTCAATGCCCGACCACGGCAGAAGATAGAGAAAAGATGAGTGTCATCCCCTATGCCTCGGCCATAGGGTCTATTATGTATGCCATGCTGTGTACCAGACCTGATGTAAACCTTGCCGTAAGTTTGGTAGGAAGGTACCAAAGTAATCCCGGCATGGAACACTGGACAGCGGTCAAGAATATCCTGAAGTACCTGAAGAGGACTAAGGATATGTTTCTTGTTTATGGAGGTGACGAAGAGCTCGTCGTAAAGGGTTACGTCGACGCTAGCTTCGACACAGATCTGGATGACTCGAAGTCACAAACCGGATACGTGTATATTTTGAATGGAGGAGCAGTAAGCTGGTGCAGTTGCAAGCAAAGCGTCGTGGCGGGATCTACATGTGAAGCGGAGTACATGGCAGCCTCGGAGGCAGCGCAGGAAGAAGTCTGGATGAAGGAGTTCATTACCGACCTAGGGGTGATTCCCAATGCGTCGGGACCGATGACTCTCTTCTGTGACAACACTGGAGCTATTGCCCTTGCGAAGGAGCCCAGGTTTCACAGGAAGACCAGGCATATCAAGCGTCGCTTCAACTCCATTCGTGAAAGTGTTCAAAATGGAGACATAGATATTTGTAAAGTACATACGGACCTGAATGTAGCAGATCCGTTGACTAAACCTCTCCCTAGGGCAAAACATGATCAACACCAGGACGCAATGGGTGTTCGATTCATCACAATGTAACTAGATTATTGACTCTAGTGCAAGTGGGAGACTGTTGGAAATATGCCCTAGAGGCAATAATAAATGGTTATTATTATATTTCTTTGTTCATGATAATAGTCTATTATTCATGCTATAATTGTATTGTCCGGAAATCGTAATACATGTGTGAATGCATAGACCACAACGTGTCCCTAGTAAGCCTCTAGTTGACTAGCTCGTTGATCAACAGATAGTCATGGTTTCCTGACTATGGACATTGGATGTCATTGATAACGGGATCACATCATTAGGAGAATGATGTGATGGACAAGACCCAATCCTAAGCATAGCATAAAAGATCGTGTAGTTTCGTTTGCTAGAGCTTTTCCAATGTCAAGTATCTTTTCCTTAGACCATGAGATCGTGCAACTCCCGGATACCGTAGGAGTGCTTTGGGTGTGCCAAACGTCACAACGTAACTGGGTGACTATAAAGGTGCACTACGGGTATCTCCGAAAGTGTCTGTTGGGTTGGCACGGATCGAGACTGGGATTTGTCACTCCGTGTGACGGAGAGGTATCTCTGGGCCCACTCGGTAATGCATCATCATAATGAGCTCAATGTGACTAAGGCGTTAGTCACGGGATCATGCATTGCGGTATGAGTAAAGAGACTTGCCGGTAACGAGATTGAACAAGGTATTGGGATACCGACGATCGAATCTCGGGCAAGTAACATACCGATTGACAAAGGGAATTGTATACGGGATTGATTGAATCCTCGACACCGTGGTTCATCCGATGAGATCATCGTGGAAAATGTGGGAGCCAACATGGGTATCCAGATCCCGCTGTTGGTTATTGACCGGAGAGGCGTCTCGGTCATGTCTGCATGTCTCCCGAACCCGTAGGGTCTACACACTTAAGGTTCGGTGACGCTAGGGTTGTAGAGATATGTGTATGCGGAAACCCGAAAGTTGTTCGGAGTCCCGGATGAGATCCCGGACGTCACGAGAGGTTCCGGAATGGTCCGGAGGTGAAGAATTATATATAGGAAGTCAAGTTTCGGCCACCGGGAAAGTTTCGGGGATTACCGGTATTGTACCGGGACCACCGGAAGGGTCCCGGGGGTCCACTGGGTGGGGCCACCTATCCCGGAGGGCCACGTGGGCTGAAAGTGGAAGGGAACCAGCCCTTAGTGGGCTGGGGCGCCCCCCTTGGGCCTCCCCCATGCGCCTAGGGTTGGGAACCCTAAGGGGGGGAGCTTCCCCCTTGCCTTGGGGGGCAAGGCAACCCCTTCCCCCCTTTGGCCGCCGCCCCCCCCTTGGAGATCCCATCTCCCTGGGCCGGCGCCCCCCAGGGGGCCTATATAAAGGGGGGAGGGAGGGCAGCAATACACAGCCTTGGGCGCCTCCCTCCTCCCCTGCAACACCTCTCTCTCTCTCGCAGAAGCTCGACGAAGCCCTGCCGGAGACCCGCTACATCCACCACCACGCCGTCGTGCTGCTGGATCTCCATCAACCTCTCCTTCCCCCTTGCTGGATCAAGAAGGAGGAGACGTCGCTGCACCGTACGTGTGTTGAACGCGGAGGTGCTGTCCGTTCGGCACTCGGTCATCGGTGATTTGGATCACGGCGAGTACGACTCCGTCATCCACGTTCATTGGAACGCTTCCGCTCGCGATCTACAAGGGTATGTAGATGCACTCCCTTCCCCTCGTTGCTAGTACACTCCATAGATGCATCTTGGTGAGCGTAGGAAAATTTTAAATTATGCTACGATTCCCAACAATTGAAGGTTGACAAAATCTTCCGCTTGCACAACTACGAAGAAGAGAAGAAGATCGCAATGGCATCCCTCGAAGTCCAAGACTACGTCCTCATTTGGTGGGAACAAGTCATTGAGCGCCAAGCGGCAAGAGGTGAACCACCCATCACCACTTGGGCACAAATGAAGGATGTCATGAGAGCACGATTCGTACCAAACTACTACAACCGCGACCTCTTCAAGAAACTCCAACAACTCAAGCAAGGAACCAAGAGCGTTGAAGAATACTACAAGGAAATGGAGATTGCCATGATACGAGCCAATGTCAAAGAAGATGATGAGCAAACTATGGCGCGTTTCTTGAATGGACTCAATCACCCTATCAAGAAGATTGCCGACTTCCAACCATACTAGAACCTCATCGAACTAGTGCATCAAGCTACGAAAGCGGAACGGCAAGTCCAAGACGACTTCAAGTATGCCAAGTTCTCATCCAAGTCCTACGGCTTCTCCAACAATCAAGCTTCGACGACTCCCACTACAAGCAATGGCGACAAGTCAAGTTACAAGAAAGCTTCGACAAGCTCAAGTCGTCCTCCTACTACAAGCAACAACAAGAAAGCTTCATCATCATCTACCCCAACCGATGAGACCATCAAGACAAGTTCCATCAAATGCTTCACATGCGGAGGCCGAGGCCACAAGTCCTTCGAGTGCACAAACAAGCGCACCATGATCCTCAACGACGACGGAACCTATGACTCCATGAGTGAAGGAGAAATGGAAGCCCTTGAGCAAGTGTCCATGCACTGACAAGTGAACAATGATGAAGAAGATGATCATATCTTTTGTGACGAAGACTCAAGTCCCGCTCTTGTTGTCTCCAAGGTCTTGACTCTTCAACATCGACAAGACGAAGATCAAAGATGCCACATCTTCCACACAAAGGCCGGCATCAATGGACGGTCCGTCAAGGTCATCATCGATGGAGGGAGTTTCCATAACTTGGCAAGTGAACAACTATGCTCCAAACTCCAATTGGTCAAGATGAAGCACCCGCACCCCTACAAGGTTCAATGGCTAAGCGACACCGGCACCATCCAAGTCGAGTATAGAGTACAAGTCTCTTTCAAGATCGGCACCTATGAAGACACTTTGGAGTGTGATGTCCTTCTAATGACCGTGTGCCACCTCCTTCTTGGACGGCCATGGCAATTTGACCGAGGTGTCATTCACAATGGGCGTACAAATCACTATAGCTTCAAGATGAAAGGGAAAGAGTTTGTGCTACGTCCTATGTCTCCAAGCCAAGTGCTCGCCAACAAGCAAAACACCCATCATGGAGAGAATAGTGAGAGAGCGAACCACCAAAAAGAGAGTGAGCGCCACGAGCCCAAATTGAGTGCCTCCACGATGAGCGACAAGGAAACCTTAGTTCTCTTTGCCACCAAACGTGAGATGAGAGAAGTGTGTGAGAACCCATCAAGTGTCCTACACTATGTCCTATTGTGCAAGGACGAGGAACCAACAACTAACAACTCTCACAATCTTCCTCTAGTGTTATCTTCTTTATTGCAGGAATTCCAAGATGTTTTCCCTGGTGAGCTACCTCCGGGTCTACCTCCACTACGAGGCATTGAGCACCGAATCGATCTCATCCCCGGAGCGCCGCTTCCAAACAAAGCTCCCTACCGCGTCAACCCCGAAGAAACCAAAGAAATACAAAGGCAAGTAAAGTATCTCATAGACCATGGTCATGTGCGTGAAAGTTTGAGTCCTTGTGCCGTACCGGTCATTCTTGTGCCAAAACGAGACGGTAGCTTTCGCATGTGTTCCGATTGTAGACCTATCAATGCTATCACCGTTCGTTATAGGTACCCCATTCCACGCCTTGATGATATGCTTGATGAACTTTGCGGTGCCACTATCTTTTCCAAAATTGATCTTAAAAGTGGTTACTATCAAATCCGCATACAAGAGGGTGATGAATGGAAAACCGCTTTGAAAACAAAGTTTGGTCTATATGAGTGGTTAGTCATGCCTATGGGTTTATCGGAAGCACCCGGTACCTTCATGCGTCTTATGCATTATGTGTTTCGCCCTTACATTGGTGAATTTGTTGTTGTCTACTTTGATGACATCCTCGTTTTTAGCAAATCTCTCAAAGAGCATGTCACCCACCTTCGCACCGTGCAACAAACTCTTCGAAAAGAGCAACTTTATGCTAATATGGAAAAATGCCTTTTTGGTGTTGATAAGCTTGTTTTCTTGGGTTTCGTAGTATCTTCCAAGGGTGTTCATGTTGATGAATCTAAGATCAATGCTATTAAAACTTGGCCCCAACCAACCAATTTGCAACAAGTGTGTAGTTTTCTTGGTTTAGCCGGTTTCTACCATCGATTTGTGAAGGATTTTAGCACCATTGCTTCACCTTTGCATGCTTTGAGTAAGAAAAATGCACCGTTTGTTTGGGGAACATCCCAAGACATAGCTTTCAATGAGCTTAAGAATTTGCTTACTCATGCTCCCGTGCTTGCATTACCCAATTTTGACAAACCTTTTGAAATTCATTGCGATGCTAGTGGTAATGGCATAGGAGGTGTGTTAACGCAAGAGAAGCGCCCCATTGCATACTTTAGTGAGAAACTCTCCGGAGCGCAACTCAACTATCCCATCTATGACAAAGAGCTATATGCTTTAGTGCGAGTTTTGCATGAATGGGAACATTACCTTCGCCCTCATGAGTTCATCATCCATACCGACCATGAAACGCTTAAATACCTTAAGGGTCAAACTAGGTTGAACAAGCGTCATGCTAAATGGAGTGAATTTATTGAGTCATTTCCTTATGTCATCAAGTATATTAAAGGTAAGGAAAATGTTGTGGCAGATGCACTTTCCCGTATATGCATGCTTGTCACTCAACTTGAGTTAAATGTCATTGGTTTTGAGAACATAAAAGACTTGTATGAGCATGATCCTACATTTGCTATTCCTTATGCCAAGTATTTGACGCATACTTCTTGGGATAGATACTACATCAAAGATGGATATCTTATGAGAGCTAACAAACTTTGCATTCCCGAGTCTTCTCTTCGTTTGTTACGTTTGCAAGAATCTCATGGAGGAGGACTAATGGGACATTTTGGACGCGACAAGACCCTTGCTACGCTCTCCAAGAACTACTTTTGGCCAAAGATGTTTCGTGACGTCAACCGCTTCACCAACCGATGCTCTACATGTCGCAAAGCTAAGTCTAAAGCTCAATCTCATGGATTATATATGCCTCTTCCAATTCCATTCCAACCATGGGAAGATATTAGCATGGATTTTGTGCTTGGTTTGCCTCAAACTCAAAATGGCAAGGATTCCGTTTTTGTTGTTGTGGACCGATTCTCTAAAATGGCACATTCCATTCCTTGCAACAAGATAGACGATGCTTCACATGTTGCCAATCTCTTTTGTAGGGAAATCTTGCGACTTCATGGAGTGCCAAAGATGATTGTCTCGGACCGCGACGTCAAGTTCTTGAGTTACTTTTGGAAGACCTTATGCGCCAAGATCGGAATCAAGCTACTATTCTCCACGGCATATCATCCACAATCCGACGGCCAAACGGAGGTGACAAACCGTACGCTCTCCACCCTTCTTCGCGTGCTAATCAAGAAGAACATCAAGGAGTGGGAGGAGTGCCTACCTATCGCCGAGTACTCCTACAACCGAGCAAGACACAAGACTACCGGCAAGTCCCCCTTCAAGGTCGTCTATGGTTTCAACCCGTTGTCCCCATTGGACATCCTACCCCTACCACTCCAAGAGCGCACAAACATGGACGCGAGTGCCCGAGTCAACCACCTCAAGAAGATGCATGAAGATACACGGCACACCATTGAGCGCCAAGTACAACGACTCGCGACCAAGATCAACGTCAACAAGCGACCCATGATATTCAACATTGGAGATCTTGTGTGGCTACACCTTCGCAAGGAACGCTTCCCCAAGGAACGCAAGTCCAAGCTTCTACCACGACCCGATGGACCATTCAAGGTGCTTGCACGCTACAACAACAACGCATACAAGATTGACATCCCACGTGACAAGTACTCCGTGAGCGACATCTTCAACGTCAAAGATCTCTCCCCGTACCATGGTGATGAGGATTTCGATCCGAGGTCGGATCTTTCCCAAGGGAGGGGAGATGATGCGGAGCATCCCAAGGTCATCCCCATGGACCTACCATCGTCTCATCAAGTGCCTAGTGGACCCATGACTCGATCACGTGCAAGAGCTCTCGAGACCGAGGTGACATCTCTCCTCTCACAATTCCACTTCGATGACCATGAGACATGGCTACTACCTCAAACGGAGACATTGTGCATACTCAGGTATCAAGGAGTTAGCCATGGAGACGCCAAGGAACAAGGAGAATCCGAAGAGGAAGATGGACGTGAAGACGGAGAAGGAAAAGGGCTAAGTCAGCAGAAGCCCGGACGATCCGGACCGCTGTCCGGACGATCCGGCCTCAGCCCGGATGATCCGGACCCCGGCCCGGACGATCCGGCTAAGATGCCCAACGACACCCGAAGCTTAAACATGAAGCCGGATCATCCGGACCCAGGCCCGGATCATCCGGCCACACCTGGACGTCCGGACCCGGACCCGGACATCCGGCCCTTCCGCAGGTGCTCCAACACAACCGGATCATCCGGACGCCGACCCGGATCATCCGGACCCCCGAAGCCCGGATCATCCGGCCACCGCCTGCGTGCGTGACCTGGGCCGAGGCCCGTGTACCCGTTTCATCCCCTCACTTACCCCTTCACCCCTTGGGCTATAAATAGACCTTCTCCTCCCCATTTTTAGGGTCAGCAAAGTAGTAGCTCATATGTGAGGATAGCTTTTGCTCATCCATACGGATCGTCTCCTCGAGAGTGACCGCGGCCCCTTTACGGAGAAGATCCCCTTGGATTCAAGACCCCCTTTTGGGTGGCCCCATCAAGACCTCCTTACGGAGAAGAACCGGTTACCTTTGTACCGTCCTTTGTTGGATTTGGACCTTGTATCTTACCTTTGTGTTCATCGATCTAGCGCATGTGTGATCTATTCTTGTTGGTCGAGTGATTTCTCTCGTGTTTCCCTCGTGTTTTCCCTCGTGTTCATCACGTTCTTCGTAGGGATCCGCTCCTTTTGTGAAAGATCAGCCATCTAGGGTTCCACCCTACATCAACTGGACTGCAGCTAAGCCCCCGAGTGGGAGGCTTGCTCTCCACTCGGAAGGATTTTTCAAACTTAGGCGAGTACTTGCACTGCAGCTAAGACCCCGAGTGGGAGGGTTGCTCTCCACTCGGTAGGATTTTTTTAAACTTAGGCGAGTACTGGACTGCAGCTAAGCCCCCGAGTGGGAGGCTTGCTCTCCACTCGGTAGGATTTTTCAAACTTAGGCGAGTACTTGGACTGCAGCTAAGCCCCCGAGTGGGAGGCTGGCTCACCACTCGGTAGGATTTTTCAAACTTAGGCGAGTACTGGACTGCAGCTAAACCCCCGAGTGGGAGGCTTGCTCTCCACTCGGTAGGATTTTTTAAACTTTGGCGAGTACTGGACTGCAGCTAAGCCCCCGAGTGGGAGGCTGGCTCACCACTCGGTAGGATTTTTTTAAAAACTTAGGCGAAACGGATTCGCGGCTAAGTCACCCGCTGGGGGATTTCAGACACAAGTATAAGCAGCGACAATCATTCTTAGAAGACTGTAAAACTCTTGTCTCTAATAAACAAACTACAAAGGTATTTCTTATTACAACTCAACAAAGTGAGCGCTTTAAGTATAAAATGGGCGGAGCAGCTCCGCATTCCGAGCCCGTGGCTCGTCTTTCTGATGTTCGACGTTGTAAAGATGATACGCCCCATTGTGAAGCACCGTGGCGACGATGAAGGGACCTTCCCAGGCAGGGGCGAGCTTGTGTGGTTTCTGCTGATCCACTCGAAGAACCAAGTCTCCCTCACTAGTAGAAAAGGGGGCTTTTGTCCCGGTTGGTAAGGGCCTTTAGTCCCGGTTTTTGAACCGGGACTAAAGGGTCGTTACTAATGCCTCCCCCCTTTAGTCCCGGTTCTTACACGAACTGGGACTAAAGGCCGTCCACGTGGACGCAGCCTGGAGCTCCACCTTTACCAACCGGGACTAAAGGAAATTTTATGATATTTTTTTATGAAAATTTTTATTGCGAATTTTTTTTATTTTTTTTTTGATTTTCAAATTTCTGAATTATTTTAACCTCTAATCTCTAATCACCACCCCTCATCACTGCTCAATTTATCCTCTAATCTCTAATCACCCCTCATCATTCCAAATCATCTAACTTCCCGGACGGTCACCCATCCTCTCACTACTCCAGCCTGAGCACGCTTAACTTCCGGGTTCTATTCTCCCTCGTTTCCAAGTCTGCACTTGTTGTTTTCCTGACAATAGTAAGATGTCAATTCAATTAACCCTCAGGAATTTAGCTTGAGCATGAAGTGACACATTTCACTATTTGAGTTTGAAACTATTGTTTTAAAAAACAATAATTATTTAGTAACACTAATATTTCTGGAATAATTAGTTTGACCACTGTTTGACCACAGTTTGACCAGATTTGAACAAAATTCAAAATAACTGAAATAATTATTTAGTAACACTAATATTGTAGAATAATTAGTTTGACCATTGTTTGACCACAGTTTGACCACAATTTGAATTTTTTTGCCTCTCCAGATCTTAAAAGCCCCGTATCTTTTTTTTGTTAGGTTTTTGAGGATTTTGAAAATGTTTAACGGGGTTCCCCCGGTTAAATTCGGATGTAACTTTTCGAGTAGATGATTTTTCATATATAAAACTTTTTCATCCGAGTTCGTATGCAAAAGTTATGCCCATTTTAAGAAATTCCAGAGAGATTTTGCAAATAAAGTCGAAATTCATATTTGTTAATTTTCCCAACAACTAGACCACATATCACATGGGGAACTTATTTTATTTTATTTTTTTGACATTTCCATCATTTTCTTTTGTTTTTTCTAAAACTGAAAAGGCGATCCACGCGGGGGGGGGGGGGGGGTAGAGTTTGAAAATGGGACCTTTAGTACCGGTTCGTGTCATGAACCGGTACTAATGCCTGAAAGCCCATTAGTACCGGTTGGTGGCACCAACCGGGACTAAAGGTCTAACCTTTAGTCCCAGTTGGTGCCACCAACCGGTACTAATGGGCATCGCACCCTTTAGTCCCGGTTCGTGGCACGAACCGGGACTAAAGGGGCCAGGTGAACCGGGACTAATGCTTTAGCCGCACGAACCGGGACCAATGCTCACATTAGTCCCGGTTCGTGACTGAACCGGGACTAATGTGAAAACTGCCCTGTGACGAAAGCCCTGTTTTGTACTAGTGCCTCTTGAAACGCTTGACCTCTCACGTTTCTGGCATGGAATCGGCGCATGTCTTGCTGATAAATGGTCGACCGGATTAAAGCCATCTCTCTTTCCTCTTCTAGGAGGTCAACTGCGTCTTGTCGTGCCTGTTCCGCTTCATCTTCGGAGAAAAGCTCGACTCGGGGTGCGTTGTGAAGCAAGTCACTCGGTAGAACAGCTTCGGCTCCATAGACCAAGAAGAATGGAGTTCGGCCAGTCGACCGATTGGGAGTTGTCCTCAATCCCCAAAGAACCGAAGGAAGTTCATCGACCCAGGCGCCTTCTGCGTGCTTGAGATCACGCCATTAAGAATCAAGCCATTTGCTCTTTCTGCTTGTCCATTCGACTGGGGGTGGGCGACTGAAGCATAGTCGACTCGAGTGCCTTGGGAAGCACAAAAAGCTCTGAACTCATTAGAATCGAAGTTCGATCCGTTGTCAGTGATGATGCTGTGCGGAACTCCATATGTGAATGTCAACTCTCTGATGAAGCTGACGACAGTACTGGCTTCAAGATTCTTGATAGGCTTGGCTTCAATCCATTTGGTAAACTTGTCGACTGCTACAAGCACATGAGTGAAGCCACTCCTACCGGTCCTCAGGGGCCCAACCATATCTAACCCCCAAACAGCAAAAGGCCAGACGAGTGGAATGGTCTTCAGGGCTGATGCAGGCTTGTGGGACATGTTGGAGTAAAATTGCCAGCCTTCACATTTGTCGACTATATCTTTCGCCATTTCATTTGCTCGTGGCCAATAAAATCCAGCTCGGTATGCTTTGGCCACAATGGTCCGAGAGGACGCATGGTGGCCACAGGTCCCCGAGTGGATGTCGTTGAGGATCACTCGACCTTCTTCTGGTGTTATGCATTTCTGGCTGACTCCAGTCACACTTTCTCTTAACAGCTGTCCTCTTATCACAGTAAAGGCTTTGGATCGACGGACGATCTGTCGGGCCTCCTCTTCATCCTCTGGGAGTTCCTTCCTAAGGATATACGCAATGTATGGCACTGTCCAGTCGGGAGTTGTGACCAAAACCTCCATGATCAAGTCGACTACGGCTGGGACCTCGACTTCAGTCGGATCTATGGCACTTTTAGGCTGCGGGGGTTTTTCAGTGAAGGGGTCTTCTTGAACTGAAGGTGTATGAATGTGTTCCAAAAACACATTGCTGGGAATGGCTTCCCTCTTGGAACCTATTTTTGCCAAATCATCGGCTGCTTGATTTTTCAGTCGGGGTATATGATGGAGCTCTAACCCCTCAAACTTCTTTTCCAACTTCCTCACTGCATTACAGTAACCAGTCATAGCTGGGCTTCTGACGTCCCACTCCTTCATCACTTGATTGACTACCAAATTTGAGTCACCGTAGACCATGAGGCGACGAACGCCGAGTGAAATGGCCATACATAACCCATATAAGAGTGCTTCATATTCAGCTTCGTTATTGGAGGAATCAAAGTGAATCTGGAGAACATATCTGAGCTTATCTCCTCGGGGGGATACCAGTACCACCCCAGCACCGGAACCATTCAGCATCTTGGAGCCATCAAAGAACATGGTCCAGTGCTCCGAGTGGACTTGAGTCAGCAGCTGCTGTTCGATCCACTCGGCAAGGAAATCTGCTATTGCTTGGGACTTGATAGCTTTCTTTGCCACAAACTTGATATCCAAAGGAAGAAGTTCAATCGCCCACTTTGCCACTCGACCAGTTGCATCTCTGTTGTTCAAAATCTCTGATAATGGAGCGTCGCTGACGACTGTAATGGAGTGGTCAGAGAAATAGTGTGCAACCTTCTTCGTGGTCATATAAATCCCATAGACAAGCTTCTGATAATGTGGATATCTTCGCTTGGATGGAGTCAGAACTTCAGAAACATAATATACTGGGCGCTGAACTTTATAAGCTTTTCCTTCTTCTTCCCGCTCGACCGTAAGTACTGTACTGACAACTTGTCCAGTGGCTGCAATGTAAAGCAATAAAGGCTCTTTGCTGATTGGGGCAGCAAGCACCGGCTGGGTGGAAAGCAGGGCTTTGAGCTCTTCAAACGCTGCATCAGCTTCAGGAGTCCACTCGAACTTATCAGACTTCTTCATCAGTCGGTAAAGAGGCAATGCCTTTTCACCGAGGCGAGAATTGAATCGACTTAAGGCGGCCAAACAACCAGTAAGCTTCTGGACATCGTGCACACGCACAGGGCGTTTCATCCGGAGTATAACACCAACTTTCTCTTGGTTAGCGTCGATCCCTCGTTCGGAAATGAGAAAACCGACTAATTTTCCGCCAGGAACTCCGAATGTGCACTTTGATGGATTAAGCTTGATATCATACCTTCTGAGGTTGGCAAAAGTTTCAGCAAGGTCAGCCAGCAGGTTAGAACCTTTACGTGACTTGACCCCAATGTCATCCATGTATGCTTCCACATTCCGACTGATTTGAGTGAGCAAGCACTTCTGAATCATCCTCATGAATGTGGCTCCAGCGTTCTTCAGGCCGAATGGCATGGTGACATAACAGAAACACCCAAATGGAGTGATGAAAGCCGTTTTTATCTCATCGGGTCCATACAGTCGGATCTGATGATACCCGAAATAGGCGTCCAAAAAGGACAAGCGCTCACACCCTGCAGTCGAGTCGGCTATTTGGTCGATGCGGGGGAGAGGAAAATGATCTTTCGGGCAGGACCGATTGATATGCTTGAAGTCAATGCACATGCGAAGTGAGTTGTCCTTCTTGGGGACCATGACAACATTGGCGAGCCACTCGGAGTGGTAAATCTCTCGGATAAACTCAGCTGCCAGGAGCCAAGCCACTTCTTCACCAATTGCTTTTCTCTTCTGTACGGCGGACCGTCGAAGATGTTCCTTGACTGGTTTCACTTTTGGGTCGACTTGCAAACGGTGCTCAGCCAGCCAAGTGGGAACACCTGGCATGTCAGAAGGTTTCCATGCAAAGATGTCCCAGTTCTCACGGAGGAACCGGATGAGCGCTTCTTCCTATTTGGAGTCAAGTGTTGTCGAAATGTGAGTCGGAGCAGCATTGGGATCGGTCGGGTGAATATAAATCGGCTTCGTTTCACCAGACGACTGAAATGCAGAGTCTGTGGCGGGCTTCTTGGCTCATAGCAAATCACTCGGATCTGCATTTTTCTGATACTCTTGCAATTCTACTACTGCCATTTGGGCATCGGCGATCTTTGAGCCCTTCTGGAAGCACTCTTCCGCCTTCTGCCGATTGCCAGTGATAGTGATCACTCCTCTGGGGCCAGGCATCTTCAGTTTGAGGTACACGTAACATGGTCGAGCCATAAAACGTGCATAAGCAGGCCTACCCAGAATAGCGTGATAAGCACTCTGGAAATCCACGACTTCAAACGTCAACTTTTCCTTATGGTAATTTTTGGAATCACCGAAAACCACGTCAAGGGCGATCTGGCCAAGTGATTCAGCCTTCTTGCCAGGTATGACGCCATGGAAACTCATATTGCTTTCGCTGATCTTGGACATCGGAATGCCCATTCCCTTCAAGGTCTCCGCATACAGGATATTTAGGCCACTACCACCATCCATCAGCACTTTAGTCAGTCGAGTGCCTTCAACAACTGGGTCGACCACCAGCGCTTGCCTCCCAGGGGTGGCTATACGTGCTGGGTGGTCAGACTGGTCGAATGTGATGGCAGTCTGGGACCACTTCAGATAACTGGGTGTAGCCGGAGCAACCATATTCACCTCTCTGTTTATAACTTTCAATCGACTTTTGCTTTCAACATCAGCAAAAATCATCAAAGTGGAATTGACGTTGGGAAAACCATCATCTTCTTCTT
The DNA here is from genome assembly GCF_002575655.3 of Aegilops tauschii subsp. strangulata. Classification (NCBI taxonomy): domain Eukaryota; kingdom Viridiplantae; phylum Streptophyta; class Magnoliopsida; order Poales; family Poaceae; genus Aegilops; species Aegilops tauschii. Next base: position 44,770,590 of record NC_053036.3, read on the forward strand.
CTTTATCCTCACCCTTGTCCAACTCCTTTTCCTTTTCCTTGGGCTGTTTCTCTCGGAACTGTTGAATCAGGAGCCAACATTGCCGAGTGGTGTGTTTGGGGTAAATCAGGTTACCCTCCTCATCTTTCTTGATATGAATGTGACAGGGCAAATCCAACACATCATTTCCATCTTGATCTTTGACTTTCTTGGGATTCCACGGCCCCTTGGGCTTCCCCTTGAACTTTCCTTGAGTCACGGCTAAGGCTTCACCAGGAGAAGCTGGCTCGGCTTTGCGCTTCTGCTTCCGACTGGAGTTCCCTCCTCCGGTTTCGTGGGCGACTATTTTGTGCTTGCCACTCCGGAGTCGATCCTCCTCTTCACCATTAGCATACTTGGTGGCAATTTCCATCATTCGACTCAGAGACATATCCCCAGTCCGACCGAACTTCAGGTTCAATTCTCGATACTTAACACCTTCCTTGAAGGCACAAACTGCTTGGTGATCTGAAACATTCTCCACCGTGTGGTGCAACGTGATCCATCTCTGGATATAGTCTCTCAAGGTTTCATTCGGTTTCTGCACACAGGACTGCAACTCTGTTAACCCTGCCGGTCGTTTGCATGTACCTTCAAAGGTCCTAACAAACACTCGGGCGAGTTCCACCCAACTATATATGCTGCCCGGTGCTAACTGATTCAACCACACCCTGGCCGAGCCTTCCAATATCAAAGGAAGGTGCTTCATGGCCACTTCATCGTTGCCGCCACCAATCTGAACAGCCACTCGGTAGTCCTCAAGCCAAGTGTCAGGCTTGGACTCACCAGTGAACTTGCTGACTCCAGTCGCCAACCTGAAGTTGGGAGGAATCACTGCAGCCCTGATGGCTCTGCTGAAACACTCGGGACCTGAAACATGCACTCTGCTGCCAGTCGGGTAATCTCTGTCGTGGCCTTCTCTGTGCGCTCTGTTCCTGTCAACTAGACCTTCAACGAGAATAGATCTCGCATCAAAGCCCGGCTCCCGGGGGTCGACTGGAATCCTTCGCCCACCACTGTGAGGGCGTCTGTCATCGTGCTGCCGAGGCACGTATGACCCACTCCTTGGGGGAGGCGTGGGCACTCGACGACGATCATCGTGGTCGAGTCGGTGATCATACTGCTCACGGTTTCTGTACTGATCTCGTCGGTCTCCACGTCCCTCACGCCTCGGGGGCGATCTTGGGGTGTGAGCCGACTGGACTGTGTCTGCTACCACGGATCTGCTATGGATCCTATTCCGCGACTGAGATACTGCTGTGTTTTGTTCTCCTGCTGCCCAGAGTAAAGCCCTGATCTGCATCAAACCTCTGCCAGCTTCTGACTGGGAGGGCTGAATCGACTCTGCTATTCGGGCTGCAGCTGTGAGATTCTGAATTGGAGTTCGGTATACCCGAGTTGGAGGCGGAAAAAGTTGTCGTCGACTGGACTCAGGAATCCGCTGCCGAGCACGCTCGTCGAGTGCGTGCTGGAGATTCTCCAGTCGAGTGCGCTCAGCCAAGTTGGCCAGGTGCGCCTCCTCCAAGGCCCGGGCCTCGGGGGTTTCTCCAACGATAGGAGTGTGAAGCGCATCCATGTTACGGCGACGAAGCTCCTCCCTCTGCTGCGAAAAGAGGGGCTCGGGCGGTATTCCTCGTGGGCGTGCGACGGATCCCCTCCGCCATCGCCACCGTCGTCACGGGGGTAGCCAGGAGGACTGCACGGTCCGTTGACCATCAGGACTTCCGCCGCGGGGTCGCTGCTGTCGCACTCGGATGCAGTCTCGACGGAGCCAGTCGACAGGTCGAACACGCCGTAAAGAGTTTCGTCGGGCTCGATTGCCGCGACTTGCGGGGTGGCCGACTGGCGAGCCACCGCGTGCCTCACCCACCGCTGGAGCCGCGACCGACCAGAACGCTTGCGCCGGCGAGCGGCAGGGAGCGAGGACGCCACAGGAGCCGACCGATACTGAGTCGACGGCTGCCGCAGAAGGACGCCGCGGACGCACGCGCGAAAGTGCGTTGCCCCACGGACAGGGAGCGTCTCGACGTCGAGTGGAGCCTCTTGGAGCCAAGCGGAGTCGTCGGCGACGAACACGAGCGCGCCGAGACGGATCTCGCGGCCCTCGGCCAACCCTCCGCCAGAAACCATGATGATGGGGATTGGAAAAATTGCAACTTCTCCAATAAGTCGCTAAGACACCTGCCCCACGGTGGGCGCCAACTGTCGTGGTACTAAGACTGACAGTAGAATAGGGGGTAGTATGGAGAGGCAAGATCCTAACTATGGCGAAGTTGTACACACGAGTTTTACGAGTTCAGGCCCTTCTCAGAAGAAGTAACAGCCCGGAGGCGGTCGACTGGATTATGCGTATGTGTGTTTACAGGGGTGCGAACCCTTGTGCATGTGGAGAGGGATGGCTTATATAGAGTGCGCCAGGACCCCAGTCAGCCCACGTTACAAGAGTTTTAAGGTACATCAAGAGAGGGGCGTTACTGGTAACGCTAGTAATAAAGAGACATAATGATCATTAAAGCTATGGTGTAATGTCCGACCGTTGCAGCGTAGAGTGGCTTTAGATCTTCTGGCGGTCGAGTGACTCCGAGTCTCCCGAGTGAAATGCTTCATGGTCGAGTGGATGATGACTCCTCTTCGAATGCTTCTGGTTTTAGGGTGATGTCCTTGAGAAGGGTATCTAGGTCAGGCCTATGACCCTACCCTAGGTACATAGCTTCATTACTGGTATTATTTCACGAAATTTCACGCGGGAGTAGATCCGGAACCCAATTTACATATCCCTAAATCTGAGATTTTGATTCAAAATTTTCGACATTTTTTCGAATTTAATATTCGTATAGGGGTGTGGAGCACCCAGATGCTACAAATCCGCTGGAGCAGTACATTCTGTTCGAGACTGACGATACGGACGAACCGTTGAGTGTTGGAGGCAGCCACTGACACGCTGTGTAGTTCAGCCGAGGAAACATCTGGCACAGAATGTTTCATGTGTGTTTGCGATTAAGTAGAAATAAAAATTGACATGTAGCGAAGATCATGTGAAGCAATGAATTCCAGATGCAGTTGGAGTACGCGGTGCGAATGTCATATCTCTATTCTTAATGGAGCAGTTGGTAGTCTCGCTTTCAGGTTTTTTTCGTCTCATCTCCCATGGTTTTTCTGATACCTCCTCCCACCTTCGCTGGTTTTTTTCGTCCCTTCCCCCACTTCATCGGTTTATTTTCGCGTCACCCTCTCACACAACGAAAGAAATCTGAACAGATCAGAACTTTCCATACTGGCGCAAGTTATTTAGTAATGTAGAATCAATCACGAACAATATCTAAAGATCAAATCTAAATTAATCAATCTCTACTCTTAATGGAGCAGTTGGTAGTCTCGCTTCCAGGTTTTTTTTCATCCCACCTCCCATGGTTTTTTTTGGTACCTCCTCCCACCTTCGCTGGTTTTTTTCGTAGATTTATTTTTGTCCCCTCTCCCCACTTCATCGGTTTATTTTCGCGTCGCCCTCTCACACAACGAAAGAAATCTGAGCAAATCAGAACTTTCCATACTGGCGCAAGTTATTTAGTAATGTAGAATCAATCACGAACAATCTCTAAAGATCAAATCTAAATTAATTAACCTTACCTTAAATCACTCAATCACATTAATTAGAAAATAAATAATTGATTTTCAGAAAAATCGCTCAATCACATTAACCTTACCTTAACTCATGGATGGCAATCAATCTCCAAACAAAGGAAACAATATATCGAGGGAGCAGTAAATAAACTCCCTTTCTTATGACATGTGTATGATATTCCCTTCCCTCTCCGTTGTCGAGCGTTCTTGATTCTCGAGGCCGATGCTTGGGCTGCGTCACTGGGTCACGACGGTGCCGGAGGACGAGGACGGCGAGGCCGGGTGCCGTGGCACCGCGTTGGCCGCGACCGGTGAAGGGGGCGAAGAAGGGCGGCTTCCCTGGCCCTGGCCGTGGCCGTGGCCCTGGGAGTTGGTGTGGTGGAAGCGGCACTTGAAGGACCCAGCATGGGTGGCCGACGCGTAGACGCACTTGGAAGCGGGCCCGTGGCCCGCGCCGGACGGCGCCGACGCCGACCAGGGCCACCTATTCCGGGTATTCTTGGAGCTGTGGCTGGCCATTTACATAAATTAATTCCCTCAGTTGTGGTGGCAAATATAATACACATAATCCATATTGTTATGCACTACCGTGTGTGTGTGAAATAGATGGATTATGGTCCCGTACCAATAAGATGAATGTGTGTGTGTGTTAGAGAGAGAGAGAGGGAGAGGGGGAGAGAGAGTGAGGAAGAGGGAGGGAGAGTGTGTGTGTGAGGATTTGATGATAAAAAAGGCCGTCAATGTCACTTAATATGTATGAGAATATTAATATTGAACTGTTAAAGTTAATGTGGCCCCGTTGCAACGCACGGGCTTTCTTCTAGTCAACCTAAGATCTAATCGATTCGATCTGGGCAGGCCAAGCCGAGCCGCCCCTATGTGTACTTCAATTAGCTTGGTAACCAGTGGCTGCTTGTTTTATTCTATTTGTTTGACTAAATGGTTCGTGCGATCAGCAAGTTGTGGTGACAGACAGAAAGAAAGACAGACAGACAGACAGACAGGGTTGCTTGATGTTCGTTTCTCTCCCCTGCTCATGCTTTCCTTGTGATATTTGGGAGATATTTGGTGCAGGAAGTATATACGTATGCAAAGAGGCCAACAGAAGTCACAGAGACTTCTAACAGAGGAGAACGATGGCCATGCCGCGCCGATCGAGTCCAGGCAGCGCCGATCGAGTACCGGAGCACAACACTCGGCTGTACCGCGTTTGGTTTTCACTGTGTGCAAGTGGCAGCCAAGTAGGCAACACAGCAGTAGGTGGCGAGTAGCCGCGCGACACAGCATTGCTCCGCCGTGTTGCCTGCTCGGTGCTCGGTCGGCTGGTTCCCATGCCGTTTGGGCCGCACGGCGGCTGTCGCCCGGATGGTGACGGGCCGTCATGTCCAGCAAGGACGGCTGCGACTCGTACGCCTCGCTCCGCCATGTCGCTGCCTACCTACCTTGTTGCCACACCTCAGCATGCAATAGAAGACGAGTTTCCCCCCTCTCTTGTTAGGGTTTGCTTCTCCCGCTCATGTCTAGATGATGTTGTGTTTGAGGATGTGGTAAAGGATCCAGAGAAGGCTGCATGCACGGTGGCCGGCTGTCGTTAGAGTATGCATCGAGAAGAACTATAGCTAGACTTGTTCTTCAAGAATATGCTATCTGCATGGGATTTTTGCCAGGACGTCAGATTTTGTTTGCTTGAAATAATCTATGCTTGATCCCAGTTCAAAACTACGACATTTATTATGGGTCGCAAGGAGTAGAATTATCGAGAGTGGGCGGCGTTCGGGAGGGTTCGTTTCATCCCGAACGAGTTTGTGGGCTGACGTGGCGACTTTGTATGCTCCAAAATTCATGCGACGCGATGGACGGCGACGAGGGCGTTTGGGCTGGGACGTCCAGAACCGAACGTTCGGCAGTTATCGTTACCGAAACTAATCCTACCTAGACGACTAGCTACACCGTGCACGCAGCTCGGCAGCTGTATCACTGGTAGCAGTAGTATGAAACTCAGCATGCAGCTAACAAAACTCGGCCTGTCCAAAAGTTGCTAACGACTAAGATGCTGTATCAATGTGTATAAAATTCACGTTGACTCACTATTTCTTCTGCTTAAATTTTGACCTCTGTTTCTTCTGCGGCTAACCACCACACGTACGCGTATGCCGTCCGGATGTGGTCTTAAACTTCTGATAAGCATGTCATCGACTTCCGGACATAGGCAACGGCAACCATATGAACGGCTGTTGAAATGAGGAAGCTTCCCTCGTGGTGGGAAAATTGGCATTAACGTCGATTATGTTCCTTGGTGCATGACAGCACCATGCTAGCCAAGCTAGTACGGGAACTTAGCTATGGGTGTGATGTGCTCAACAAAACAAAGATCCAATTGTTTTTGGCCACAAGATCTCTGATTGGTGTTCCAAATCCGACACAATTGTAAGTTTATTGTTTCACTCTGCTAATATAGCATTATGTGCGAATAATGCGGCAGCTTGGATCATTGGAGATCCTAGCTTAGCTTTAGTGTTGTACAGCAAGTCCACTGAAGAGGATCTGATGGCGCAAGCAGGAGCTAAAGAATGCCTGCTTGGATGCGTTCTCCATTTATTTTGGAGTAGCATGGAGATACACCAGGATCCATGCTCACTTCATAATGCGATGTCGTGGCATTGGCTTGATTTGTCTGCTACCGAAACTTTTTTTTTAGAAAAGGAGGATTACCCCCAGCCTCTGCATCTGGGCGATGCATACGGCCACTTTATTAATTATTCTTACAAGACCTTACAAAGTAATACAACAGTAAGACTAAAGCTGCCGTTTAATCATCTCTATCCAGCTGATGAAGGGGCGCAGATAGCCTGGGCCTAATACCAAACAGACATCGCTACCAAACCTAACATCTAAGACCTGAGAACCCATCCAGGACGCCTGCCGGGCATGGGTCTCACCGGTCCGGCGTGCACTCAGATGCCGCCGCCGCCAACTGCCACCGCTCCATCTTCAGAACTGTCCTGATGCATCAACCTTGCTCGGTCTAGCTAACGTCGACGCCACCACGGCGCCAAACGGCACCTCCTCCCTGCGCGCAAACAGCTGAGCACGTCGCGGTCGCCACTGATACACCTCAGCGCCATGCTGCCAGGTATCACCAGCCGACACGGCTTGAAGTCCTTGGAAGATCTGTCGTGCGTAGCACCTGCCGACCAGGCATGACAAGGCGTAGCACCTGTCGGTCAGGCATGACTTGACATCACCACCGAAGCTCCGTGCAAGACGAAGCCGCTCCACCTCCTGCCTCTGACATCCAGCGCTGCTCCGCAAACGATGCTCCCAAGAGAGAAACGACACCGCAGTGCCGCCATCGTCCGATCTGGAACACCAGATCCTAGGGTTTCCCCCGGAGCAGCACGAGTGGGTCGACAATAGTTACACGACGATGCCTTCATCAAGGTAACGGCGAGAACGCCGCCATCGCCTGCCGTCAGCTCGGTTTTCACCGGCAACCATGTCTCCCCTACTCGCAGCCGGGACAAGATGATGGATCTCGAGATCCGATCACCAAGCCTCTGGCCGGCCATCTCGGGAAGAAGATGACCACCACGTCCACCAGTGTCACCACGCCGGGCACGCGTCGCCGCCGGCACCCCCATGGTGCCTAGAGGCCGACAAGCCCCGACGATTCCCCTTGCCAGCCGCCATGGCCCAGACCCCGGCACCACCAGATCCAGATCGGATCGGGGTCCAGGGCCCCAAGCCGCAACCGCCGCGGAGGCAGCACCACTGGACGGACCCGAGCCCTCCAGCCCGCCGCCGAGTCATCGTCGGAGCTTCGCCGCGCCACGCCGCCAAGCCGCCGCCGGGATAACTCGTGCCGCCACTAGAGAAGCCGCAGCCGCCGCGCGTTGGAGAGGCCTCAAGCCGTAGCAGCCCCGCCGCCAGGCAGGGGTGCCGCCACCCAGCCCAGCGCCGTCCCGCGCCGGACGCCAACCGCGAGGAGAGGGGCAAGATCCCCGCCGCCACCAACGCCGGCCAATATTTGCCCGGCGGCGCTATGCGGTGGCGGCGGGGGGAGAAGTCGACGAGGGAGGACGAGGGGCGGCGGCTAGGGTTTCCCCCGAGGACGCTCGCGGGAGCGGCTCGGGGGTCGGGTTCCACTTCTGCTACCGAAACTGGGACAGGTTAATGCAGTATTAGGTGCTAATTGGGTTAATTAATGGGGTATTGATGAGTACAGTCGATCTCATTCTCATGATGGTCCAACCTGTTTTTGGTATTACATATACCTAGTGGTTATGTGTTAATAGTTTGGGGCTAATTGGGTTAGATTGTTATAGTTTTCAGAAAAATCTTGCGACGGTTGCTCCTTTGTATCGCCTCGATGTGATAATTGAGTCGATAAAACTTATAGCAGAATTCACCACATTTGTTACTCTCTCCAAACAAACAAGTTGGACCAACTTGTCAGGACGACGTGGTAGCTGAAAGGTGGACAACCCAACATGTATCTGTCGTGGGCATACCTTATGTGTCAAATTCATTCAAATCTAACCAAATCTTTCAAATTCTACAACATTGTGTCAATCATGACAACCATGTGCAGCCAGTCGCACCGCAATATCCGGGTTTGAATTACTTCTTCACTAAGGAGATACATCTTCGTGGCATGTTTCTTTTTTCCTTCGATAATGGGCATTTTAGTTCAAATGTTATATCGAGTTGATACAACTACAATGAGCAAATACCTGACATTTGCAAAAGAAGATTCTAATAGGCATGTCTATATACCTTTCATGCATATATCCCTTTCTTTCCATTCCCTCACCTTCATAAGCATGGATGAGCTGAAAAATCAGCAAGCAGTTGAAAATGTTTTGTGGATTGCATCAGCTAGAAAAATCCTTTGCACTCCCTCCGTAGTGATCTAAATGCTCTTATATTTCTTTACGGACGGATCTAAATGCTCTTATAATATAAATCAACACAACAAAGGGCTGTACTAGCATGCATGCAAATCTTAATAAATAATCACAAGTTATCAGCAAGTCCGATATTATCTGAAGTTGATCATAAGTGGGAATTCTCCTTTGCCCTTTTGAAGAAAAAAGTGGCAAACCACAGCAGCCCAAACAAGTACAGAACGGAATTCAATTGTTTATTAGTACGTACTACTATTCACGAAAAGTTGATGTGATGATATCATTGACCTCCAGAATTGACAATCGCATCCGGCAGATATGTAATGTGGCCCTTCACATGACATGCATGGGCGGAGCCGTCGATCTCTTCAACCCTGTTGCTTTCTGACTCGAGGTCCCATCGCCATCAATTGTAATCACCTGTAGTTAACAAGCAAGTGGTTATTTTTTTTGTTCTTTTGCGGGGGAAGCAAGAGGTTAATTAGCTTAACGGTTGATTAGTTCAGAATCTTCCAGAAGCCCTAGAACTGTCAAGCGCCGCAATGAGAGCCGTGGTTGATAGACCACATAGCTCTGCGCGCGCCACTAACCGGTTGATAGACCACATAGCTTATGCTGCAACTGCTCGCGTTCGTTCATGTCTAACGATAAATATCTTGCTGATCGTCAGATACGTCGACGTGACAAATTAACTGACAGTGATAAAACGTCAAAAGGATTCGGTATAAGTTCCGTCGAGTCGGAGGTGATTGATCTTACGTGATTTGGTGGAGATGATGATAGATTAACGATCACCGTGAGTTCCGTACACGGTTGCCTGGAAAAAGATCGAGATTTATGCATCAGGAGAGCTACACCTGAGACGTGACTAGTGCAGGTAGCATAGCATAATGCAGTACTAGCATTTTGATGAAACGGAGACCAATCAATGCGTTTCATGTGGGCATGATTAGCTCAAACTACGGACGCCGGATGATAAAAAGAAATGGGTCGTGCTGCACGCTTGTAGTTATTTGTTGCACTCAACCGGTTGCAGCTATAGCTCTGCTGTTTCAGCTGAGAGAGAGAGAGAGAGAGAGAGAGAGAGAGAGAGAGAGAGAGAGAGTACGCTCACTTCCTCTCCGTCCAATCCATGAACTGGATGCAAACTACTCCCTTCATTCCTAAATGTAAGTCTTTGTAGAGATTACACTATGAAACACGTACGGATGTATACAAATGCATTTTAGCTCTAGATTCACTCATTTTGCTTTGTATGTAGTCCATAGTGAAATCCCTACAAAGACTTATATTTAGAAACGGAGGAAGTAATTTTTTACCAACAAGATCTACTAAGTATTACTATATCTCATGTTAAAGTGGTATCCAAACTGCTCACATGAGACTCTCAGCTGTCAGCCACGGAAAGATGCTCGAGGGTCCAGTGCATTAACTAAGCTGACTATAATTAGAAGAGACAGCTCGGTAAACGATGATTACTCTGTACTTTACTCGGTAGTTAACCATGACTTGGAGAAAAGGTGATTCTTGACCTCATGATCCAGCACACGTACAAAGAAACTGAATCGCACGGGTGGTGTGAACGGCCACAGCCTGGCATCATTTGACCAGCTCGAAACATGTTGTACTGTATAATATTTGCAGCGAGCAGTGACGTCGGTCTGACATGCATACATCGCTCTCGCCATCGCCATGAACGTAGGTGAGATAATGAGGGTCAAACGACAATGAATTAGTACCACCAAATTAACACGGATTGACACAGCCGCTACGTGTGCGTGCACACGCGGCCCTTGAGGACGAAGACGGTGCCAAATGTCATCCCCACCGGCGTCCGCGTGGCTCCGATCCGCCGATCCGGCCCCTATATAAAGACGTCCGTGCGGCTCAATCTCGTCCCACTCCCGTCCATCCATCCATACCTGCAACTGAAAGTCTCACACATCATCACCCGCAGGCCGCACCGCCCTTTAGCCATGACCGCTCTCGACTTCATGCCCGCCGAGAAGGCCCCCCAAGCCGGCACCGTCGCCATCGATAACAATGCCGCCGGTGCCGCCGTGCCGGTGCAGCAGCAGCACAGGAGACTGGAGGGGAAGGTGGCCATCGTCACGGGCGGGGCGCACGGGATCGGGGAGGCGATCGTGCGCGCGTTCGTCCGGCACGGCGCGCGCGTGGTGATCGCCGACATCGACGACGCGGCCGGGGAGGCGCTGGCGGCCGCGCTGGGCGGCGCCTGCTGCAGCTACGTGCACTGCGACGTGTCGGTGGAGGCCGACGTGGAGCGCGCCGTCGGGTGCTGCGTGGCGCGGCACGGACGGCTGGACGTCCTCTGCAACAACGCTGGCGTGCTGGGCCGGCAGGCGCCCCCGGCGGGCAACGGCGCCAGGAGCGGCGGCATCGCGTCCCTGGACGCCGCCGAGTTCGACCGCGTGCTGCGCGTGAACACCCTGGGCGCGGCACTCGGCATGAAGCACGCGGCGCGGGCCATGCTGCAGCGCCGCGGCGGCGGCGGCGGCGGGAGCATCGTGTCGGTGGCGAGCGTGGCGGGCGTGCTCGGCGGGATGGGCCCGCACGCATACACGGCGTCGAAGCACGCGCTGGTGGGGCTGACCAAGAACGCGGCCTGCGAGCTCGGGGAGCACGGCATCCGCGTGAACTGCGTCTCCCCCTTCGGCGTGGCCACGCCAATGCTGGTGAACGCGTGGCGCCACGGCCACCATGGCGAGGACGAGGAAGGGGGCGCGCCGGCGCCGGTGAGCGCGGAGGAGGTGGAGAAGACAGAGGAGATGGTGCGGGGCATGGCGACGCTCAAGGGCCCGACTCTGAGAGCCGGGGACATTGCGGAGGCGGCGCTGTTCCTGGCCAGCGACGAGTCGAGGTACGTCTCCGGGCACAACCTCGTGGTCGACGGCGGCGTCACCACCTCCAGGAACGTCATCGGGCTGTGATAGATGGTGAAGTCAAACCGATTGAGATGCAGTTGGAGGGTAGTACGTGCTCCAGTGTCACAATCAAGTACAGCGGGCCAAGCCGCATGCATGAACGGTACTTACTACTCCCTCAGTTACATAATATAAGAACGTTTTTGACACTACACTAGGACCAAAAACGCTTTTATATTATGGGACAGAGGAAGTAATTAATAGGTTGGCACTAGTGGTAAGTAGGAGTAATTAGCTGGTGTTTATTGGGCTTGGCTTCATGTGATGAACTATGGATTTGTCTGGTTTTTCTTCTTCGCGCTTAAACCGTTGTCGTGCCGCATGGAGAATAATTGTTTAGTTCAGTAAGTAACTAAGAGAAATACTCCCTCCGTCTAGGTGTGTAAGTGATGTAGTAGTATATTCATGTTCGGAACCGACACTGCCACACTGTGCAGTTGAGCCGGGGAAATATCTGGCAAAGAATGTTTCATCGATGTGTTTGCGATTAAGTAAAAGAAAATCAAAATGTAGTGGAAATCATGTGAAGCTAGAATTAACCTAAGATCGATTCGTTCTGGGCCAAGCCAGGCCGCCCTTGTGTGTACTTAATTAGCTTGGTAAGACCATCTACAGTCGAACGCCCTAAACCCTCTTCAAACGCCCGGGCGGCTCGTCCGGTTGGTTACGAAATTTTGACTCAGACGTACACCTCACACGCCCGGCTGACTGGCATCCCTCATATTCAGCCTAAATATGGGGCAGATATGGGACGTCCAGGCGCGTCAGCCACGTCGAACTCAGCCCGCGGTGGCCCACACGACCCAACATATATTCGTCTCCGTCCGCTCGCAGGACCCAACTCCAGCCACTTCACGCTCCTCTCCCCTCCACTTCGTTCGCCACCCGAGCTCACCTCTGGCGATTCCCGACCATCTCCGGCATGGCGGGCAGCGGATCTGACTCGGACCAGTCCGAATCCGTCGACTGGGGTGTCATTCCGTGCGAGTTGGAGGAGGAAATGGCAGTGCGCATTGCACTCCACCGCTCCCGGGAGGACAACGCCCGGCCGACGGAAGGATCTGTCCGGCGCGACTCCATAGCATCGGCTCAACAAGCGGTCGGGTCCTCTGGGGCTAGATCGTCGCGGTTCCGGCAGCCAAAAATTCTCTCCTTCCCCAACACCAGTCAGGTAGACTATGAGTCCCATCGGGAACGGGCAGCCCGCCGTGGGAAGGAGAGGATAAGGGCCGCCAAGGCCCGTATCACGGGGGGAATGGCGGCGGCGAAGGCGGCTGATCCGACGGCGCGGTAGCGAAGGAACATGCACGCCCTCACCCGAGAGCAGAATCGGGCGGTTTGTGCCATGGCCGGACTGCTACCGAAGGAGGACAGCGACGCGCGAGGACAGCTCCGGCGACGTGAAGATCAGGTTAGTTCCCTACCGCGTCTTCGGCCAGTACTTCCGCGAGAAGGACGACAAGGGCGCCGGGAAGGGCAAGGGCAGCCGTGGTCCCCGTGGATGATCTCCACCATAGCCAAACATACCAATTTTTGGTTGTCCGATGGCATATGTTAGTAGAGATGGAGTAGCCGAAAGATGTATGCAATACATCGACGTAGTTGCATGAGTTTGTATGAATTTGATATATGATGATTGAGGTGTTCAGATGTGGATTGCAATTTGAGTCGTTACTGGTTAGTGTGCGTGGACAATTCGCGAGCGTTTGAGGAGCCGGATTTGCCATCGCTGTTGTGGATGCTCTAACCAAAGGCTGTTTACTTATTGGATCAGTTTGACTACATGGTTTGTGCGATGAGCAACACTTAGAGGCAGCTTTAGACACAGTGAAATACCCCCTCTATAAAGAAAATATAAGAGCGTTTAGACAATTAGATTAGTGATCTAAACACTTTTATATTTCTTTATAGAGGGAGTACTATGGATGCCCTCACTTGACTTCTCCTGGGTTTTCTCTCCTCTGAATGAACAAAATCTGAAAACGAGGAGGAAATCAAGCCTCGACGCAGAGCAAAGCAGTGACTTTGTAGAAGTTTAGAATGGACGACGACTTTGCTGTGTCCACTGGCAGTGGCAAGTGGCAATACAAGTAGACTAGTAGTATAGTACTGTAGATGTCAAACCTGACGAAAGAAGAACGGCGGACTGACTAAGAGCATCTCCAACAGACGCCTAAAAAGAGCTCTGCGCGCTAAAAAATTGTTTTTTTTGGCGCCGAACAGATCCAACAGAAGCTGTAAAATTATGCACGCGCTAAAAAGTTTTGGGAACGTGCTGAAAAACGCCATCGCGTGCATCATATTTTGGGCTCCGGATAAGGCGCGCTTCACAATTTGCACTGCGTGCTTTTTTGGGGGCGTGTTTTTGAGCGTTTACTAAAGCAATGTTGGTCCCGACGCACTAAAAATACTACAATGACGCGTTATAAATTTTATTTGGCGCGAATTTTTTGTGCGGCCGTTGGAGATGCTCTAAGAGTAAGACTTTGCCAGTGCACCATGTATGTATCATAATCAGCAAGTTGTGGTGACAGACAGACAAAACATGGTTGCTTGCTTGCTATCCGTTTCTTCTCCCCTGCTCACGCTTTCCCTGTGAATATTTGGGAGATATTTGGTGCAGGAATTATATATACTACTACGTGTGTAAAGAGGCCAAGACAAGTCACAGAGATCTGTAACTGAGGAGAATGATGTGGCCATGCCGCGCCGATCGAGTCCAGACCAGCGCCCAAGGGCTCCGGAGCGCACCACTCGGCCGTACCGCGTTTGGTTTTCACTGTCTCGAGTGGCAACATATAACAGTCAGTACGTGGCGAGTACGCCAGTGTGTTCACGCGAGCGGCGCAGCATGGCTCGGCCGCTCTGCCGCTGCCGCTGCCTGCTCGGTCGGCTCGGCTGGCTCCCATGCCGCCGTTTGGGCCGGACGCCGGATCAAATCGGCGGCCGTGATGGGCCATGATGGGCCGTGATGTCTCCGCTACGTCGTCGCCTACTGCACTTCTGTACCTGCCTCTCTCTGTATATCACTTCATGATTGACAAGAAGGTCAGCAGCAGATCATTCTTCTTCGAGATACCCAAATTAAATCCACTGTTGCTGACAGGCACACACAGGGGCCAGTTAATCAATAATTCCAAGCTCCTGTGCCCTTACTTTACACAACAAAACACAAAAATCCGATCGCTCTGATCTGCTCTGCAAATGGACCGCATGACTCCAAGACAATGGGGGCGTCATCCCGATCGATTCGTCTAAAGCACTGAAAAAACTATGGAAAAATGGATCCGAATCATGGTACATAACCGAACCGACGTGACTTGCCCGACCCCTTCCGCCGTTCCCATCGATTTTGACCTCTGACCAACCACTTAACCGTGACTTTGTCAACTCGGAAGTTACCCCCTCATTAAGCCAGGACTAAACTAGACTAGACCACGCGCATGCAGCGGTGTAATCCATAAACAATTCGGCGTGCAGCATCGCCGAAAAGTTGCTGATTAATCAAGCCTACTTTATGAAGAACACAGAGCTTCATTTTGCTATTTTCTTCTGCTCAAATTTGATCTGTTTCTTCTGCCGCTAAGTCTTAATAAACTTTTAATGATTATTTATGTGATCGATTTCGGCTGATGAAATGTAAGGAATCTTCCCTCGTGGTGAGAAGACTAGCATTATTCGATCCACGTAAATTAAGTTCTTTCGTGGATGACAGCGAGTAGGGTAGCTACAGACTAACCATGGATGTGATGTGCTCGGCACAACAGAGATGCAATTGTTTTTAGCCACGCGATCTCCGATGGATGGCCCGAATCTGACACAATTACAAGTTTATTACCATAGACGTCTACTTTAGTTAGCGTTGTACAGCAGGGCAATAGAAAAGGATCCGATGGCGTATGCAGCAGCTAGAGAACGCCTGCATGGATGGATGCATGATTCTCCATTTGTTTTGGAGGACCACGCAGATGCACCATGCTATATCGTGTTCAAAAAAAAAAAAACAGACAGAGCTTAATGGGGTTAAGGAATGGAGATCTTGGGTAATACTAGTGCAACCGATCTCATCCTCGTCATGGCCAACCTGTCTCAAGAGAGAGAGAGACGTGGAGCGGAGCAGGCAGCTGACAAACGACGCGGCGGCGGTGGCCCGGCAACACCCCACCGGCGACACAGCACGCAGAGTCGTACCAACTGAGATGACACCGCGCTTCGCGGCCCAAACGGCATGCAACAGCAGGCCCGACCGAAGAGGGTAGAGCGGCGGAGCCATCATGCTGTGCCGCGCGCGTACACGGGCTGCCGTGCTCGCCAAGCATACTGTTGTGTCGAAGTACTTGCCTGCCGCTCCGCTTTGCGGTTAAAACTGAAAGCCAAACGCGGCACAGCCGAGCGTGCCGTTCCCATGTCTCTCCTTGCTGTCTGGACGCGACCGGCGGGCCATCCTTCTCCCCGGCGCCACATCTCTGTGCCTTCAGCTGGCCTTACCACTTGTGTCAACTTCCATAGGGAAAGCATGAGCGGGAAGGGGGAAGAAACACAGTGCTCCTGCAAGCAATCATGTCTGTCTGTCTGTCGCCACAACTTGCTGAATCTTGTACTACTTGTCCTGTAGCGGCAAAGTCGTCGTTACTAGTCAGTCCGGTAGCGTCGGGTTTGACAACTCTGTAGCACCACTTGCCAGTTGCCTCTGCATGCCACTGGACACCGCAAGTTTGAGCTTTCCGTCTTCCGTCCGTCCGGCCGCAAAGTCACTGCTCCCTTTTGCTTTTTCAGTGTTTAAATTCATCCAGAATTCAGAAAATGTGATTCCAAACCCATTGTCAACCATTCGGGATATAACTACGGAACACACAACCCTTCCTCTGCTCCAGCAAATCCCACACACGAATGGATGAATTCCTTTCGATCTGGGATAAAGCACGGGCCAATGTCCAATGCATCGCTCATCACATGAACCATTCAGTCAAACAGGTCGAGTAAAAAAAAAGAATCCACTAGTTACTGTACCACCAAGCTAAGATAGCAACTTCTTCTCTGACGCGTTGGTACTGCTGGACCTTAGCATGACGACTTTAGAACACAGTTCTCGTGAAATCCAAAGCCTCGTTCTCGTAAAAAAGAAAGAGAGAAAAAAAAATCAAATGATTCTTTCTGAATTTAGAGTTTTCTTAATTCTAATTTGGAATTTCAGGTGAACGAATGCCGCTGACAGGAGGAACAAAACATGTAGGAATATCGTAACTCTTAATACAAATTGAGCAAAAAGTGAGATCGCAAACACACGCCGAAACATTCTGTGCAACGACTTAACTGAACTCTTTGTCTGGTGATCTGGTCAGTGGCTGTGGCTGCCTCGAACATAACAGGATTGTACTACTGTATTAAACAATTTTTTTCGATTCGGCACAATAATTATTAATTAACGAAGAAGAAAAACCAGGCGAATTAGAGGCCAAATCCATACTCATGAACCACTCAGTCAAACAGATCCAGGCATCCAGCTAATTACTCCTACTTACTACTACTGCCAACCTAATTTTAATTAATTTAAGGTACAGTTCATGCATGCGGCTTGGCCACTCACTGGAGCTGTACTTGATTGTGACACTCTCGAACACGTACTACCCTCCAACTGCATCTCAATCGGTTTGACTTCATCGTCACAGCCCGATGACGTTCCTGGAGGTGGTGACGCCGCTGTCTACGACGAGGTTGTGCCCCGAGATGTACCTCGACTCGTCGCTGGCCGGGAACAGGGCCGCCTCCGCGATGTCCCCCGACCTCAGCGTCGGGCCCTTGCGTCGCCAAGCCTCGCACCATCTCCTCCGCCTTCTCCACCTCCTCCGCGCTCACCGGCGCCGGCGAGCCCTTTTCTTCATCCGCGCCATGGCGCCACGCGTTCACCAGCATTGGCGTGGCCACGCCAAAGGGGGAGACGCAGTTCACCCGGATGCCGTGCTCCCCGAGCTCGCAGGCTGCGTTCTTGGTCAGCCCCGCCAGCGCGTGCTTCGAAGCCGTGTACGCGTGCGGGCCCATCCCGCCGAGCACGCCGGCCACGCTCGCCACCGACACGATGCTCCCACCGCCACCGCCGCCGTGGCGCTGTAGCATGGCCCGCGCTCAAGGTGGACACGGTCCGGGCCGGTCCGGTCCCGGTCCGAGCCGTTGTTTGGACCGGCCACCGGCGGTCCGAGCCGGACCGGACCGAGAAGCATGGCGGTCCTGTTTTTCAGGGACCAGACCGGCCATGGCCAAGCTCGGGCCGGACCGAGAGGACCGGCCAAGAGACAAGGCAGAGCGCGCACTGGAGCTCCGGCGGCGGCTGAGCATCGGGGATGCGGCGCTAGAGGAAGCGCAGCTCATCGGCGACATGTCCGCAAGCTTCAGACAAACCAAAGGAAGCTAGAGGAACAAATAGGATCATCAATGGCAGCTCAACGGCGACGAATTTGGCACGACAGCCGGTGGACTGAGATGAAAGGGATGATGGCCGATGGGGCGATGTAGGACCTCCCACGTCGATTTCTTTGTATGAGACGACGAATCTGAGTTAGGCGCATCCAATGGACAAGGTTTCCGGGGCCAGAGAGCCCAGTGGCCGCTTGGACGACGGCACCGCTGTGGCGAACGTAGACGACGAGGTTTCTTGCCAGGTTTTTTGCGCCCCCGCCACGCCTGGGTCGCCACGGCCCCGCCACGCCCCCCATGCCGCCGGCACGCCCCAGCCATGCCTCACTCAATGCTCACCGTGCCGCCGCCATGCTCCAGCCACGACGATGCAGCGTTTTCTCGGTCCTGCGAGCTGGCTGATACGTCTCCAACGTATCTATAATTTTTGATTGCTCAATGCTATATTATCTTCTGTTTTAGACATTATTGGGCTTTATTATTCACTTTTATATTATTTTTGGGACTAACCTATTAACCGGAGGCCCAGCCCAGAATTGCTGTTTTTTGCCTATTTCAGAGTTTCGCAGAAAAAGAATATCAAACGGAGTCCAAACGGAATGAAACCTTCGGGAACGTGATTTTCGGAACGAACCTGATCCAGAGGACTTGGACCCTACGTCAAGAAAGCCACCAGGAAGCCACGAGGTAGGGGGCGCGCCTACCCCTTGGGCGCGCCCTCCACCCTCGTGGGCCCCACGTTGCTCCACCGACGTACTCCTTCCTCCTATATATACCTACGCACCCCCAAACGATCAGATACGGAGCCAAAAACCTAATTCCACCGCCGCAACCTTCTGTACCTACGAGATCCCATCTTGGGGCCTGTTCCGGAGCTCCGCCGGAGGGGGCATCGATCACGGAGGGCTTCTACATCAACACCATAGCCTCTCCGATGAAGTGTGAGTAGTTTACCTCAGACCTTCGGGTCCATAGTTATTAGCTAGATGGCTTCTTCTCTCTTTTTGGATCTCAATACAATGTTCTCCCCCTCTCTTGTGGAGATCTATTCGATATAATCTTCTTTTGCGGTGTGTTTGTTGAGACCGATGAATTGTGGGTTTATGATCAAGTTTATCTATGAACAATATTTGAATCTTCTGAATTCTTTTATGTATGATTGGTTATCTTTGCAAGTCTCTTCGAATTATCAGTTTGGTTTGGCCTACTAGATTGATCTTTCTTGCAATGGGAGAAGTGCTTAGATTTGGGTTCAATCTTGCGGTGTCCTTTCCCAGTGACAGTAGGGGCAGCAAGGCACGTATTGTATTGTTGCCATCGAGGATAACAAGATGGGTTTTTTTATCATATTGCCTGAATTTATCCCTCTACATCATGTCATCTTGCTTAAAGCGTTACTCTGTTCTTATGAACTTAATACTCTAGATGCATGCTGGATAGCGGTCGATGTGTGGAGTAATAGTAGTAGATGCAGGCAGGAGTCGGTCTACTTGTCTCGGACGTGATGCCTATATACATGATCATACCTAGATATTCTCATAACTATGCTCAATTCTGTCAATTGCTCAACAGTAATTTGTTCACCCACCGTAAAATATGCATGCTCATGAGAGAAGCCACTAGTGAAACCTATGGCCCCCGGGTCTATTTTCCATCATATTAATCTCCCGACAACAAGCTATTTCTGGCGCCGTTTTTATTTTGTTTACTTTACTTTGCATCTTTATCACAAAAATACCAAAAATATTATCCTATCATATCTATCAGATCTCACTCTCGTAAGTGACCGTGTAGGTATTGACAACCCCTTATCGCGTTGGTTGCGATGATTTATTTGTTTGTGTAGGTGTGAGGGACTTGCGTGTAGCCTCCTACTGGATTGATACCTTGGTTCTAAAAAACTGAGGGAAATACTTACGCTACTTTGCTGCATCACCCTTTTCTCTTCAATGGAAAACCAACGCAGTGCTCAAGAGGTAGCACTAGCTCGGTCAAAGACCGGACCGGACCGACAAACTCTCGGGCCGAAATCTGCAGCTCGGACCGGCTGTTTTTTTACCGGACCAGGACCGAGCCGGTCCGAAAGACCGCTCGTTTTGTCCACCCCTAGCCCGCGCTGCGTGCTTCATGCCGAGGGCCGCGCCCAGCGTGTTCACGCGCAGCACGCGGTCGAACTCGCCGGCGTCCAGGGACGCGATGCCGCCGCTCTTGGAGCCCGCGCCCGCTGGCGGGGCTTGCCGGCCCAGCACGCCGGCGTTGTTGCATAGCACGTGTAGCCGCCCATGTCGTGCCACGCAACACTCGATGGCGCGCTCCACGTCGGCCTCCACCGACACGTCGCAGTGCACGTAGCTGCAGCAGGCCCCGCCCAGCGCACCTCTCTTCCCCCGGAGGTCTCGACTATCAGTTCAGGATCTGGGTCTGGCTCAGGAGACGAGCCTGCAGCAGCACCATCCGAGCAGTAGACCGTTAGAGTATCGTGGTAGTCATGAGCATGATGTATGGCTGTAATCGCACTTGTCATGATGCGTAGTTTCATGTACAAGGGTAGTAGACCCATTGCGATGTTTACTTTCATGTTGGGACTATGTATAATTATGTTGGAATCTTTTATTCGACTTGGTTTTCATTCGCTGTTTTCTTCCGGGATTTGTCATTGGTTTTCCCCCATTTTGGAATTTTCTCATCATGGTTGCTATGTATTGGGAAAACGAAAAATAGGATGCCCCGTGGAGGCAGCAGCAGTCAAGCTGGTGAGGATGTCCCTGTCCGTCGTTCCGCAAGACAGGCAGGACATTCCCCTGAGCCATACCAGCCACCTCCGCCTCCACCACCACAACCGCCTTCCACCGAGCAAATCCTGCGAATGTTTGAAGAAAGAAGGAGCAACGATCTGCTGGAAATACTAAAAAGTGTACAAGTTATGGTTGGGCAGAATGGAAACCAGAATGGCCATCATTCCAAGCTGTCAGATTTTCAGCGAACCAAGCCTCCCAGTTTTAGCCATGCTATTGATCCTTTGGACGCCGACGACTGGCTAAGGACTATTGAGAGAAAACTGGAAATTGCTCGCACAGACGAAGGAGACAAGGTTCCCTTTGCCACGCATTATCTCGAAGGAGCTGGCGCTATATGGTGGGATAATGCCAAAGCAATATGGCCTGCAGACGAGGAAATTACTTGGACAAAATTCAAGGATCATTTCCGCAAATATCATATTCCCACCGGAGTCATGAAGATCAAGCAACGCGAATTTCTCGCTCTCACTCAAGGCAGCATGACCGTCGCCGAGTACCCGAATAAATTCAATCATCTGGCCCGCTATTCTCTCCACGATGTGGCCACAGAAGAGCGGAAGATCGACTAGTTCCTTGGAGGCCTAAATCAACATCTCAGGTGCACTCTCGGTATGTTTGACTTCCCGGACTTCCTGACTCTGGTGAACAAGGCCCTCATCGCCGAGAGGGAACACAAGCTCCTGCACGACAACAAGCCAGCTGCCAATGACCACAAGTGCAAATTCGAGCCCAAGAAGGATATGCAACCACTAATAGAAAACAGGGCTTTGGTTCGGCCAGAAAAGAGCATTAATACCGGTTGCATTACGAACCGGGACTAATGTGAGCATTAGTCCCGGTTCGAGCGGCTAGGGCACCGTACAGGCATTAGTGCCGGATCAAATGGGACCTTTAGTCCCGGTTGGTGCCACGAACCGGGACTAAAGGGTGCGATGCCCATTAGTACCGGTTCGTGGCACGAACCGGTACTAAAGGTCTAACCTTTAGTACCGGTTGGTGCCACGAACCGGTACTAATGCCTCAAACCCATTTGTACCGGTTGGTGGCTCGAACCGGGACTAAAGGTTGGACCTTTAGTACCGGTTGGTGCCACGAACCGGTACTAATGGTGCAATATTCAAATTCTACCCCCCTGTGTATCGCCTTTTTAGTTTTGTAAAAAGCAAAAGAAAATGATAAAAACTTCAAAAGTTAAAATCCTTCGAGATGTAGTTATGTTACTACATCTACTAGTTAGGAAAATTTAAAAACTTAAATTTGGACATGTTTTGCAAAAAGTGTAGGGAAAATGTAAAACGGCTATAACTTTTCCATACGATGTCAGAAAAAAACGTATAATATATCAAAATGTTCAGCACGAAAATCCAAATCCGATTTTGACGGCCTACGGCCTGTTTGCAAATTTTTAGAATCCTCAAATTCTAAAAGGAAAAAAGTTATGCTCAAATTTCAGTTTTTTTGATTTTTCGTTAAATCTGGTCAAACTATGGTCAAAATACTTATTCAAGAAGTATTAGTGTTACTAAATAATTATTCAAGAATATTAGTGTTACTAAATAATTATTTTAGTTTTTTTGAATTTTGGTCAAACTGTGGTCAAACAATGGTCAAACTACTTATTCAAGAAATATTAGTGTTACTAAATAATTATTGTTTTTTAGAACGATAGTTTCAAAATCAAACAGTGAAATGTGTGACTTCATGCTCAAGCTAAACTCCTGAGGGTTAATAGGAATGACATCTTACTATTGTCAGGAAAACAACAAGTGCAGACTTGGAAACGAGGGAGAATAGAACCCGGAAGTTAAGCGTGCTGAGGCTGGGGTAGTGAGAGGATGGGTGACCGTCTGGGAAGTTAGATGATTTGGAATGATGAGGGGTGATTAGAGATTAGAGGTTAAATTGAGCAGTGATGAGTGGTGTGGTGATTAGAGATTAGAGGTTAAAATAATTCAGAAATTTGAAAATTCGGGAAAAAAATTCAAAAAAAAAATCATAAAATTTCCTTTAGTACCGGTTGGTGTTACCAACCGGGACTAAAGGTGGACCTCCATGCAGCGGCCACGTGGAGGGCCTTTAGTCCCGGTTCGTATAAGAACCGGGACTAAAGGGGGGGGGGGCTTTAGTAACGACCCTTTAGTCCCGGTTCCAGAACCGGGACTAAAGGCCCTTATGAACCGGGACAAATGGCCCTTTTTCTACTAGTGAACCAGTGCAAACACTAGTAGAAAACAGGGCTTTCGTTCGGGCATGGCAAGCCCATTAGTCCCGGTTCAGTCACGAACCGGGACCCATGGGGGCATTCGTCCCGGTTCGTGAGCCCAGGGGGCCGGCCGGGGCCTCGTGGGCATTGGTCCCGGTTCGTATGGAACCATTTGTCCCAGTTTGAGGCACGAACCGGGACTAATGGGCCTCGCTCCTGGCCCACAACCATTGGTCCCGGTTCTTGGCTTGAACCGGGACAGAAGGCCCGGATTTAGTACCAGTTCTAGCCACGAACCGGGACAAATGAGCTGCCTATATATACCCCATCGCCGCAGCAGAGCACTCCACAGTGCTCTATTTTTTCTGGCCGTCGAGGGGAGGGCATTTGGGTGCTCCAGCTCACCTCCTATGCACATGAGGTGTTCGATGAAATGTCTGAGCCACACTAGTTAATCTTTCTCCTCTCAAAACTCGACCTCCTAGCTCCATTTTCCCCAAGATTTGTCTAGGTTTAGCGGTCCATCACGTCCCGTCCCCGTCTTCACCGCCGTCGATCGCCCGCGCCGATCTCGTCGCCAGCACCACCGTGGTGAGCCTCTTGTTCTTATCTTCTTTCTGAAAGAAAAAAATTCTTACTTCAGATAGATACTTGTCTAATTTTTTTACTTTCATTATTCCTTCTTATTATATAGTGCGATGGTTTTGGTATCCGCCCCCGTCGGCCCTCGTCCTGTCTATGATTCGGATGTGGTATATATTATCTTTTTGTAACTATTTGGTTCATTTATTGTTTATGACAATTATGCCGACCAACGTGACATAGATTTTATTTATCTAGGAGGTGGTTGAACCGGAAATTCCAACTGACCCTATTGTCGAGAGGTTAAATTTAGTTGAAGAAGAAAACAATTACTTGAAGGAAAAAATAAAAAAATTTGAGGAGGAGAAGATGATATTGGAGTTGCATGTTGCGGATGGTGTCGATGATCACAAGATCAAGATGGATGCAATGCGGTTGAAGATTAGAAAGATTAGAAAATATGCCATTCATACCGGCTTGGTATCATTATGCAGTTGGATCAATTGTTACCTTGGTTGCGATTATGATCGCATTTGTTGTTGCATTGAAATGTTTTACATAATTTCAATGTATGGTTTAATTAGATGCTCTGGAGAGCTATATATATGTTGTTCAATGAGAACTATGTATGTACTTTGGTTTTAATGTGATGATGAACTTCTATTAATTTGGTCACTTATCTATTCATGAGAGCTATATGTTGCCTTCAATTTCAGGGTCTTATAGCTCAAAATAATCAGTAAATGCATGAAAAATAACAAATGAAGTCAGAAAGGGTTGAAAATTGTTGATGTGGCTTTGAAAGGTGCATTTTGAACACAGAAAAACTATGGAGTTCAAGTAAGTTCAAAAAAAATGAAATCCCTTTGTAGCAGACGAGTTTCCATATGAAACCCTGATACTTCGAAAGAGATTGTCCGTTTTGTACACGAAGTGCATCCAGTTTTTGCCGTAACCCTCTCTACGTTCTTGCACATGCTATGTGGGTGAAATGATGATACCATGCCAACTTTTAACCTTTTCATAGTTGATTTGAAATGCTTTTCAATTTCAAGGTTTTATAGCTCAAAATAATCAATAAATGCATGAAAAATAACAAATGACGTCAGAAAGGGTTGAAAATTGATGATGTGGCTTTGAATGGTGCATTTTGAACACAGAACAACTATGGAGTTCAAGTAAGTTCAAAAAAATGAAATCCCTTTGTAACAAACGAGTTTCCGAATGAAACCCTGATACTTCGAAAGAGATTGTCCGTTTTGTACACGAAGTGCATCCAGTTTTTGCCGTAACCCTCTCTACTTTCTTGCACATGCTATGTGGGTGAAATGATGATACCATGCCAACTTTTAACCTTTTCAGAGTTGATTTGAAATGCTTTTCAATTTCAGGGTTTTATAGCTCAAAGTAATCAGTAAATACATGAAAAATAACAAATGAAGTCAGAAAGGGTTGAAAATTGATTATGTGGCTTTGAATGGTGCATTTTGAACACAGAAAAACTATGGAGTTCAAGTAAGTTCAAAAAAATGAAATCCCTTTGTAACAGACGAGTTTCCGAATGAAACTCTGATACTTCGAAAGAGATTGTCCGTTTTGTACACGAAGTGCATCCAGTTTTTGCCGTAACCTCTCTACTTTCTTGCACATGCTATGTGGGTGAAATGATGATACCATGCCAACTTTCAACCTTTTCAGAGTTCATTTCTAGTGCTTTTCAATTGCAGGGTCTTGTAGCTCAAAATAAACAGTAAATGCATGGAAAATAACAAATATCATAAAAAATAAATAAGTAATTAAAAACAGAATAAAATAAACTTTAATAAAATATATAAGTAGAAACAAAATAAAATAAACTTTAATAACATAAATAAAATTTATGAAACTAAAATTATCAACGTATTTTCTGTTCAAAACATTATAAGCAACCTCTAGTATTACTGAAACTAAAATTATATAAAATTGATGCAACTAAAATTATCAAAGTTTTTTCTGTTCAAAATCATTAAAAGCAAAAAGAATTTTCATAAAGAACTTTTTTTGTTAGAAACTTTAATAGCAAAAAGAATTATCATAAAATAAAATAAATAAGTAATTAGAAACAATAAAATAAATATGTATTTTGTTGTAAGTAGAAACAAAATAAAATAAATAAAGCAAAAAAGAAAAGAAATAAACTGGGAAAAAAAATAAAAAAACGCCACCTACTGGGCCACCACGGCCTGAATACGACTAGAAACCCACCCATGGGCCAGGATTCAGGCCCGTAGAAGGCCCAATAGGCCAATAGGCAGATACAGTGTGTTTAGGCCCGAAAGCCTGCATTTGGGAGGAGCTCGAGAGGGCAGCGGGAGTGGGGCTTATAAACCACTCTCGAGCTCCCTCGGCTAGCAAGGTGGGACTAAACTTTCGTGCCGCGATGCGTGCAACACAAGGCCTTTAGTCCCGGTTGGTGCCACCAACCGGTACTAAAGGCATACATTGGTACCGGTTCGTGGCACCAACCGGTACCAATGCCCCCCCTTTAGTCCCGGTTTGTGCCACCAACCGGGACCAAAGGCCTCTGCTTCCCGCCCTTTGGGCTGCTGAAAAGAGGCCTTTGGTACCGGTTGGTGGCACCAACCGGGACTGAAGGTGGGCTTTGGTACCGGTTCGTGCCACGAACCGGGACTAAAGCTTTTCCTATATAAGCCAGCACTTAGCATTTTTCAGATTTCATCGCCAGTTGCCGCCCGACAACGCCGACCCTCCTCGACGCCGCCAGGCTGCCCCGCGCCGTCGCCGTCGCCCGTGCCCCCGAGCCCACGCCGACGCCGTCCGCCGCCCTCGATCCCACGCCATCGCCGGCCGCGCCACGCCCGGACGCCGTCCCGCCCCGCCCCGACGCCGTCGCCGCCCCTGCCCCGACGCTGCCTCCTCGTCGCCGTCGCCGCGCACCCTGTGAGCGCCGCCCCGATCCCCTCCTCCTCCTCCCTGTAATGGCCGCCGCCGCTGCTGCCGCGCCCCCTAGCTAGCTATTATATATGTGTAGTTTAGATTTGTAATTTAGTTGTATTAATTTGGATGTGTAGTTAATTTAGTTGTTGTAATTTAGATGTATTAATTTAGATGTGTAGTTTAGATTTTTTTGGTGATATTATTATTGAATATGCAAATGTTTGTATGTTCATATATATGCAAAGAATATATCAATTTTTTCATAGAATTTTTTTGATTTTTTTCTGTTGTAATTTTGTTCATAGAATTTTTATGATTTTTTTTTGTTCATAGAATTTTCTTTGTCAATTTATGTATATGTTCATATTGTGTAGGAATCTGAAAATTGTGTATGATCAAAGTCATTTATGTATGTTCAGATTTTTTTAGGAAGCTAGTTTATTTTTAGTAAGTACTACTTTATTCTATTTATAGTAAGGAAATTAATAGAACTAGTTTGTTTTTTTAGTTAAAGCAATTATTCCCGCATCGACATCGACGACGCCTATCCCGCATCCTCGTCGTCGACTCGGCGGAGGAGGCCGACTTGATCAGAGGGGCCATGTCCGGGACTGGGCTCCGCCGGGTTGGTTTTGGGTGGTGCTACCTTCCGGGGGGCGTAGGTTGGTGAGGAGCCAGCCCGTCGTTGACCCGATCCTTGTTTGGTGGCGGTGGAGGGCAGGTTCGACAATACCTGGCAGGTTCTTCAGGGATCTCACTGGCAGGTTCTTCAGGGATCTCAAGGAGGTTCTTGGAAGCAAAAGGAAGCGAAGCGCAAGAATTGGAGACAGGATGATCTCCATTCTCCATAATGGAGAGGCAGGGTCTATATTGTTTTATGCTATTTTACCTTAAAGAGGTTATTTAGGTCCTACCTAATACTGATGATCATGTGCTAAGAACAAAGTAGGGTTGGTTCGATGACTATCAGGATGATGATCGTATGACTTGTTATTAATAACGAGCAGAAGTTGTATGATGATGATTAGTAGGACTTGTTATTATGATGATGCATGATGCGAGCATGAAGAGTTATTATATATCTGTGGATGAAATGAACATGGATTGGATTGAAGTGAAGGCAACATGCATGTGGTGCATGTCGAAAGTAGTACAATTCAAACTTGATCAAGTTAGGATTAGTATTACTTTCGACATGCACCACATGTTGCCTCACTTCAATCTAAGTCATGTTTAGGCATAACAGTAGCAGTAGCACGGAGATAAGAGAGGACACATCTCTCTATTAGCTACCTATACCAACCTAAATTAACCCCCAAAACCCCTAAACCACCTCCTTTAAAAAAAAACCAGCCGCTGAAATGCTGACGCGTGGAAGCTTATTGGTCCCGGTTGGTGCTACCAACCGGGACCAAAGGCCCTCCTGCCTGGGCTCGCCGGAGCGGCCACGTGGAGGCCCATCTGTCCCGGTTTGTATAAGAACCGGGACTAAAGGCCTAGGGCATTAGTAACGACCCTTTAGTCCCGGTTCCCCAACCGGGACAGATGGGCCTTATGAACCGGGACAAATGGGCCTTTTTCTACTAGTGAAAAGGCTCGTACTTGGCAACAGACTCAAGTGGAGTACAAACCCAATTGGCAGCAGAATGTCAACAAGACTACTACACAAGTCAAGAATGTCGTGACCAGCCCGGTGCGCGACGATTGTCAGCGCAACAATTCGTGTTTCAGCTGTGGTCAAACCGGACACTACGCCCGACAGTGTCCCAAGAACACCAAGCATGTCGCTCCATATCAGCCGCAAGTCAACTACATGGAGCAGTATTCCGCCCCCGATATAATCCAAGGGCAAGTTCATCACATCTCCGCAGACGAAGCCCAAGAGGACCCGGAAGTCGTCATTGGTATGTTTCTCGTTAACGACATACCCGCCGTAATTTTAATCGACTCTGGGGCTTCCCACTCTTTTATTTCGCGGAGTTTTGCTTCCCAAAACAATTTTCCTTGCTCGATTTTTGGAAAACACATGCTGGTACAATCCCCGGGATCCCTACTCCGAAGCAATCTCGTTTGCCGAAATTTGGAGATTGACATCAAGGGCGTCAAGTTTCCAACATCGTTGATAATCATCGATTCCAACAAATTGGATGTCATTCTGGGCATGAATTGGTTAACCCAATACCAAATCTGCATCAGTTGTGCGACCAGAGAAGTTACCCTGAAAAATATGGAAGGTCGCACTACCAGTTTTTATGCCCGCAAGCGCATCCCCACGAAAGATATGGTGTTCGCAGCCATGGCAGAAGAGGTGGTATTAATCCCAGTGGTCAGTGAGTATCCAGATGTATTTCCTGAAGAATTTCCCGGCATGCCACCAGACCGAGAATTGGAGTTTTCCATTGACCTAGTGCCTGGAACCACCCCGATACATAAGAAATATTATCGGATGCCCTCCTTAGAATTGGTGGAATTGAAGAAACAACTGGATGAGATGCTGCAAAAAGGATACATTCGTCCAAGCTCTTCACCATGGGGATCACCAGCAATCTTCGTGGACAAAAAGGATGGCATTCTACGAATGTGCGTAGACTACCGACAGCTGAATGACGTCACCATTAAAAACAAGTATCCACTGCCGAGGATTGATGATCTGTTTGATCAACTCAGTGGGGCCAAAGTATTCTCAAAGATTGATTTGAGGACGGGATATCATCAACTCAAGATAAAGAAGGAAGATATTCCTAAGGCCGCGTTCACCACTCGGTACGGTCTTTACGAATACACCGTTATGTCCTTCGGCCTCACCAACGCTCCTGCATTCTTTATGCATATGTTGGACAAATTCGTGGTGGTGTTCATTGACGACATCCTCGTTTACTCCAAGAGCAAGGACGAGCATAAGGTGCATCTTCGAGCAGTTCTGCAAAGGCTTCGTGAACATCAACTTTATGCCAAATTCAGCAAATGTGAGTTTTGGCTCTAGCAAGTGGGATTCCTCGGACATATTCTCTCGGCAGAAGGAATCTCGGTGGACCCAAGCAAGGTAAAAGATGTACTTGATTGTTCCGCACCCACCACTGTCTCAGAAATCCGGAGTTTCCTTGGACTGACCGGATATTATAGCCATTTTATCGAAGGATTTTCCAAGATCGCCAAGCCAATTACTGAGCTCCTCAAGAAGGACACGAAGTTCGTATGGACTGAGGACTGCGAACGGAGCTTCAATGAGTTAAAAACGGCGACGCTCATCCTCGTCTTCACATGGTGTCTCCCTCCCCTTGTGTTCGGCGTTTAGCTTGCCGGCCTACTTGAAGACCCAGCATTCTCTGTTGGTGTGATTTGCAGGTTTCTCGGAGGTGCCATGAATCTGACATAATCTGTCTAGAATCTTGTTTAGTCTGGATGGTCCATCTCTGCTGCCTTTGAATGGCTTCTTCCGTTGACCGGGTCGAGGGCCCCTGAATCCGGCGTTTACCGCCGTGTTGTCTGGGCTGTCTTCATTGTTTCGACGCTCGCTTTTATTGTGTCGTGGTTTTCCATTGCTATCCCTGACTTCGGATGTGCCTGGGTCGCTGGTGCCGCTACGGGCCAGCCAACTATCTTCGCCCGCACAAAACCGGGTCATAAGACTTGTTAGGGCTCCCATTGTCCTCGGTTTTTCTGGCCGAGGTGTCTGGCGAGCCATTCGTCCCGGACACTATGTTTGAAAGCCGCTAAGGCTTCGGCGTCCGGGCAGTCGAAAATTTGATTCTTCTTAGTGAGGAATCTGTTCCAAAGCTTTCGGGCTGACTCTCCGCGCTGTTGAATTATATGACTTAAATCGTCTGCATCCGGAGGTCGGACATAGGTCACTTGAAAATTAGCCCTAAAAGCATCCTCAAGCTCTTCCCAACTTCCAATTGAGTTTTCGGGGAGGCTCTTCAGCCAGTGCCGAGCCGGTCCTTTCAACTTGAGGGGCAAGTATTTGATGGCCTTGAGATCATCTCCGCGAGCCATATGGATATGAAGGATAAAGTCCTCAATCCAGACCCCAGGGTCTGTCGTTCCGTCGTATGCCTCTATGTTCACGGCTTTGAATCCCTCTAGAAATTCGTGATCCACCACCTCATCGGTGAAGCATAGGGGGTCCACGGTACCCCTGTATTTGGATGTGTCATGGCGTTCTGACGGTTGTAGTGTTCGGTTATGATTCTGTGCCGGAGCGCGCTTCCTAGATCCGTAGATGGACCTGGTCATACCGACATCGTTAGCCGCCCTATCGCGGCCACGGGGTGCTCGATCCGGCTGATTGGTCGTTTTATTTTTCGGCTGTATAGGCTCTAAAGCCTCGTCATCGAATTCAGGCAGCAACTTGCGCTTTGGATAGCTCTTTGTGTGGCGACTGCCACCGTACTTTTCTTCAGTGTCGAGCACTTTGTTCCATCTACTATTGAGTGTGTTTTGCGCGGCCTTGAGCCTTTGCTTCTGCTTCTTTAGACTCCTCGCGGTGGCAATAAGCCTTCTATGGAGGTTCTCTTGCTCCAAGTGCCTTTCCGGGATGATGTGTGCATCGTCGTCCGGACTGTTCTCCTCTTCGGAGACAGGTTGATTAGCTTTACGCTCGGCGTCGCCGTGATCGGACAGCGGCTCTGTACTATGTTCGCCATCCGCTGGCTCATCCTGCTCTGTAGCTGGGTCCATGTGGTCGTCGCTTCCTCTGGAGTCGACCGGGGTATTATTCTTTCTTGCGCTGTTATCGCTGTTATTGCCGAGGCGGGATTTGGAGCGGCGCCTACGTCGTCGCTTCGGTTGCTTCTCGAGGGGGTTATCCTTCGCTGCATCCTTCCGTTCCTCGTCATTGTTTTCTTTGGGTGTATCCACCATGTATATATCGTGTGATGAAGTGGCTGTCCAGCGCCCTGTGGGCGGTGGTTCCTGTTCCTCTCCTGCATCGTCGTCCATACCGTCGATGCCTTCGGAGTCGAAATCAAGCATGTCGGTTAAATTGTTGAAAGTGGCTATTAAGTGGGTGGTGGGTGGGGAACGAATTTCTTCGTCGTCCGCTTCCCACTCGAGCCAGACATCGTTCGGCCGAGGGTCTCCTGACAAGGAGAGAGACTTTAAAGAATCTAGCACGTCGCCCCAGGGCTAGTGCTGGAAAATATCCGTGGAGGTAAACTCCATGATCGGTTCCCAATCAGATTCGATAGGCACTGACGCAGGCGGTTCGGAGCCCGTGGCCGGGGACCAATCCAAGGATCCGGCAACACAGGTCTCGTAGGAAGTGAAGTCAGTATTCGGCTCTATCGCCGCTGAGTGTGCGGCCTCCGTGGCGGGGTCCATCCACCCGTCCTCGGACGGCGCGATCTGCTCCGGATCGAGGGCCGGAGTTGCCACAGGGGTGATCTCCCGAACACTGTCCGTCGGTAGAGCTAAGTCATGCTCGTCGTGACTGTGCAGCGCACCTGACATAGGCTCGAATCTGTCAAAGATCAAGTCTCTGCGGATGTCGGCAGTATAGTTTAAGTTTCCAAACCTAACCTGACGGCCAGGGGCGTAGCTCTCGATCTGCTCTAGATGGCCAAGCGAGTTAGCCCGCAGTACGAAGCCGCCGAATACGAAGATCTGTCCGGGGAGAAAAACCTCACCCTGGATCGCATCGTTGTCGATGATCGAAGGAGCCATCAAGCCTTATGGTGACGGCACAGTGGAACTCTCAATGAAAGCACCAATGTCGGTGTCAAAACCGGCGGATCTCGGGTAGGGGGTCCCGAACTATGCGTCTAAGGCGGATGGTAACAGGAGGCGGGGGACACAATATTTACCCAGGTTCGGGCCCTCTCGATGGAGGTAATACCCTACTTCCTGCTTGATTGATCTTGATGATATGAGTATTACAAGAGTTGATCTACCACGAGATCGTAGAGGCTAAACCCTAGAAGCTAGCCTATGATTCTGATTGTTGTTGTCCTACGGACTAAACCCTCCAGTTTATATAGACACCGGAGGGGGCTAGGGTTACACAAAGTCGGTTACATGGGAGGAGATCTACATATCCGATTTGCCAAGCTTGCCTTCCACGCAAAGGAGAGTCCCATCCGGACACGGGACGAAGTCTTCGATCTTGTATCTTCATAGTCCAACAGTCCGGCCAAAGTATATAGTCCGGCAGTCCGAGGACCCCCTAATACAGGACTCCCTCAGTAGCCCCTGAACCAGACTTCAATGATGATGAGTCCGGCGCGCAGATTGTCTTCGGCATTGCAAGGCGGGTTCCTCCTCCGAATACTCCATAGAAGATTTTGAACACTAGGATCGTGTCCGGCTCTGCAAAACAAATTCCACATACCACCGTAGAGAGTATAATATTTCCACAAATCTAATCTGCTGACAACTTTTCATAGCGTGACATCATGCCGTGGTCCCGTCATTACGAACCGTTTTTCCCAGCCTGCCACTGCATGTGTTGCAAGGCGGTTTTATTGGCACGTCTTATCGAAGCAGAGATCATGTTCCCCTTATCATGGGATTCTCATCAATGCGGGTGTGGGTAACCCAATCGTGCCTGCTGGTATGACTCCTCAATTTTAGGCAAGTTCCAAATGGCCGCGTGGAGGACACTTGATATTCACCCTCTTTATAAAGGGGCCAAGGCATGTCCTTTTCTTCGCACGCTCGATCCTTCCCTTCCCCCACCTCGAATTCCAACACCCAAGGCGCAGGCTAAGCGTTTCGGACCTTCAATCATGTCCGGATCCAACCTTCAAGGCCGGTGGATGGCCTCCTCCATCACAGAGGAGGACATCAAGAAGCTAAGAGAAGCCAGGTATCTGACCGCCGAAATCTCGCACAGGCTGCCTGCTCAAGGGCAGGTTATCCCCACTCCCGAACCCAACGAGAGTGTCGTATTTGTTTCCCACTTCCTCCGAGGGCTAGGCTTTAGTCTTGATCCCTTTGTTAGAGGGCTTATGTTCAATTACGGGCTCGATTTCCATGATCTAGCTCTAGATTCCATCCTTCACATCTCGTCGTTTATCGTCGTGTGTGAGGCCTTCCTCTGCATCACCCCACACTTCGGCTTATGGCTCAAGACCTTCAATGTGAAGCCGAAGATGATCGATGGGCGACACGCAGAATGCGGAGGTGCCATAATAAGCAAAGGCGCCGATGCTCCATGGCCAAAGGTTCCTTCCCGGAGATGTCCAACTTATGGCAGCGGGAGTGGTTTTACATCACAGCTCCCCGAAGTACTAAGTGGGTAGCTGCCTCCGCCTTCCGTTCGCCCCCCGCCACAACTGGCGTCATGGGTCAACAAGGGGCTGGACTGGGGGCCAGTTAATGACGTGCCGACATTGCAGAGTTGCATCCGAGATCTTCTCAAGAGAGATGTCAGCCTTGTCAAGGTAATGCAAGTCATGTTAGTTCGTCGGGTCCTGCCATGTCAACGTCGACCTCTCCGTATGTGGGAGTTCAACCCGGAAGGACCGCGAACTATTCAGCAATTCTTCGGCGTGACGCTCGAAGAGATGTATGGATTGTTCTTCAGATCACGAATAAAGTGTCCGGACACCACCGAGGATGCGGGTTTAAACTGCAATCGTCCAGATACCCATGTAAGTAATTCCGCGGCCGAACATGCTGTCTTTTTATTTATCACAACATCATTCTGAAAAGTCGCTCTTTGACCAGGACTGGGTAAAAAAGGCGAAGATGATCAGGTGTTCGGCTTCCCTTCCCGAAGGCTCACCGGACCCTGTACTACCCAGGATGCTTGAGCGTGCACCTTATCAAGTGCCATCAGAGGAAGATAAAGGGAGGAATAAAGAAGCCGAAAGCGGGCCTCACGCATTACTCATCCAAACCGGGGGAATTAGTGTCTCCGCGAAGGAGGATAACCGGGGAGAAGAATATAAAATTCCCTCTCCCCAAGGAAGGAAGAGGACCGCCTCTGGAGATTTGGAAACGAGGGTTTCCAAACGAGGGAAGAAACCTTCGCCAAGGGGTCTTGCCCCGGAGGGCATGCTTACCGCACTGTGCCCGCAAGGGGATCAGCCCTCCACCGAGCTGTAAGTGAACAAGAGCACTTTTGGTAAATGTATCCTGCTTCATCTCCGAGGACAATAACCGAGACGTATGTCTTGCAGTGCGGATCGTAGCCCTTCTCGACAGAGTTCATCTTCGGGGGATCTTCTTCCAAAGATGATGGAGAGCGAATCGCCTCCCCCTCACTACAAAAAAAGACACATCCGTGACATTTTGGGCCGAACGAATTTTTTTTCTGTCATACATATGACACTTCTATGACGATAATTGTGACAAAACCAAGTATCATCATAGATGTGGTGGGCTCCTACTTCTATGAAAAAAAATCATGACAGAAAATGGGCTTTTCGTCCTGGGCGGGCCAGAGACGCAGCTGCATGACATTCTTTGGGCTGTCCATGACAGAAAAAGCCGTGGTAGAAGCGAGGGGGAGGAAAATTTTGGGGAGTTCCCGGTTACGGTGGGAGGTCGGGGGACGAGCGATGCGCGTTTCTCTCGTACACGTACGCGCATGTGTGCGAGGCGTTGGCTCTAACTGAACCCGAGCGAGGCGTTGGGCTCTAACTGAACCCGAGCGATTGCACTGTAGGCTACGCGTTACTGAACCAGAGTGATCGATCGATGGCTGTTAACTGAACCCGATCGAGCGATTCCTTCACTACTGCTGCTAACTGAAGCCGATCGATTGGATGAACAGTGAGTGTTGCAGGGGGGGGGGGTTGGATGAACAGTGAGCAGTGGCGTTGCCTCTGGATGAACAGGACCCCGTGGTGTGGAGGGCTGGATGAACAGTAGACGATGGAGGGGTGCCCATGGAGGGGTGGTTGAACAGGACGCCGTGGTGTGGAGGGCTGGATGAACAGTTGACGGTGGAGGGGTGCCCGTGGAGGGGTGGTTGAACAGGACCCCGTGGTGTGGAGGGCTGGATGAACAGTAGACGGTGGAGGGGTGCCCGTGGAGGGGTGGTTGAACAGTAGCCGGTGGAGTAGCGCGCGGTGGAGGCTGGATGAACAGGAGCCCGTGGAGGCTGGAGGAGGTCGACGGTGGAGATGAACAGTATCCCGTGGAGTCCCGTTTGCGGTACGCCACACCCCTCCCGATGAACAGGACCCCCGTTTCGACCGTAGGAGGTCCGTTTCGTCCGTTTTGCGGTACGCCACACCCCTCTCGATCAACATGACCCCCGTTTCGACCGTAGGAGGTCCGTTTCGTCTATTTTGCGGTACGCCACACCCCTCCCGATCAACAGGACCCCCGTTTCGACCGTAGGAGGTCCGTTTCCTCCGTTTTTCGGTACACCACACCCCTCCCGATCAACAGGACCCCGTTCCGAACGTAGGAGGTCCGTTTCCTCTGTAGTGCGGTACGCTAGGCCTCGTTTCCATCGCCTGTTCCATCCAAGCCCTCCCGATGAACACGACCACGCATTCCGTTCCGACCCAACCGGTTGGCTCCCACGCGTTCCGTTGCCTCCCGATGAACACGACGCATTCCGTTGCCTCCCCATGAACACGACGCATTCCGTTGCCTCCCCATGAACACGACGACGACGTTGTTTCTCCGTTCCGACCCAGCCATGTACACGAGCCCTGGCCGTACGTATGCGCGAGTAGGCATTCGAGACCCTGCCCGTATGTATGTACATGGCCGTATTTTCTTTCTTGCACCCTGGCCGTTGTACGTACGTGTACATGCTACGTGCGCGCCTCTACTACGGCACGTACGCGCCTCTACTACGACACATGCGCGCCTCTACATCGACCAGTATATATGTACGTACACGTTCGCGACCAGAATGACAACGCTACGTATGCTTCGACCAGGTGGGTCCCGACTGTCAGGCACTTCCTTGCCTGCGAAGATCTAGCTGGTGGGTCCCAGCAGTCAAAGGGGCGAATCATTTTTTTTTGCCCGGACGCACTTCCTTGCGTGCGAAGGTGTAGCTGCTCGGTCCCAGCAGTCACGGGGGAATCGTTTTTTTGCCCGGACGCACTTCCTTGCGTGCGAAGATGTAGCTGGTGGGTCCCAGCAGTCAGGGGGGCGAATCGTTTTTTTTCAGACGCACTTCCTTGCGTGCGAAGATGTAGCTGGTGGGTCCCAGCAGTCAGGGGGAAACATTTTTTTCGTGAAATACGGTGGCCCGTCCGGTGGGTCCCCGCTGTCAGGTGGAGGAATAATTATTTTGCGCGTAATAAGGAGGCACTTCCTTGCAGCGGCCGCGGACCCAGCTGTCAGCCTCTCCATGTACAGTCCATGTCCGATGGAAGCCATTCCTTGACCACGTTGACCACGCCGCGCCGAGAGCACCAGGGCGGTGTGCGATGGCGAGGCCTAGGAAGGGGACGACGCGGAGCCGGGGAAGACGCGGCAATGGATGCCCACGCGTAGAGGAGTATGAGGGTTCACTCGTTCGGCTGCGGTGTGAGGCTGCCGTCGCCGCAGAATAACAAGGGGTGTGGGTGCGTAGAGGGATGGCCTGGCCAGCGGTGGGAGTAGTAGGGGGCGGTGAGGCCTCCGCGGCATCACAGCCGGCCACGGGCGGCAGGAGCAGGTGGCACGACCGGCGCTGCTTTGGGCGGCTGGAGCAAGAAGACCAGAGGTTGAAGAAGCACTACGGCCGTTGGATGGACATCGTATGGTCACTTGAGCTAGAATCGTTCATATATTGACTAAAGTTGACAAAGGCCACCGTCCCAGTCAACTTAGTAGGCCCACAAGTCAGCCTCCCACCAAGGTGGGTCCCAGCTAGTAGGGGGTATTCATTTTTTTGTGCGTAATAAGGAGGCACTTCCGGTGGGTCCGAGCTAACAGCGGGGGCGACGTTTTTTTCGCGAAATACGGTGGCCCGTCCTGTGGGTCCCAGCAGTCAGGGGGAAACTTTTTTTTTCACGAAATACTGGTGGCCCGTCTGGTGGGTCCCTGCTGTCAGGTGGAGGAATAATTATTTTCCGCGTAATAAGGCGGCACTTCCTTGCGGCTGCCGTGGACCCAGCTGTCAGCCTCTCCACGTACAGTACTCTTCCGATGGAAGTCGGTCGTTGACCACATTGACCACGCCGCGCCGAGAGCACCACGGCGGTGGACGACAGCGAGGCCTAGGAAGGGGACGACGCAGAGCCGGGGAAGACGCGGCAGTGGAAGCCCGCGCGGAGAGGAGTACGAGGGTTCACCGGTTCGGCTGCGGTGTGAGGCTGCCGTCGCCGCAGAATAACAGGGGGTGTGGGTGAGTAGAGGGATGCCCTGGCCAGCGGTGGGAGTAGTAGGGGGCGCTGAGGCCTGCGCGGCAGCACAGCCGGCCACGGGAGGCGGGAGTAGGCGGTCCCGCCGGCGCTGCTTTGGCGGCTGGAGCAAGAAGATCAGAGATTGAAGAAACACGACGGTCGTTGGATTGACATCCAACGGTTACGTCTGCTAGAACCGCTTGTTGACGTATATAATAAGTAAAAAAAATCTTGCATACGCATCAACTAAACAGGCCCACAAGTCAGACCACTCCCTCTTTTTTTAATAATTTATATATAGCTCATGGCAACTTCTTATGCAATTTATTGCAGTCGTTTTTTTTGGTTGGCCAGGGCCAATTTCGCATATTTCTGTGGGTTCCAAACTATTTTTGATACCGAAATGTCGAGCCCGATTTAAAGTACTTTGAAGATATATTTAAATTAGGTTAATGCCCAGTGAAATAGGAATCTGAAAATGTGAAAAAATTCAGAAATTATAAAGTAATTGCCAATTTGTCATTTGTTTTTATATTTACAACCCATTTCATATTACTTTCAAGATTTGCAGGCGTCTTGAAAGAGTTGCAGCCCATCAGGGCGTAGAAAAATAAGTAGGCCTGGATTGGGTATTCTTCAGAAAAAATAAACTGGACTCATTTTCACAAAGAAAAAATAGCTGGGCTGGTCACATGGTGAACATAAAATATAAGCCTGGGCTAGACGGGCCACAGCCCAGTTCAAATCCTGCTCCGTCTCAACAATACCAAACAAAAAAATACTGCTCGAGTAGCTACGTCCCAGGTGTCAGCCAATCTTGTGCTGTTCTCTTGTCTATTGACTATATATGCTCACAATGTCATGGGTCCCAAATGTCAGGAAAACACTAGGAGGAAGCATTTTATTTTTCCATACGCTGACGTGGTGGGCCCCTACTGTCATCCTCTCCACGTACTTCTGCCGATTCCTGTTGTTTCTTGACCATGTTGACAACGCGAGAGGGCGGCGCCGCGGCGAGCGCACCAAAGCGCGCGGAGGACGTCGGCGTTAACGATTTAGGAGACGGTGGGGCGGCAATGCGTGCACTGAGGCGCAGCCAGCCGTGGGAGGCGGAAGCAGGCGGCCCGGCCGGCGCTGGTTTGGTTTTGGCGGCTGGAGGAAGACAGGACTGAAGAAACACGACAGACTGTAAAAGCAGCAGGAGTACTTAACAACCTTAACTGAAACCAGGAGGGGCAGTTAACAACCAAAGCTGAAAGCAACGTGGTCAATAAATAGGATATCCGCTTTAGAGCCATGGAAAAGCATGAACATAATCTTCTGTCCTATTCTCCAAGATGGACGGGCCTTCATTATTTGAGACCACTCATGAATAAGTATCTTTTCACCTCCAAGGGGAATTGAGTAGGTCGACATAAACATCATGTTGTGACCAAGCGCAAGTCTGACCCGACCATGGTCAGGCATCTGTATAGGAACAATAGAACTCGGCAGTTCCTGTTTCAAGAAGATCACAGCTGTAAAACTGTGTATAAGCAATATTTTATGAACAACATATATAACAGAAAACAGCTCGTACCATAAGTTTCTCGACACAGTTGGACCTGTTCAACGAGTGCAGCAGTGGCACACATATCCCACGTGGCCTTCCACCATTGAGACGCCCCACAAGGACCTCAAGACGATCAATAAAGTGTAGGAACTTGTGGATGTCGATCCAGTCAACTTCGGTGCCATTAGTAACAGCCGAGTTATTACAGAGTAACAAACGAGTAGACTGCTTAACTCTGAAAAAAACTACACGTGCCACCAATTATAAGAAAATATTAGTTAGAAGTAGCATCTTCGTGAGAGATTCGTTGCTACTTCTAAAGTTAAATTGTGATTAGTTGGACAGAATAGGTGGATTAAGAAGTGGAACGACGTCGGGGTGGAAGATCGCAGTGAAGATGAGACCAGGTTCTGCTATTTCCATCAACATTCGTGCGCCAACTTTTAGTCCGTAACACTTGAGAAAGTTTATCCAAGTTCGGCCATAAGAAAGCAGCGATCTTCTTGGTTCATGAACCCAACTCGGAACTTATATCCATGGCTTGTCTTCACTGTGACCATTAAACTAGTGTATTCAGTTATGGCAAGGCCGAGCATCTTGAGTACATGTGTTCTGGCAGAGCAAATAATACACTGCAGGAAAAATAATATGAGAACACAGCATGATCAAAAAAACCCCACCCTCCCGGATAGAAAAGAGGATTCTAGGAACATACTGTGCGCGTTTCAAAATGTTGTGTTAGGATGAGAAGGAGCAAGTGTGGCGTCTCGCCGAGGGCGCAGAAACCTGTAGGGTACTCGCACTTTGGGCACTGCAAATGAAACACACTAGATTCAGTAGGAAGAAAATGCATCAACGGCGGCGGCTGCCATCCTAGGATTACCTGCGACCAAGGGACTTGGATTTATCGGGGATGGATGAAGAATTCGTACCTGGTTCTCCATGAGAAAACCCTATGCAATCGCCGAGAGGGGGTTTTCTCTGAACAAGCAGACGAGAGAGAAGG
Organism: Aegilops tauschii subsp. strangulata; assembly: GCF_002575655.3. Lineage (NCBI taxonomy): Eukaryota > Viridiplantae > Streptophyta > Magnoliopsida > Poales > Poaceae > Aegilops > Aegilops tauschii. The sequence goes on from NC_053036.3 coordinate 44,810,813, forward strand.
GGATTCAGGCCCAGTGAAATATTGCCGCTTCGTTCGTCCAGCTTACTGCTAAAGCTGGAAAGGGGGGTTGTGATTTGACGGCTCATTGGGCATTACTGCGGCGCTACGACCGGGGTGTGTCTACCGTGAAGTTGTGCACTCTAATTTGTGCATATGGCACGTGGACCCCGTTGCCAGTTGCCCCACATATCAGCGAAAGGAAGTAGAAAGACAGGAGTATCTAGTTACACATAAATATATTTTTTGACAGAGAGATACTCCCTCTGTAAAGAAATATACAAATCTTTTATATCACAGGCTCACCTTGCCGAGAAATATACTCCCTCTGCAACGCACGGGCATTATGGGGGTTCAGCTTTTTTTATGGGGGCTCAGCTGAGAATATAATACTCAGATAGGCTCACGGTTCTGGACTTTGGGCCGCAGGCCAACCCTGCATGTTTGGGGGCCCATGTGTTCTACCTCAGCGCTTTTCATATTGCAAGCGATCGGTACGGCACTGGTTTTAGATGCTGTCGCAAGGCGAATACACAAAATTGAATAAAGCACGGCAGCTGTTGGAATGAAATCGAACGACAGTTCCTAACTAGCAATCAGTGTTGCAATTCTATCAACGATATACCATGTGATAAATAATACTGTCGTACTACTTATACACACATGACACTTGTTTCACCCTGCCAGATTATTACATCAAAATCTCTCGGAGGATAGATCAGTTCGGCAGTTGCGTGCTGCTACTGAAGAATTTCAAAGTTGATTTGGACCAGCTCTCCTTGCCAAGAAAGTTCGATTTTGACATCCTCCCCTACCGCAAGATATGATTTAGATTTGAACCTTGACCATCCTTTAGCATCAATCATCATGCGACCATCCTTTGTACTTACGGTATATTGAGCAGGTTCATTCACACCAAGGTTGCGCATGGTAAGAGAAACTTGGCCGCGGTCGCCCGGATTGTTGAACGACTCCCTCGTTGCTCTAGGAATTCTCTGTTTGCAAACAAGAAGACATACCCAAACAGTTAGATCAACACAGTGAATCATGTGAAACAACATGGAAAGAAAAAAGAATGAAGCACTTGGGCGGCCAATGCTTACCAAGAAGGTGGACATGTCGGTTTTTGTAAGGACTTTGGTATATGAAGTGCGAACTACAGCCCAGTCTGTTGCCGGTGCAACTGCACGGGCCGGAGCAGATGCAAGTGCAAGTCTTGGTGCAGGTGCCAAAGCCGCTGCTGCTGCCAGAGATGGTGCTCCTTGTACAGCTGGTGCCGGTGTCGGAGCAAGTGCTGGTGTCGATGCCCGATCCTCCGGTAGATCAGACTGATCCGCTGACGCGATCGGTGCCCAATCCTCAGCTGGATCAGACTTAGCTGCTGCCGCTGTCAGTGCTAGAGCAACTGTCGGTGCTCGATCTGTGCGAGACAGCGACGATCGTGCCTGGTCTGCTATGATCAGCTTTCTAACTTGACTAGGATCCGTGACCGTGATCCAGTTTTTTTCTTCATTTCTTTTAAACGCGAGAAGGACTAATTGTGGCGTTTTTGTTAAACCAAACTGCAGTTGATCATAGGGATTCAGCTTGTACTCAGACAATAGACTGGTCCAATTTTTCCAGTAATATAAGTGATGGACAGTGCCTTCGTTACTGACACGACATAAGAAGTGAAACCTGCAAAAATAGCCATCGTAGAGCAAACCAAACGGTTTATTCTGTGATGAATGTCACATGGCAAAACCTGCATCGTAAAATTGCAGGAAAAGAAAGAAAACATGACATTAAATCAATAAGATTTAGACAGTAAATCAATAAGATTTACTTGATGTGACACGAGTGAATCCTTACCAGGAAATCACTATGTTGAAGTACTAAACAGAAGATTGATCATCCAACTACGCGTGGCATGCAGGGGACCTGCCTACTCCCACAAGCAGGACAGTCCAAAGGTCGTGACAAATCGTATGGACCGAACATCCATGGGACTGGAAATCCTGGTGGGTGCGATAAACCCTGCAATGCATACAGATATTGGAGTGTAACCATAATTGATAAACCGTCCTCACAAAAAATATGATCTGGATACTTCAAAATATCTCTACTCTTATAAAAACCCGAGTTGGTGATGATGGTGTGCCTGCCATCTTGCAATATAGACCGTCTGATCTATGTCTGACGGATAGAAAACAAACTATGATAATTTTGCAAAAAGATACTCGCACCTCTTCACATTTGCAAATAAGGTCTTTCCTCGTTCATCCTTATCTCCCACAACCTCATTGTTGAGCAATTAAAAAAAAGCCTCTCGAACAATCTGGCATGATGGCCGCTGCTAGCGTCGTCCATCCCCATGCCTCCGCTCAGTCCGACCACCAATCACCACCACGCCCCACTCCTCCTCACCTTATCTCTCCTCTTTCTCAAGATATCATTAGTTTTTACACATGAGATTACTCTCTCATGGGTCAATCACAACAGGTGTTTTGTAAAAAATAAATGCATCATGGTGTTCCGTGCAATGCACGGGCATCTTGCTAGTACAGACTGAATTGAGTGGACAGACATTAACATAGATATTAACATAGACCGTTTACACACCAAAAGCGGCAGTACTAATAAACAATACAGGGTTCACAAACACAAATCAAGTACTGAACAATAGTACTTACTACAGACAAGCAAAGTTGCACTAACTAAACTCTGCAGACTATTTCTTGCCACCGACCTACGGGATGAACCCCGCATAACTGACTAGGCCATGGACTTCGTGTGAGATGTCTACATGCACCATCACCATCTTGTCAACCTTGGAGAACCTAACAGAGTGGTCTTTCCACTCATAAACATGATGATGAAGACAGGCTGCATCAGATTTGTTGGGAAGCTTTACAAGAACCACACCCTTCGTAATCGAACGCACAGCCAGGAAATTGTTGTGGTCAAGTACAGCCTCGAGAACACGCCTGACAACAATGCTACAGGAAAACACTAGTTCAGGACACGTGGCGACAAGGACACAGCAGCTAGATAGTTTAGCAGTAGAACTCATGATCAGGTCTTCCAGTTCACGCGGCATGTCTTGTTGAGAACTTCATCTCCACCGCGGACCTGGTTCTAATTCAAACAGAAACCATATTTTATTACGACCTCCGTTCAGAAATATAAGATGATTTTCGATATTATACTCCATATATGACTACATATACGCACAGAAATGAGTGAACAAAGACACTAGAACATGTCTTCAAAGGCATGAGAGTAGAGGGATTACATGCAATATCCATAACACAAGTTACTGAGGCAAATATACCCTCTTAAAAGGTAGCATTGATGTTCATAAAGTACTCCCTCCATCCCAAAATTCTTGTCTTAGATTTGTCTAGATACGGATGTATCAAGTCACATTTTAGTATTAGATACATCCGTATCTAGACAAATCTAAGACAAGAAATTTGGGACAGAGGGAGTAGTTGAAAGTAATCTATAAGAAATCAGTGTCAACCTCTCGCATGTTTTGGTCAAAAGAGGAATTTAGAACCGTCATTTGGCACACTAAAATCACATGCAAGATCACCCAGAAAGTTGTACTACCAGTACTAGTACTGCGTGTTAGATGAAAAAACACGATCAAGATCGGGAAAAAGATCGTCAACAAGAGACATTACCTGGACTTGCTTAATGAGAGATCCCGGAGAGGGGGGCTTGGACAGGGCGATGGCTTTGAGCTTGTCTGCGGTAGTCTCGGCGGGGTGCTTGCGCTTCTTCATACCATGAGCCTCGAAGGTTTTGGCCAGAGCCATAGACATCACGTCGGCCGGTGCTCCGGCGTCCATCCAAGAGAGGAAGCTGAGAGAGAAGAGTGAAAGGAGGAACGAGATGAGGGAGAAGCGAAGCGAGTGGGGGTTTTCTTCAAGAGAGGAAGCTGAGAGAGAAGAGTGAAATGATGGTTGCTTCGTCCGTCCAACTTACTGCTGGAAAGGAGGGGGTTTTGTGATTTGACGGCTCATTGGGCATTACTGCGGCGGTTCGATCGGGGTAGTCTACCGTCACTCTACTACGGAGTAATTTAGTGCATGGCTGGTGGACCCAGGTGCTGGCTGTCCCACACATCGGCGAAAGTGAGTAATTTAGTGCATGGCTGGAGGAGGATCCGCACGGTAGAGCATGTCCACTGTTTTTCTGAAGAAAAAAAGATTACAGCAAGCGTCTCCACTCTTACGATGGAGGAGTGCGAAACACGGCAGCCACTTGAACATACACAGTGCTCCTACTACTAGGCATGTGCAGTGGTTCATACATCAATACTACACAATCTTGTTGCTAGTGTAGTAAGATATGAGGATAACAAATGATGTTGTGCGCACTACTCCTATATGTAACATAGTACCGCTTTTTCGACTGTCCGGTCGAGAATGAAAAGTGAGATCAATGTTAACAGAACTAGGTCCACAGCGCACGGAGAGTACGGTGCTACAGTACTCCACGAAACATGAACCATATGAAGCACGAATAGTGTTAGGCAGGGTGTATGAAGGGTGCACGGGATGGGAGCAAAAGTTCCCTTCTCGACCCACTTTTGGGTGTTTGGCAGAGTGCATGAAGGGTGCATGAGTCCACACTAGTAGGTTGACAAAAATACACGAAGAGGAAACAACTATATTGAGATGAGAATGCAACCAAACACACCCACACGCTTTGTGCTACAGTGACTGATCTGCACCGTCTGAGTTTGATCCAACGGTCATGTTGCGCCGAGACATGGACATGCCCATGCAGAGGGCTCCTAGACACCACCGAAGTCCCTCTGCTTCTCGAGGCGCATGACGTTGGTGATGCAGGGTGCAACCGCCCGCAGTGCCCGCTCCCGGTTGACGGGAGCCAGCTCGTCAAAGACGGCGTCCAATGGCACGAATGGATTCCGGTGACGGAGCCCTAAAAGGATTCGCCCGGCAACGGAGACGGCAGCCCGCAACCCCTCCTTGTCCAGCTCAGCCCCCACCATCGCGCGGAAATGAGTCAGCTCCTTGGAGATATAGGTGAAGAAGGAGAGCAGGTCAGGAAGCCGCAGCTCGTTGAAGTCGACCGGGTGGTCGAACGGGTTTAGCCCGACAGCCGGCATCGTCGCGCTGGCATCGTAGGCATCGCGCAGCCGCAACACGTGTGTGGCAACTTGGTTCACCAAGTGGCTGAGGCGATCCTGGACCTCGTCACGATCGGCCCGCTAGCGCTCCAGCCGGCTCCCCTGACGGCCTATCGTATCTCCCGCTTTCTACAGCAACGCCGCCGACGCCTCAAGTATCTTTGTGGTGGACGCCTGCCGCTTTTGAAGCTCCGTGAACTCCCGCACATAACGGAGGAGCATGGCACTCCTCTCCTCCTTGAGCTCGTGGAGCTCCATGTCCTTGGCCCAGAGCTCCGCATCCTTGGCATGGAGCTCCTGTGTCAGGCGCCTCACCTCGGACTCCGTGATCTGCTGTGCTGCCATGGCACCAGGTAGAAGCAATGGGGAGAGGAAGCAAAGGGGGCGAAACGGATGAAAGGAAATGCAATCTACGGGAAGGCGGAGGGAGCAGAGAATCTTTTGGTTTTCACCATGGTAAAACACCAGTCGATGACTTCTCACATCAGGGAGCAGTGGGTTTTTACAGGCGGAGTCATCGTGACTAATTGCTGCCGCGCCTGCTCCCGTCAATCAAAAAATTAAAAATCCTGCCGCGCCTGCTCCCGTCAATCAAAAAATTAAAACACCAGAGCAACGCCACGGTGGATATTTAAATTTACCTGCCGGCAAGTAGATAAAAAAAGGGGTGAAAAAACAAATGTGGCGGCGGCCTAGCTAATCGGTCGAACTAGCCCAACTAGCTAGCCACCGTGCTTCACTGATGTACTCGGCGGGAAAGGTGGTCTTTCGTGATTTGATGACTCATTTACTTGCTTCGGCGCTATGACTGAGGAGGACCCAGAAAACGCGCAGTAGGGCGTCCCACGTCAGGAAGAATATATGCGTGCACCACCCGGGAGGACCCTGAAACTGCGCGGTAGGGTGTGCCACGTCTCGGCACGGAGGAAAAATGTGCGTGTAAAAATATACTGTATCAAACGTAGTACCTATGGTTCGACCTCGGGACCCAGCTAGTCGATCGAAAACACCCCACTAGCCACACAGCTTCATCATGCAAACGTGGCACGGAGGATAGATGTGGTTAGCTCCGTCTCGACCAGCCACAACGTCTCTTGTTCTAGGCGATTCTTATATTTTCCAAGCTTTTTTAGTTGTAATAACACCACGGCAAGCTAGCGCCGCTCTTCGTGTGTGCCCGTGCAAAGGTTAGACGATGGAGAGAAGAGAGATTGAGATCGCAGACCTGGGACCCACCAGTAAGTGAGACAACGGTCATGCACGTGTTGACGAGGCACTCCCTCTACTCTACTCAACACAAGTACTGTATAAAATCAAGTTATGGGACAAAGCCAACAACCGTTCGTTTTTTCAGGCTATCGACTTATGCTTTGTAGTCCAGGTTGCCAGTTCGAATCTCGTCTTTCAGATTTGTTAGTTTTAGGTCCAAATTTGAATAATGACAAGTGGGACCCCCATGTGTTGTTCCGATATTTCAGTGTAGGATGGTTTTTTTGAACAAACACTTTGCGCGGTTAGACAAGTAACGGCACGAGTTACACGTATTTTGCAAGTTTACGAACAAAAATGACAGCGGCATAGAATATCACATCCACCCCACAGCTTAGATACTATGGTGATACGAGTTTTTACACCGTTGGAAGTGAGATCCAATGGCTTGGGAGTAGTCTTTGTAATTATGCGCAATTTCCAAACTCTCCAAAGGTTTTTTTTTGCAAATAAAACATTCAGGCCTCGTGTGTGCCGCTGCATCTTCGATCCAACGGCTCCCCGGTGCTCATATTAGGTGCTCCCCGTAGCTTAATTACCTGTTACGGTGATATGAGCATCTAGGTCGTATGATCAGTGATCACATGGCACATGCGTAGTACTTGTACTTTCTGCGCATTTCCCAAACTCCATCAGCCGTATATTGCAAAAACATTCAAACCTCCTACTATGGGCCGTTAGATCTCAGTGAACTCGTATCACCATAGAATCTACGGTGCGGGAGCACCTCATACTCTCCCGTGCGAGAAAACATAAGGTGCTATCGCAGCTTGGATGCTACGGTGATACGAGCTTGGAGGTTGTTTGATCTGAGATCAAATGGCATGTGAGCAGTCTTTGTGCTTGTAAGCAGTGGCCGAACTCGTTTGGGGCTTTTCTGCAAAAAACCATTCGAACCACTGAGGAGGTGTTGGGTCACAAATCCAACGCCTCCGAAGAGCTTGTATCACCAAAGCATCTAAGGTGTGGTAGCACATGATATTCTTACATACAGGAGAATATGATGTCCTCCTTCATCTTAGATGCTACGGTGATACGAGCTTCGAGGTCGTTGGATATGGGATCAAAGGGCATCTAAGTAGTTTTTGTACAATTGTGTGCAATTCTCAAACTCATCAAGGTTTCCTGCAAAAATATTAAGACACATCATGTGAGCTGCTATATCTCAGATCTACAAGCTCCAAGCAACTCGTATCGGCATATATCATCTAAGGTATGGGGGCACATGATATTCTCCCGGGGAGGAGGGGTGGGGGGTGCACAACCAATCGGTGGTTGGGAGGGTGGGTACAAACATAATCTAAACAACCCTAAACAGAGCTCCACAATTTTATCTAAGGTCGAGGGGTTGACCCCCGACAATCATAGCTCCGCCTAAACACAACATTTGCATGTACTGTAGTACTAGACTTAATATTCATGTTTCAGTTTCATGTTCATTTTAAGTATTGAACTGAGGACCATGGATGTCTTACATTTTACTCCCTTCGTTCCTAAATATTAGTCTTTTTAGAGGCTTCAAATGGACTGGCACATACGGATGTATATAGACATATTTTAGAGTCTAGATTCACTCATTTTGCTCCATATGTAGTCACTTGTTGAACTCTCTAAAAGACTAATATTTAGGAATAGAAGGAGTATTTTTGAATTCGTGTCATACATGCATGGTTTGGAAAAATAGATGCACTATACTTATTGGATTGTTGTTGTGTTCGTGTGTGTGTGTCTCTGTGTGTCTGTGTGTGCGTGGTCATATGCTTGATACATACAGAGTTTTCTCACCTCCATATTGTTCATCTTTTAAATTTGAATTTGCATTGGAAAACTTACTAGGGATACCATGAAATGTGAAATCCATGTTGAGATCACTATATCACAAACTCACTCTAATTCAACAACTCGTCATAAATCAATTACCACATTGAGATTAGTATTTGCAAGGAAAATACTGTTGGGGAACGTAGCAATAATTCAAAATTTCCCTACGTGTCACCAAGATCAATCTAGGAGATGCTAGCAACGAGAGAGAGGGAGTGCATCTTCATACCCTTGAAGATCGCTAAGCGGAAGCGTTACAAGAACGCGGTTGATGGAGTCGTACTCGCAGCGATTCAAATCGCGGAAGATCCGATCTAGCGCCGAATGGACGGCGCCTCCGCGTTCAACACACGTACAGCCCAGGGACGTCTCCTCCTTCTTGATCCAGCAAGGGGCGAGGAGAAGTTGAGGGAGAACTCCAGCAACACGACGGCGTGGTGGCAATGGAGCTCGTGGTTCTCCGGCAGAGCTTCGCTAAGCACTACGGAGGAGGAGGAGTTGGAGGAGGAGAGGGCTGCGCCAGGCCAGGGGGTGCGGCTGCCCTCCCACCCCTCCACTATATATAGGGGCAAGGGAGAGGGGGGCCGGCCCCTTAGATCCCATCTGGTGGGAGGGAAGGCGGCCAGGGAGGGTGGCTTTCCCCCCAAGTCAAGGGGGCGCCCCCTCCAGGGTTTCCCCCAACCCTAGGCACATGGGCCCTAGGGGAAGGTTGGTGCCCAACCCACTTAGGGGCTGGTTCCCTTCCACCTACAGCCCATAAGGCCCTCCGGGGCAGGTGGACCCTCCCGGTGGACCCCCGGAACCCCTTCGGTGGCCCCGGTACAATACCGGCATACCCCCGAATACTTCCGGTGACCGTATGATGACTTCCCATATATAAATCTTTACCTCCGGACCATTCCGGAACTCCTCGTGACGTTTGGGATCCTATCCGGGACTCCGAACAACCTTCGGTAACCACATACTATTTCCCATAACAACTCTAGCGTCACCGAACCTTAAGTGTGTAGACCCTACAGGTTCGGGAACCATGCAGACATGACCGAGACATCTCTCCGGCCAATAACCAATTGCGGGATCTGGATACCCATATTGGCTCCCACATGTTCCACGATGATCTCATCGGATGAACCACGATGTCGGGGATTCAATCAATCCCCCGTATACAGTTCCCTTTGTCAATCGGTATGTTACTTGCCCGAGATTCGATCGTCGGTATCCCAATACCTCGTTCAATCTCGTTACCGGCAAGTCACTCTACTCGTTCCGTAATGCATGATCCCGTGACTAACTACTTAGTCACATTGAGCTCATTATGATGATGCATTACCGAGTGGGCCCAGAGATACCTCTCCGTCATACGGAGTGACAAATCCCAGTCTCGATTCGTGCCAACCCAACAGACACTTTCGGAGATACCTGTAATGCACCTTTATAGCCACCCAGTTACGTTGTGACGTTTGGTACACCCAAAGCATTCCTACGGTATCCGGGAGTTGCACAATCTCATGGTCTAAGGAAACGATACTTGACATTAGAAAAGCTCTTAGCAAACGAACTACACGATCTTGTGCTATGCTTAGGATTGGGTCTTGTCCATCACATCATTCTCCCAATGATGTGATCCCGTTATCAATGACATCCAATGTCCATGGTCAGAAAACCATAACCATCTATTGATCAACGAGCTAGTCAACTAGAGGCTTACTAGGGACATGTTGTGGTCTATGTATTCACACATGTATTACGGTTTCCAGTTAATACAATTATAGCATGAACAATAGACAATTATCATGAACAAGGAAATACAATAATAACCATTTTATTATTGCCTCTAGGGCATATTTCCAACAGTCTCCCACTTGCACTAGAGTCAATAATCTAGTTCACATCACTATGTGATTGTAATGAATCCAACACCCATTGGGTTTGATCATATCTCGCTGGTGAGAGAGGTTATTAGTCAACGGGTCTGAACCTTTCAGATCCATGTGTGCTTTACAAATCTCTATGTCATCTTGTAGATGCAGCTACCACGCGCTACTTGGAGCTATTCCAAATAACTGCTCTACTATACGAATCCAGTTTACTACTCAGAGTCATCCGGATTAGTGTCAAAGTTTGCATCGACGTAACCCCTTACGACGAACTCTTTTACCACCTCCATAATCGAGAAAATTCCTTAGTCCACTAATTACTAAGGATAAGTTCGACCGCTGTCATGTGATCCATTCCTGGATCACTCTTGTACCCCTTCACTAATTCATGGCAAGGCACACTTCAGGTGCAGTACACAGCATAACATACTGTAGAGCCTACGTGTTGAGGATATAGACCTTAGAGTCACCCGCCAGGAGGGGCCGGGTTACTCATATGGTCATTGCCAGAAGCCCGGCGCCAAGCTTGAAGACGGTGGGCCAAAGATGGGCTTAAGACCCGGATATGGCTTAAGGCCCGTAGTTGCAATCATTATTATGGTAGAACTTGTAGTGTAAGGCAAGAATAGTTGAGAGTCCGAGCCGGACACTCTTATGAGCCGGCCGGGACTCTGAGAGCTGCTGGGCGTCAGCCTCCCTATATAAAGGGACGACCCGGCAGCGGTTTAAGGACAGGAACAATCTGATCGAGAGCCAGGCATGGCGGTTTAGCTCCCTGGTTATCGAAACCCTGATCAATACCACCTCAAACTGGACGTAGCCTTTTACCTTCACCGTAAGGGGCCGAACCAGTATAAACCCTCGTGTTCCTTGTCCCGCTTAACCCCTTCAAGCTTCCTAGTTGCGATGGCTCCACGACTAAGTCCTAGCTCGAGGACATCTGCCGTGACAATTCCACGACAGTTGGTGCCCATCGTGGGGCCAGCGCACGGTGGATTTGAGTTCTTGAAGGGCAGCTTCGAAGGGCTCAAGGGATACGCTGTGGGCCGGATGACCAAGAGTCGTCACGGCAAGCTCTACATCGATGATGCAAACTGGGGCCCCGACGCCGGCTCAATTGAGTACGGGTACCGGGTCCCCTTCGGCGGAATTCATGTTTTCATTGGCAAGACTGGTGAGCCGGGCCCTGAGCCGGATCTCTGCGCCGATCTCATCGAGACGGCTCAGCGTGCATGACCCGCCCGGGCCCGGCCTGCCTTAAGGCACGCTTTTGTGGGGTGTATCCATGGAGGACTCTCTGATCGATCTGGATCTGGTGATGAGACGGCCGCCGACTCTGACGGTGAGTCGGCCACCGATGAGTCAAACTCGTTGTATCAACTTCAAGATGGCAGGCTCATGGGTTGTTCCTATTTGAGCCGCCAAGCCGGGTTGGAATCTTTATGGCCGGTGCGCAGCCTGTTCAGAACCCCGCTGCTGGAGCGGGAAACCCGGTGCCTTCTCCGGCTCAGGTGCTGATGGATCTCACGGACAAGATGACGGCCCTGTTAACCGCCACGGTTGACCCGGCGGATCAAGCTCAGCATGATGCGGAGGTGGCACAGTTAAAATTGGATCTAGTGAAAGCTAAGGAGGATCTTGCAGCGGAAGGGATCAGGATGGCTGCGGAGAGGGCGGCTCTCGATGCCCAAACTCAGTTGATCCAGGCGCAGTCCTTCCGACTCACGATGGATCAGAACGCATCCAATGAGGTCATGAGAAGGAGGCATCAAAAGACCCAATCTCGACTCCCTCCAGTTTACGATCCACGCAACCTCTTCAACACGCCAGGTGCAGGGTCTAGTAACCCGCCAGGGGTCATAGTGCCCGGGTCTGGAACCCCTATTCAGCCAATAGTGATGGGGCCTCCCCAGGTGCCCCCTGCCCCGCCTCAGTACATGCCAATACACCCGGGTCATTATAATAACCCGCTGGAGAACATGGTCGCCGCGGCAGCACGGCTGGCGGCTCTCCCGGTCGACGGCGACTCTCCGACGGCTATTGAAACCCGCCGGGTCAGGGAACTCCTTCAGACAGCACTGGCGCAGCAAGAGGCGTACTCCTACAGCCGGGACATGATCCACTCGACCCCTCGGCCAGGCCGAAGCCCGAGTTACAACAGACACATGGTCTCAGCGACCGGCTCAAGTAACGTCCGACGCCATGTCCCGCCCCCTGGCCATGGCCCGGTTCATAACGGAGCCTTTCACGCAGCAGACCAGGATAGAGCGCAGCAAGAGGCGGAGCAGGTGCCTCAATTGACAGCTTACCAGACCCCCCCGGCTTATCCGACGACTTCCGTCGACGTGGGTATCCCTACCAAGACTGGGGGTGTCCCTTGTTTAGTGCCAGCTATCCGCAATGAGCGTCTACCCAAGGACTTCAAAGGCCCTAGGAAGGTGCCTAATTACACAGCAGACTTACAACCCGCAGCCTGGATCGAGAGTTATGAGATGGCTATGGAGCTGCTGGAGGTCAGTGAGGCGGCCATGGCTAAGTACTTCACCATGATGTTAGATGGGACTGCCCGCACTTGGTTGAAAGGGCTACCACCGAATTCCATTGGGTCTTGGGCTGAGCTGAAAGCCCGGTTCATCCAAAACTTCAAGGATACCTGTAGGCAATCTATGTCAATTGTGGATTTGACTAACTGCAAGCAGCAGGAGGGTGAGTCTACGACACATTGGGTTCGCCGGGTTAAGGAGATAATACATTCCTCGGATAAGATGGACGCTGGCTCTACAGTCTTAATGTTGGAGCAGAATTGTCGTTTTGTGCCCCTAAAGATGAAACTTGGGCGGCTTAAGCGCGACTGCAATGATATGGGTACACTGATGGCGGCTCTTGTCAAGTACGCCGATTCTGATGGTACCAAGGACCCCGCTTCAGATGATGAAAGGACTGGGAAGGGAAAGAAGAACGGCAATGGCAAGGGTCCTCAGCATAACCCGGGGAACCAAGGAGGAGGCAAGCTCAAGGCCGACGGCAGCCTAGAGTTTGTGGCCAACGCCAGCTCACAAGGGAATAACCAGCGACGTAAGGGAAGGCCCCCTCCCCGAGGCGGCGGGTCAGGTCCGACGCTGGAGCAGCTGTTGAATGAGCCTTGTCCAAGGCATGGATCTAGAGAGAAGCCAGCGACTCATCTATGTAAGGATTGTGCAATCATGAAGGCCTTTAAGAATTACAACGGCCCGGGCAGCGGCTCAGGCGCCGGTGGTTTTCATGGCCCGGGCGGCGGCTCAAATTCTAATCCTCAGAATGGTCAAGGGGGCTTTAATCAGCAGTCTGGCCAGGGTCATCAACAGCAGCAGGGGGGTTATCAGACCAATCCAAAGCAGCTTAGCGGTGGACAGTATCATGTGTTTACCACCAGTCTGTGTAAGCGAGATCAGAAGCTTCATAAGAGGGCTGTGAATGCTGTTGAGCCGGCGGTTCCACGCTATTTAAGATGGTTGGAGCAGCCTATTGTGTGGATTAGGGAGGATCACCCTCCCCGGGTTGATAATCCGGGTCACTTGGCCCTGGTGGTGGCTCCTCAGGTGGGAGGATATAAGTTCACTAAGGTGCTCATGGATGGAGGCAGCAGCATCAACATCCTCTATTATGACTTTCCGTCGTATGGGGTTGATTGATAAGAACCTCAGCCAGTCAAACACTATCTTCCATGGTGTGGTACCTGGTAACTCGGCTTATCCAGTCGGCAAGATCGAGTTGGAAGTGGCCTTTGGAGATGAGAACAACTACAGGGTGGAAAAATTGTCCTTTGAGGTGGTCAAGATAAGAAGTCCGTACCATGCTATATTTGGGCGGCCGGCTTACGCCAAGTTCATGGCACGGCCGTGTTATGTTTACTTACAGCTCAAGATGTCGGGTCATAATGGGACCATTACGGTTCACGGCAGCCGGAAGGTGGCCTTGGAATGCGAGGAAGGCGATGCAGCTTATGCAGAATCTGTTTGTGCAACAGAGGAGTTGAAGTTTTACAAAGACAACGTTGACCCAACAGATATGACCTCTCTGAAAAAGCCGACTACGGAGCATGAGCCGGCAATGAAATTTAAGTCGGCTGATGAGACTAAACTTGTTGATTTCATTCCAGGAGATTCATCTCAGCAGTTTAGCATCAGTGCCAACCTGGATCCAAAATAGGAAAGCGCGCTCATCGAGTTCATCCGTGAGAATAGGGACATCTTCGCATGGAAACCTTCTGCATGCCAGGTGCACACTCTCAATGTTGATCCGAAATTTAAGCCGGTCAGGCAGTTCCTTCGGCGGTTCAATGAGGAGAGGCGGAAAGCTATTGGTGAAGAGGTGGCCCGGCTCTTGGCGGCTGGGTTTATTGTTGAAGTCTTTCACCCAGAGTGGTTAGCTAACCCGGTGCTCGTGCTCAAGAAGAACGGCACTTGGCGGATGTGTGTGGATTATACGGACTTAAACAAGGCGTGTCCGGCTGATCCTTTTGCCCTCCCCCGTATTGATCAAATTATTGATGCTACGGCAGGTTGTGCGCGCTTAAGTTTCTTGGATGCTTATTCCGAATATCATCAGATTAAAATGGCAGTTAAGGACCAGGAGAAGACGGCGTTCATCACACCCTTTGGAGCCTTCTACTATGTGTCTATGCCCTTTGGACTCAAGTGTGCACAGGCGACTTACCAGCGTTGTGTACAGAACTGTCTTCATAAACAGATTGGGCGCAATGTTCACGCTTGTGTGGACGATATTGTGGTTAAGTCCACAAAAGAGGAAACCCTGATAGATGATTTAAGGGAAACCTTTGATAATCTCCGGGTCTACAAGATGATGCTTAACCTGGCCAAGTGTGTTTTTGGTGTTCCTGCAGGCAAACTTTTGGGTTTCTTGGTTTCTGACAGAGGCATTGAAGCTAACCCAGAGAAGATCAAAGCCATCACCTCCCTAGCTAAGCCGGCGTGTATAAATGATGTTCAGCGCTTGGCGGGTCGCATCGCTGCTTTAAGCCGGTTTATAAGCCGTTTGGGTGAGAAGGCCATGCCATTATATCAGTTGATGAAGAAAACTGATAACTTTGTCTGGAATGATGCAGCTAATACCGCTTTTGAGGATTTGAAGAAGCAGCTGGCAAAGCCCCCAGTCCTTGCTGCTCCGGTTGATAAGGAGCCCTTATTACTGTACGTGGCGGCGAACACACGAGCCGTCAGTGTGGCTGTGGTGGTGGAACGCAAGGAAGAGGGTAAGGAGCATCCGGTTCAGCGGCCGGTTTATTATGTCAGCGAAGTGCTTATCGAGTCCAAACAGCGGTATCCACATTGGCAGAAGCTAGTTTATGGTGTGTTCATGGCAAGCCGGAAGCTTAAGCATTATTTCCAGGGCCATCCCATAACCGTGGTCAGTTCTGCCCCTCTTGGTGATATCATTCAAAACAGAGAGGCCACAGGGAGAGTGGCTATGTGGGCTATCGAGCTCGGACCTCATGGTCTCAAATATGTGCCACGCACTGCTGTTAAATCTCAGGCCTTGGTGGATTTCATCAATGATTGGACAGAGTCACAAGTGCCCGAGCAAAAGCCGGATAACACATATTGGACTATTCACTTCGATGGGTCCAGGCAGTTGGAGGGCTCGGGGGCTGGAGTTGTATTGGCTTCCCCTAAAGGTGACAAGTTCCATTATGTGCTACAATTGATGTTTCCTTGCACTAACAATGCGGGTGAGTACGAGGCCTTGCTCCACGGTCTTCAGATGGCTAAGGAGATGAGCTTGAGCCGGGTAAGGTGTTTCGGTGACTCAGACTTGGTGGCTCAACAAGTATCAGGCAAGTGGGACTCTAAGGACCCTCTCATGGCGGCTTATCGCCGCGAAGTTGATGCCATTGCTGGGCACTTTCAGGGCTACCAAATAGAGCACATTGATCGCAGGAAGAACGAGGCGGCTGATGCTTTAAGCCGGCTAGGCTCTCAGCGAAAGCCGGTGCCGCCTAATACTTTCCTGGATGTCCTGTATAATCCTTCTGTTAAGCTGCCTACAGAGGAAAACTTGGCTTTCCCCGACCCGGAGGCACGACTGGTGGCAGCTCTCCATATCATACCAGACTGGACAATGCCCTATCTGGCTTACATGACCCGGGGCGAGTTACCTGAGGATGAAACTTTGGCCAGGCAAATAACCCGGTGGGCTAAGTCAATGATCGTTATCAATGGTGAGTTGCACCACCGCAGTGTTACGGGAGCGTTTCAGCGTTGTGTTTCCCCTGAGGAAGGTCAAGAGATCTTGAGTGAGATCCATGAAGTGGATTGCGGCCATCACGCCGGCTCAAAGTCTCTTGTGGCCAAGGCTTTTCGTCATGGTTTTTATTGGTTGACGGCTCATGCTGATGCAGAGGACTTGGTTAGTGAGTGTCACGGTTGCCAAAGGTTCTCGCGACGGGCTCATGTACCGGCTCAAGAGCTGAGGATGATCCCAATTACTTGGCCCTTTGCGGTCTGGGGGCTTGATATGGTTGGGCCTTTCAAAAGGTCCAAGGATAAGAAGACCCACCTTTTGGTGGCAGTTGACAAGTTTACCAAGTGGGTTGAAGCGGAGCTAGTTAGCAAGTGCGATGCAGCCACGGCGGTTCAGTTTATGAAAAAGGTGATCTTTCGCTTTGGTTTTCCGCACAACATTATCACTGACAATGGCACCAATCTCTCCAAAGGCGCCATGGAAGAGTTTTGTCAACGAGAGCATATCCGACTTGATGTTTCCTCAGTGGCTCATCCTCAATCCAATGGTCAAGCTGAGAGAGCTAATCAGGAGATTCTGAAGGGCATCAAGCCCCGGCTTTTGGTCCCTTTGCAACGGACGCCGGGTTGTTGGGTGGAGGAGTTGCCCTCCGTGTTATGGAGCATCAACACTACTCCTAACAGGTCTACAGGTTTTACGCCTTTCTTCATGGTCTATGGGGCAGAAGCAGTCCTCCCCAGTGACATCCGTCATGACTCACCTCGAGTGGCGGCTTATGTTGAGACGGATAATGAACAGGCGCGCCAAGATGCTCTTGACTTGTTGGACGAACAGCGTGATGTGGCAGCAGCCCGTTCAGCAATTTACCAACAAGACCTGCGCCGTTATCATAGCCGCCGGGTTAAATCCCGGGTCTTGCAGGAAGGCGATCTCGTGCTCCGGCTCATCCAGGATCAAACAGATACACACAAGCTGTCCCCGCCTTGGGAAGGGCCCTTTGTGGTCAGCAAGAACTTGCAAAACGGGTCATATTACCTCATTGACATTCGGGAGCGCAAAGATTCACGTAAGTCGGAGGAAGAGACCCGTCGGCCGTGGAACATAGCTCAGCTTCGGCCTTACTACACTTGAGCCACCGGCTCTCATAATGTACATATTTCTCTCAGCCATGTATATATTATGATAAGCAATAAAGCATGACCTCTATCCTTTTTCCTCCTCCAAATATGTACGTGTTGTTTTTCATTACAAGATTACATGATAACTTGAAGGAGGATCCAGCTTATGATCATGTTCGAATCTAGCTGTAAGCAATAAGGTCGCTTGGGGGCTTCCTGTTCAAACATGGGTCGTATTCGAACCAAAGAGAACATAGCTGTCAATACCCATTTGATTGGCAAGGTGCCGAGCTCATTGAGGAGTTTTCTTTGATCATATTTGAATCTTAGTTTAACCCCTTTGAGAACCGACGTGGATCGTATTCGAATCAGCGTCGTTAAACAATTCTTAAAGTCATTTGGGGGCTTCCTGTTCAAACATGGGTCGTATTCGAACCAAAGAGAACATAGCTGTCGATACCCTCTTGATTGGCATCGCCACACCCACTCGGGGCTATATGATCGTATTCGAATCCTAGCATAACCCCTTTGGGCCGGGTCTCTGGTCGTATTCGAACCGGAAGCCCCTAAGTTCCTCTGCTTTATAGCAAGTTCTGTCTGTTTATTTCCAAGTGTGTACGGCCGGGTCTCACTTTGCCGGCTTAACTTTGGTTTACAGTATTAGCTGAACACAATGGGTGTTATTAAGACAGGTAAACCGGAATTGCGGTACCAACCTTCTTACCCGGGTTATCTAAGCAGGAAGTATGCTTGCAGGCCGCTAAGTATGTTATTACGGCTGTATTCAGGATATTATTGAAGACCAGTCCATTTTTTATTCATATTCCGGGTTATCTAAAACCTATGATTCTCAGGGCGGTAAGCCACCTCGAGGCTTGTGATTTGTCTTTCTCTGCAGGATAGTTACAGGCAACTATTTTGAGAGTAAGGAAAACAAATGATTAATTATGACCCGGAGAAACATAAAGGAGACAATTTCAACAGACTTCAGCATTCAAGGCGTGCACGATGGCACGACAAAGATAAAGTATTGGTCCTACTCTATTACAAGACTCATTGAGTCCAAAAGGGTGAGGCATTGTTTGATAAGCCGCCAGCCGAGTTACGACGCTTGTTGAGTTGAAGTCTCCGGCTCATTTCTATCTTCTCCTCCGGCTGATCCCAAGACCTGGAAAGTTGATGACTTCCAGTCGATGCCGCTGAGAGCTTCGAATTGGGCTTCCTCGTCAATTAACCCGGCCGGGTCAATCTCCGGGGCGAAGGTGTGCTGACGAGCCGGCGGGATCAAGTTGAGGGCTTCATAG
This sequence comes from Aegilops tauschii subsp. strangulata, assembly GCF_002575655.3. NCBI lineage: Eukaryota > Viridiplantae > Streptophyta > Magnoliopsida > Poales > Poaceae > Aegilops > Aegilops tauschii. The sequence continues at coordinate 44,829,582 of NC_053036.3, forward strand.
CGCGGAGTAGGGATCCTCTGATTTTCTGCATCGTAGCCCGACTGATACTTAGTCAGATCTGTATCGTTGCCAATCAGAGTGGCCACCGGGCGTACGGCCTTCACGCAAGCTGCGAAGTCCTTCTGATCGAAAGCGGAGCCGTCTTCCTTCAGGCTTGGATAGCCAAGGGCGATGTCCGCCGGGTCTAATTCTGGCAGGAACGCCTTGGCCCGGCTCAGCGCAGCGATCGCTCCGGCTCTTGCAGAGGCCCGTCGCAGCTCTTGGATCCGTTGAGGCAGAACGGCGAGCCGGCGAAGGACTTCTGCCAGGTGAGTCGGCACCTCGTTGGATAGGGCCACCACAGCCAAGGCACGCTGTGACCCGGTGTAGAGTTGCTCCACCAGGGTATACACGGCCTTCAGCTTGGTTACCACGCTCTGGTTGAGGTTGGCACTTCTGGGACCTGTTTAACAGAGTCAGATAAGCCGCCGACAAGGATGAATTATGAGATATAAAAATTCTAAACTTGATAAAAGCCGGTGAGGCGACTTACCGAAGATTGCGGCCACCATCTGGGACACCTGGCGCTTTAGGCCGGAGAGCTTGGCGGTCTTCTCGGTGAGAGCCTTCTCCGCCTGTTTAGCCCGGTTCACCAATGCGGCCTTCTCTTCGGCCCACGCCTTCCGCTCAGCGTCAAACTCCGACTTCAGCTTCTCTTGAGCGGTGATGCTGGACACAAATTTGGCATTTGCCTTCCGGGTCTCCATCTCTTGCATCTTCAGCCGGTTTTTGAGATCAGCCATGTCAGCCTCTAGCTTCTTGCCAGCAGCCTGCATAAATTTCCGGGTTATGACATGAATAGTTACTATATAAATTTCAAGTCCCAAGCGTTTTCCAAGCAAAGACACTTGGCACTTGGGGGCTAATGCATATTGAATGTTTCTATCTACAAATGGCCGGTTCAATTGGGTAAGCCGGAACCTAAGTCTACAACATATTCAATCATAAGTCGTCGACTTGGGGGCTAGCATGGTAAAGGTAACTATGCAGTAAGTAAGAGGACAGCAGAATGATACCTCAGATTTCTGCTGGATCTGGTTCACCATGGCAACCTCTGCGTCCCGGCTCTTGTGCACTTGGCTGATGTAGCCAGAGACGAGCTCTCCAATGCTCAGGTTGGCGTAGTCGGAGAGGTCCAGGTTCACCCGGTGGGGCTGTAGCAACTCTCCCTTAGCGGAGCACTTGGCCAGTGCGGTAGGTCTCCCCGGCTCAACAAATTCCGTCCGGGTGATTACCACGTCCGGATCATTTGCTGGTTGAGCCGAGCCGGAGGCCTTCGGGTTAGCAGAAGCTTCGGCAGCTGCCTTGTTGGTTGGAGCGGTGGCTTCGGGAGCGGAGGCAGCTGGCGGTTCTTGATCTGCTGCCTCCGGCTCAGGCAACTCCGGCTCTTCGATTGGCTTGGCCTTCTTCGCTCTCTTGGTGAGTTTGGCTTGGGCACTGAAAGGACAGAAACGTTAAGCACAAAAGGGTAAGTAAAGACAAGTATAGCACAAGATGGTTATCATTACCCGGGCGCGGTCTTGAAAGCCGGAAGACTCGACTGCATAGAGTCGCCCGAAGAGGGGGAGGTCTCCTGATAATTTGAGTCAGAAGAATTGAGCGGCTGACGTATAACACCCGCCAACGGATGAAAAGGGTACAAGTGGGAAATAACCTCAGTTCGGCGCTTCCTCGATGCGTCAGGTAACTCGGAGGAGAGGTCGGTGTCCTTGTTGGTCCGGGTGTGACGCCGGCTCTCATGAACCTGTCGCTTCAAAATAAATTGAGGATCTTGATAAGCTAAAGGATGTGAAAAGCTTACTTTCCGGGTTACCCTTCGGACTTTCAGCCTTGGCAAGGGCTCCAAGTCGGAGGAAAGTGACATTACCTCTTCAACCACCGGGTTACTGGCTCCGGTGTCATCCTGTTGATGAACTAGTGTTGGTAAGGCGGACAAGAAATAAACAATAAACACAACAAAGAGCTTACAGGTTCAGGGGTTACCTCTGACTCGGAGCTATCGCTTAATTGCATCAGCTCCGAAGCAGTCGGCCTACTCCCCTTCTTGCGGGGAGCGGCTTTCTTGGCGGCTTTCTTCGCCTTTCTGGCCTTCTTGGCCGCTTCGTGGTCATATTTGACCCGCCAGAACTTGTCATCAGCCTGAAAAAATACAATGGTGATTTCTTAGAGATTCAGATGAAGGTTATCTGTAGACAAAGGTAAAATGTTTAAATCAGTGGCTTACCGCTGGGGCTGGGTTAGTCTTGCAGAAGGGGGCTAACCCGGTCCTCCCGCAATCTGCCAGGCTCTCGTTCAAGAGAGCCTTGGTCATCTCCTCGGCAACATCTTCAGGAAGATCGTTGCGGCTGTGTCTCTGGGGGTCATCCTTTCGGCTTGTGTACTCACACATTAAGCGGGGGCGGCGGCTCAATGGGATCACCCACCACGAGATCCAGACCCGGACCAGATCGATTCCGTTCAGACCATTGCCCAGGAGAGCCTTGATCTTGTTGATGGTAGGGAGCAGGGGTTGGCGCTCTGCTTGAGTCAGCTTGTCTGACAGTGGGTGAGTCGGCTCCAGACGCGAGGGGCGAAAGCCGGGCAACGGACTCTCATCAGCCGGTGATGTGTCTTGGCAGTAAAACCACGTCAGATTCCAGTCCTTGGGGTGGCTGGGCGGCTCTGCGTAAGGGAAAAGGCAGTCCCTACGCCGCTGGATGGAGATGCCGCCTAGCTCCAAACTCGGCCCGTTGGCACACTCGTTCTGGTGGTTTAAATAGAAAAGCTCTCTGAAGAGCAGCAGACTGGGTTCTTCTCCAAGGTAAACCTCGCAGAACACTTGGAAGTTGCAGATATTGGATACTGAGTTGGGTCCTATGTCCTGAGGTCGCAGATCGAAGAAATTCAGAACGTCTCTGAAAAACTTTGAGCCGGGCGGTGCGAAGCCCCGGCTCATGTGATCCGCAAAAATGACCACGTCTCCGTCCTTTGGCTGTGGTCTCTCCTCTGATGGGTCAGGGGCACGGTAGGACATGATGTCCTTCTTGGGCAAGTGGCCAGACTTAACAAAATCCGCTAGGGTCTCATTGGTGACGTTGGACCTCATCCAATTGCAAGTAATGGAGGCCTTAGGAGCTTTGGGAGGCATGGTGAAAGTCGGCAGCCTATGATAAAAGGAAACGTCCGGTTTAAGTATAAGCCGGAGGAAAGTTGTAATTCAGTGTTAGGTGGCGGCTTACGGAGGGGACTAATGATATATGTTTAAGTACATCGGGTTATCTAAGCCGCTGGTTTGCTTAAGGGTAATTCAAATTGTCTACAGCCTGGTTATAAGTGAGCTGGAAAGTTTTACGGTGCGCGGCTTCCCTTAAGTCGGAAGGTTCTACGACACATGTTTTTTTTAAGCCGGAAATGTAAACCGCCATGATTCAATGAGGGCAGTTTTTTATTAAGTGTGGTGAAAACACGTTTCACACATTGTGGTAAATAGTTTGGATCAAAATGGTCGGGCAAAAGGAAAATTTCTAGAGCTAAAAAACAGACACAGGGGAGTTCTTGAGCATTGAACAAGGCCTTATGCAGTAAAAGGAGGTCTACTTGCATGAGAAATGGGTGCTAAAACAGCTACCGCAGTAGTTCTACACAGGGCTAAGATCAAAAAGGGCAGTAAAAATAAAAACTACCGGGGCTCGTAGGTGACAGCGAAGAACACGAAGAACACGGATGAACCCTACGGCAGATCTGTTCTACAGGGCAGGCAGGACTTACGGTGGCTGGTGAGTCGCGGAGGTTGTCGCGTTTCTCTGGTCAAATCAGGGTGATGCAGCGGCCTGAGTTGATGACGACGAGAAGACCCGCGGCGGCGGCAGTAGCAGAGCCCGGGCAGGGGAGCAGTGGCGCGAGGAAGAAGACGAAGGAGAGAGAAGTGGCTGAAGGCCTGTCGGGCCGGCCTATTTATAAGGCGAGCTCATAAGTGGGCGCGAGAATCAAGGAGACCACGGCGTGGTTATCTCCCCACGAAACGCCTCGATTTTCGGGATGACAGTAAAGGTAAAGATCCGTTGCGGATCTGGCGGAGTAAAAAAACGGACTTAATGGAGGATGACGTCACGGCGGATTATCCGGAGTCCAGAGGATGACGTCACGCCGGGTTATAGCCTTCACACAATTATAAGCCGGAGGTTTTCTGTCGAAGGAATGGAAGATTGACATGAGCCGGCTCAAATCAATCTGGGGCCTAATGTTGAGGATATAGACCTTAGAGTCACCCGCCAGGAGGGGCCGGGTTACTCATATGGTCATTGCCAGAAGCCCGGCGCCAAGCTTGAAGACGGTGGGCCAAAGATGGGCTTAAGACCCGGATATGGCTTAAGGCCCGTAGTTGCAATCATTATTATGGTAGAACTTGTAGTGTAAGGCAAGAATAGTTGAGAGTCTGAGCCGGACACTCTTATGAGCCGGCCGGCACTCTGAGAGCTGTTGGGCGTCAGCCTCCCTATATAAAGGGACGACCCGGCAGCGGTTTAAGGACAGGAACAATCTGATCGAGAGCCAGGCATAGCGGTTTAGCTCCCTGGTGATCGAAACCCTGATCAATACCACCTCAAACTGGACGTAGGCTTTTACCTTCACCGTAAGGGGCCGAACCAGTATAAACCCTCGTGTTCCTTGTCCCGCTTAACCCCTTCAAGCTTCCTAGTTGCGATGGCTCCACGACTAAGTCCTAGCTCGAGGACATCTGCCGTGACAATTCCACGACACTACGTCTAAAGCATAGGGGACGATCTTCGTCCTTGCTCTCTCTTCTGCCGTGGTCAGGTCTTGAGTCTTACTCAATACTCACACCTTGTAACACAGCCAAGAACTCCTTCTTTGCTGATCTATTTTGAACTCCTTCAAAATCTTGTCACGGTATGTATTCATTTGAAAGTACTATTAAGCGTTTTTTATCTATCCTTATAGATCTTGATGCTCCATCTTCAAGTAGCTTAATCCAGGTTTTCCATTGAAAAACACTTTTCAAATAACCCTATATGCTTTTCAGAAATTCTACATCATTTCCGATGTCAACAACAGATACTCATCAGAAATTCTATAGTGCTCCCACTCACTTCTTTGGAAATACAAGTTTCTCATAAACTTTGTATAAACCCAAAATCTTTGATCATCTCATCAAAGCGCATATTCCAACTCCGAGATGCTTACTCCAGTCCTTAGAAGGATTTCTGGAGCTTTGGATACTTGTTAGCATCTTTCAGGATTGACAAAACCTTCAGCTGGTTGTATCACATACAACCTTTCCTCAAGAAAATCGTCGAGGAAACAATGTTTTTGACATCCTGTCTGCAAGATTTCATAAATGATGCAGTAACTGCTAACATAATTCCAACAGACTCTTAGCATCGCTACGAGTGAGAAAGTCTCATCGCAGTCAACTCCTTGAACTTGCCGGAAAACATCTTAACGACAAGTCGAGCTTTCTTAATGGTGACACTTACAATCATTGTCTGTCTTCCTTTTAAAATCCATCTGCACCCAACAGCCTTACGACCATCAAGTAGTTCTTCCAAAGTCTACACTTTGTTTTTATACATGGATCCTCTCTCGGATTTTATGGCCTCGATCCATTCGTCGGAATCCGGGCCCATCATCGCTTCTCCATAGCTCGTAGGTTCATTGTTGTCTAGCAACATGACCTCCAAGACAGGATTACGTACCACTCTGAAGTAGTACACATCCTTGTCGTCCTATGAGGTTTGGTAGTGACTTGATCCGAAGTTTCATGATCACTATCATAAGCTTCCACTTCAGTTGGTGTAGGTGCCACAGGAACAACTTCTTGTGCCCTGCTACACACTAGTTGAAGTGACGGTTCAATAACCTCATCAAGTCTCCACCATCCTCCCACTCAATTCTTTCGAGAGAAACTTTTCCTCGAGAAAGGACCTGTTCCTAGAAACAATCACTTTGCTTCCAGATCTGAAATAGGAGGTATACCCAACTGTTTTGGGTATTCTATGAAGATGCATTTATCCGCTTTGGGTTCGAGCTTATCAGCCTGAAACTTTTTCACATAAGCGTCGTAGCCCCAAACTTTTAAGAAACGACGGCTTAGGTTTCTCTAAACCATAGTTCATACGGTGTCGTCTCAACGGAATTGCGTGGTGCCCTATTTAAAATGAATGCGGTTGTCTCTAATGCCTAACCCATAAACGATAGTGTAATTCGAAAAGAGACATCATGGTATGCACCATATCCAATAGGGAGCAGTTATGATGTTCGGACACACCATCACACTATGGTGTTCCAGGCGGTATTAGTTGTGAAACAATTTCCACAATGTCTTAATTGTGTGCCAAACTCGTAACTCAGATATTTATCTCTATGATCATATCATAGACATTTTATCCTCTTGTCACGACGATCTTCAACTTCACTCTGAAATTACTTGAACCTTTCAATAATTCAGACTTGTGTTTCATCAAGTAAACATACTTAGCATCTACTCAAATCATCTGCGAAGTAAGAGCATAATGATATTCACTGCGTGCCTCAGCACTCATTGGATTGCACACATCAAAATGTATTACTTCCAACAAGTTGCTCTCTTGTTCCATCTCACTGAAAACGAGGCCTTTCAGTCATCTTGCCCATGTGGTATGATTTGCATGTCTCAAGTGATTCAAAATCAAGTGAGTCCAAATGATCCATCTGTATGGAGTTTCTTCATGCATATATACCAATAGACATGGTTCGCATGTCTCAATCTTTTCAAAAACGAGTGAGTCCAAAGATCCATCAACGGAGCTTCTTCATGCGTTTTATACCAATATGACTCAAGTGGCAGTGCCACAAGTATGTGGTACTATCATTACTATCTTATATCTTTTGGCATGAACATGTGTATCACCACGATCGAGATTCAATAAACCATTTATTTTAGGTGCAAGACCATTGAAGGTATTATTCAAATAAAAGAGTAACCATTATTCTTCTTAAATGAACAACATAATCCAATCATGTCTATGCTCAACGTAAACACCAAATAACAATTATTTAGGTTTAACACCAATCTCGATGGTAGAGGGAGCATACGATGCTTGATCACATCAACCTTGGAAACACTTCCAACACATATCGTCATCTCACCTTTAGCTAGTCTCCGTTTATTCCGCAGCTTTTATTTCGAGTTACTAACACTTAGCAACCGAACCGGTATCTAATACCCTGGTGCTACTAGGAGTACTAGTAAAGTACACATTAATATAATGTATATCCAATATACTTCTGTCGACCTTACCAGCCTTCTCATCTACGAAGTATCTAGGGTAGTTCTGCTTCAGTGACCGTTCCCCTCATCTCAGAAGCACTTAGTCTCGGGTTTGGGTTCAACCTTGGCTTTCTTCACTAGAGCTGCAACTGATTTGCCGTTTCATGAAGTATCCCTTGTTGCCCGTGCCCTTCTTGAAACTAGTGGTTTTACTAACCATCAACAATTGATGCTCCTACTTGATTTCTACTTTCGCGGTGTCAAACATCGCGAGTTGCTCAAGGATCATCATGTCTATCCCTGATATGTTATAGTTCATCATGAAGCTCTAATAGCTTGGTGGCAGTGACTATGGAGAACCATCACTATCTCATCCGGAAGATTAACTCCCACTCGATTCAAGCGGTTGTAGTACTTAGACAATCTGAGCACAAGCTCAACGATTGAGCTTTTCTCCCTTAGTTTGCAGGCTTAAGAAACTTGTCAGAGGTCTCATACCTCTTGACATGGGCACTAGTCTGAAATCCAATTTCAGTCTTTGGAACATCTCATATGTTCTGCGACGTTTCAAAAATGTCTTCGGTGCCTCAATTCTATTACGCACTGAACTATCACATAGTCATCAAAACGTGTATGTCAGATGTTCACAACATCCACAAACGACGCTCGAGGTTCAACACACGAGCGGTGCATTAAGGACATAAGCCTTCTGTGCAGCAATGAGGACAATCCTCGGTTTACGGACCCAGTCCGCATAATTGCTACTATCAACTTTCAACTAAATTTTCTCTAGGAACATATCTTAAATAGTAGAACTAAAGCGTAAGCTACGACATAATTTGCAAAGACCTTTTGACTATGTTCATGATAATTAAGTTCATCTAATTATTTAATGAACTCCCACTCAGATAGACATCCCTCTAGTCATCTAAGTGATACATGATCCGAGTCAACTAGGCCGTGTCCGATCATCACGTGAGATGGACTACTCATCATCGGTGAACATCTCCATGTTGATCGTATCTACTATACGACTCATGTTCGACCTTTCGGTCTCTTGTGTTCCGAGGCCATGTCTGTACATGCTAGGCTCGTCAAGTCAACCTAAGTGTTTCGCATGTGTAAATCTGGCTTACACCCGTTGTATGCGAACGTTAGAATCTATCACACCCGATCATCACGTGGTGCTTCGAAACAACGAACCTTCGCAACGGTGCACAGTTAGGGGGAACACATCTCTTGAAATTTTAGTGAGGGATCATCTTATTTATGCTACCTTCGTTCTAAGCAAATAAGATGTAAACATGACAAACATCACATGCAAATCATAAAGTGACATGATATGGCCAATATCATCTTGCGCCTTTGATCTCCATCTTCGAGGCGCGGCATGATCACCTTCGTCACCGGCATGACACCATGATCTCCATCATCATGATCTTCATGAAGTTGTCTCGCCAACTATTACTTCTACTACTATGGCTAACGGTTAGCAATAAAGTAAAGTAATTACATGGCGTTTTCATTGACACACAGGTCATACAATAAATTAAGACAACTCCTATGGCTCCTGCCGGTTGTCATACTCATCGACATGCAAGTCGTGATTCCTATTACAAGAACATGATCAATCTCATACATCACATATATAATTCATCACATCCTTTTGGCCATATCACATCACATAGCATACCCTGCAAAAACAAGTTAGACGTCCTCTAATTGTTGTTGCATGTTTTACGTGGCTGCTATGGGTTTCTAGCAAGAACGTTTCTTACCTATGCAAAAGCCACAACGGTGATATGCCAATTGCTATTTACCCTTCATAAGGACCCTCTTCATCGAATCCGATCCGACTAAAGTGGGAGAGACAGACACCCGCTAGCCACCTTATGCATCAAGTGCATGTCAGTCGGTGGAACCTGTCTCACGTAAGTGTACGTGTAAGGTCGGTCCGGGCCGCTTCATCCCACAATGCCGCCGAATCAAGATAAGACTAGTAACGGTAAGCAAATTGAACAAATCATCACCCACAACTACTTTGTGTTCTACTCGTGCATAGAATCTACTCATAGACCTAGCTCATGATGCCACGGTTGGGAACGTAGCAATAATTCAAAATTTTCCTACGTGTCACCAAGATCAATCTAGGAGATGCTAGCAACGAGAGAGAGGGAGTGCATCTTCATACCCTTGAAGATCACTAAGCGGAAGCGTTACAAGAACGCGGTTGATGGAGTCATACTCGCAACGATTCAAATCGCAGAAGATCCGATCTAGCGCCGAACGGACGGCGCCTCCGCGTTCAACACACGTACAGCCCGGGGACGTCTCCTCCTTCTTGATCCAGCAAGGGGAGAGGAGAAGTTGAGGGAGAACTCCAGCAGCACGACGGCGTGGTGGCAATGGAGCTCGTGGTTCTCCGGCAGAGCTTCGCTAAGCACTACAGAGGAGGAGGAGGAGGAGGAGTTGGAGGAGGAGAGGGCTGCGCCAGGCCAGGGGGTGCGGCTGCCCTCCCACCCCTCCACTATATATAGGGGCAAGGGAGAGGGGGGCCGGCCCCTTAGATCCCATCTGGTGGGAGGGGCGGCGGCCAGGGAGGGTGGCTTGCCCCCCAAGTCAAGGGGGGCGCCCCCTCCAGGGTTTCCCCCAACCCTAGGCGCATGGGCCCTAGGGGAAGGTTGGTGCCCAGCCCACTTAGGGGCTGGTTCCCTTCCACCTACAGCCCATAAGGCCCTCCGGGGCAGGTTGACCCTCCCGGTGGACCCCCGGAACCCCTTCGGTGGCCCTGGTACAATACCGGCATACCCCCGAATACTTTCGGTGACCGTATGATGACTTCCCATATATAAATCTTTACCTCCGGACCATTCCGGAACTCCTCGTGACGTCCGGGATCCTATCCGGGACTCCGAACAACCTTCGCTAACCACATACTATTTCCCATAACAACTCTAGCGTCACCGAACCTTAAGTGTGTAGACCCTACAGGTTCGGGAACCATGCAGACATGACCGAGACATCTCTCCGGCCAATAACCAATAGCGGGATCTGGATACCCATATTGGCTCCCACATGTTCCACGATGATCTCATCGGATGAACCACGATGTCGGGGATTCAATCAATCCCGTATACAATTCCCTTTGTCAATCGGTATGTTACTTGCCCGAGATTCGATCGTCGGTATCCCAATACCTCGTTCAATCTCGTTACCGGCAAGTAACTTTACTCATTCCGTAATGCATGATCCCGTGAATAACTACTTAGTCACATTGAGCTCATTATGATGATGCATTACCGAGTGGGCCCAGAGATACCTCTCCGTCATACGGAGTGACAAATCCCAGTCTCGATTCGTGCCAACCCAACAGACACTTTCGGAGATACCTGTAATGCACCTTTATAGCCACCCAGTTACGTTGTGACGTTTGGTACACCCAAAGCATTCCTACGGTATCCGGGAGTTGCACAATCTCATGGTCTAAGGAAACGATACTTGACATTAGAAAAGCTCTTAGCAAACGAACTACACGATCTTGTGCTATGCTTAGGATTGGGTCTTGTCCATCACATCATTCTCCCAATGATGTGATCCCGTTATCAATGACATCCAATGTCCATGGTCAGGAAACCATAACCATCTATTGATCAACGAGCTAGTCAACTAGAGGCTTACTAGGGACATGTTGTGGTCTATGTATTCACACATGTATTACGGTTTCCAGTTAATAGAATTATAGCATGAACAATAGACAATTATCATGAACAAGGAAATACAATAATAACCATTTTATTATTGCCTCTAGGGCATATTTCCAACAAATACGGGTATTGTAATACACATAGATTTGTTCGGCAATTTAAAAGGTTCCTTTTGTATTCTCGAATGGTAGGACCCAACGGCGTACCAGCCAGACCTTGGCTCGTGTTGATCCTAAAAAAACGGGCTCGTGTCCTTCGATGGCGTGCGTGGTACGCACATTAGGCAACCCCAACCAGTCGAGCCTCAGCGTTTCAAGTCGAAATATCTGGCGGCCAGAATTCCAGCCCTAGGAGATTCCCCTCATGTCCCCGGTCCATAATGACTACCGATGAACAACGGAGGGATGCTTTAGTAACTAGACAACGTTACCTACCATGCCGAGCACGGTTCAATTCCCTCGGTCGCCGCTCGTCAAGGTCACCCGTCAACTGCATTGCCTAGTACTACTACTACTACACCAGGATGAGCACAGAATTGAGCCCGTTTGTTCGTGCCTAGTACTTGAGTTAATATATCAGGCAATGCACTGGTACGGAGGGATTATCCTTTTACTCTGCATATATAACTTTTCTGAAGTCTAACTATGCAAAATGTTTGACCAAATCCTTTCTTAAGAAATACAACAGGATAGATGTACGGCTTGAAAATTTATTGCATGATGCAGGTTATGATATTGTTTCGAATCCTGGATCTTAAATTTCAGAAAATCCAAAAGTGAGCATAAATTCTTGAAACTAAGCATGGTCACGTGATATGGCACAAATATTACTTCGTAAGTTTTTTCTTCAATTTGAGACCAGCTGCTTATGACAAGTTGCACAAATGAAGAGCCAAGGTATTTTGGAACAAAGACCTGTCACATTAAGGCGAACGCTTTCACTATTGAAACCGTGGGCGTTTACGTGCCGCCATGAGTCCCCGCTTCTCATCGACAGGTGCCGTCCGAGCAAGCGTGTGAGTCGACGGGAGGCGCGCGAGCAGACCGCTGCGCCGGCTGTCAGGGAGGCGTGCGAGCAGACCGCTGTGCAGGCTCACCGGGAGGCGAGCCCTTTGACCAGGCTCCGCCGCCCACCGTCGTCCCAACTACTCCCACTTTTAATGTCGCCGGCGCCGCAGTTTAAAATCAACCCCGCACTACCCGGTATCGCTACAATCCTCTCTCTTCCTTTCCGATTCTCCTGTCGTCTACCTCCAACTAGCCTGACCTAAACGTACGCCATGCCGCATCACGATGGTCTGCCCTTAGTGTTCCAGTTTCCTGAGGAAGACACCCAGCCGAAGTCTCAAGAACATAAGGCGCTTTGGGACGAGCTTGAACTGGCCTTGCGGGAAGACGCCGCGCCTGTCCCCTCTCCCGTTCCGGCTCCCGTCGCCCCGACTGCACCAGCGCCCATCCCCGTGGCATTGATGGGCTGGGAGCCGCACATTGTCGCCGAGCTTGATCCCACGGGGTTCCACGAGGTCCCCGCCGACTTTCACTTGCTCGTGCACCTGCCAGCGCATGCGCCTGCGCGTGCACTGACGCGCACGCCCGTGCCGGTGCCCGTGCACCTGCCAGCGCATGCGCCTACGCGTGCACTGACGTGCGCGCCTGTGCCGGTGCCCGTGCACACGAATGTCTCTGCCGTGCCGTTGACAGCGCCTGTCCCCGCGCGGGTGCCAGTGCCCCCCTCAGCGGCATGGATGGCCGCCGTCGACCGCTTCCTTGCACCAACGCCTGTCGCCTCCTCCCGCCAGTTGACTCGCTTCGAAGTCCAGAACATTTTGGCCTTCTTTGAAGCTAGGCCAACGTCCAGGAGTACACCAACAACGGCGCAAGACGCCGCCGTCGCCGTCGGTCAGTGGCCCGACGACACACTGAGCATGGCAGAGGAGCCGCTTCCCACCGCGAGACGCCGCTGCCGCCTCCGCGTAATCTAAATTTGCCATGAAAAATGTTTGGATTGCCATGCTTAAAATCCGAATGTTTATCATTTCCGTTTATTTTATATCGATCGTCGTATAATTTAAAGTCGGAGTCAGACTGAACGAAATGTATGGTTTGATCGATTGAATGTTCTGCTAGAGGCGTATCAAATTAAATATAAAACGTCATCAAGCCACATGTATTCCTTGTCATCCAACGACCTAGACTGCTTCAATGTCGAGCGCTCAACACGTTTAGCGTGCAGTTAATTTCATGCCAAAAATAGTGCTAATCACATGACAACACGCAAATAATATCCTAGTAGTTAATATCCGCATGCACTTAATATACTTCCAAATTAACGTGCATTGCACGTACACACTGACTAGTGCTGCTAGTACGTGAAACTGGTGCCGTGACTTGTGAACGCCTCCAGATATGGTCACGGCAACATCGCCCGCGAGTTCTTCCTGTTTGCCCATGCGTCTAAACGCAGAAGGGGAGGAGAGAGAGAGAGCACACATGGAACCCACCAGTAAGTGTAGGCGAATAGTACTAAAAATAATATTACATGTTATCCATTAATTAGGCTGTGGTAATATAAAAACATTATGTGAACAAAGGGGGTACAACAAACATTGCTATTCTACGTATGTTGCCTATTGACGTGCGGAAGGCCCGGTCGCATGTTCGATCCTCGTCCTTTATTTTTTAATTTGTATATGGGTCCAAATTTGTTTCATGACATGTGGGCCCCTCGGTGTGTAGTTTGTAGCACTTTAATTTGCGGGTCAAAATTTGTTCCATTCCAAGTGGACTATCGGTGTGTAGTTTTGTAGCTTATTTATAATAATTAAAGAGAACAACATAGTTTTTTCAATAATACCATGGCGCGACATTGAAGGCGAGAAAGGACGTGCGAGAGAGCGATGACCGAGCCAGAGGGAAATCAACTAGGGGAGTTGCGTGGGTTGCAACGGTGTTTGGAGTAGTTGTGGGCCGAATGCTATGAAAATATAATCTAAACCGACCGGAATAAATGCCTACACAAATTAATCCAAGGTTGGAGTGCCCCTCGCAATGTAAATAGCTCCGGCTTTGCGAGGGATGGAGAGGTAGTAGCTTCAACGCGTGGAAGATACGGTGTGAGAAAGCGAGGTCAATCGAGAGACATATAGATAGAGAGACAAAGTGAGTGTGGTCCGACATTCATTGAACAAATATATATGCTCTGGAGAGATATTGTCCGATTGAGCTTTTTGGCAAGGGTGAGGGCTGTAAGATAGAGCTTGAGAGATGATCCAGCCACAGACGTGTAGATATATTTTGTGTGTGGGAGGAAGCAAGGTCAACCGATCACATAGGGTTGCCGTGCGATCGAAAGAGTGAGACGGGTTGGAGAGAGTGACCTAGATAGACGATGTGCGTGAGAGAGTATACAATGTGAATAGGTCGAATTGGGCTCAAACATGGTGATATATCGTTTTTGTCCGAGAAAGAGGGAGGTCAATCGAGACATACGGAGAGAGAGAGAGAAAGAGATTGAGTGAGCGTGGCCCACCATGAGGTCGAAAGAGTGGCGGCGGCTTGGATGGACTGACCTAGATAGACAATCTGCGTGAGAGAGTATAGAGTGTGTCGATCGAGGCCCGAACAGGGAGATATATCATTTGTGTGTGAAAGAAAACAAGGTTAAACGAGACTCAGATAAAGAGAGCGAGATTGAGCGAGTGTGGCCCACCGTGCGGAAGAAAGAGTGAGACAGTCTCGAGGGAGTGACCTAGATATACAACGTGCATGCGTGCGCACGAGAGGTTGGGGGGCTAGATAGGCAATGCATGTATTTAGCGCAAGAGGGTGAGAGGGAGAGGGGGGAGAGAGAGAGCTCGGCATGGGGTGCAATGGCGGGTGTGTGAGGTAAATACATTTGGTAACAGAGTGAAAAAAGGGGTTGTGTAGTTGAGAGACTTAGAGATCGAAACATGGAGAGAAAGAATGAACGTGTGTTGGAAATCGATAGCTTCCTAAGGTGGTTAGGAGAGGAAGATTGACCGATACAGGAAGTATGTAGCGTTTGTGCGCAGGGGGGGCTAAAAACAATATTTGAATGTACATAGTACGAGACTTAATATCGATGTTTCAATTCGGTGTACATTGTAAGATTTGAACCGAGGACCAGGCATACGGGTAATTATTTCGAATTCGTGCCATACTAAGTTTCGAAAAGTTGACATTGACTCAGTTTGTTGTGCTATTTTGTAGGTCATATGTTTGAATCCATCCAAAAGTTTTCTCACTACCATGGTGTTCGTCATATACATATGAATTTGTATTAAAAAGTAGCGTGGATACAGTGAAATGCAAAATCCACGTTAGAATTGGAGATCGCTACGTGACACACACTCTAATTCAAATAACTAACTACGTGACACACACTCTAATTCAAATAACTAATTATGTGACACACACTCTAATCCACGTTAGTGTGGGTACCGTTTCGATTTTTTTTTCAAATAACTCCTCATTAATTAATTTATAGTACTCCCTCTGTTCACTTTTATAAGACCTTGAAGACATTTCAGACAATGTGCAAAACAGTTCATTTTAAGTTGTCTGAAACGACTTACAAAAGTGAACGGATGGAGTATCTCGTTTCGAATGACTAATTATTGCAAGGAAAACACGGGCATGGTAATACATACAGATTTGTTTGCAAATGAAAGAAGATTCGTTTGCATTCTCAAATGTAGGCGCACCAGGCAGACCAGGGTCGTGTCGGGGTGGACGCTGCTTCGGTGCCTTAAAGGCAACTGCCTTTGGGTCACTGACATGTGGGCCAGCCACCTGTTGGGCCCACATGTCATGGACACAAAGGTAGGTGCCTTAAGGCACCGAAGCATAGTCCTGTCGGGGTGGTCGCGTGTGTCGGACGGACGCGTAGCACCCAGCCACCCACCCCCCTCCCCCCCTAAAAAAGGACGACGACAATATAAGTTCGCGCTTCCACGTTTCGGATTGAAATATCTGGCGGCCCCAATTCCAGCCCTGCAAAATCTCTCTTCTCCACCATCCCCTTCCGCGCCCAGATTGCTCAAATCCCTAATTCGCCGCCAACCCTCGAATCGCCCCTCGTCTCGTCTCTTTCCCCACCGTTCCCCACCTCTGTGCCGGACAACGACGACGAAGACGACGGTCGCGCTTCACCACCGCAACGGAGCTACCTCATCTACGCCCTCGTCCACCGCACCGGGTGGTCCACCGACAACGTCGGCCGCCGCAACCGACGTGCCTCACAGACACCGAGTTCCACCACATCAGGTGCGCTTCATCGACGCCGTCTCCCAGCTCATCGGGGCTACTTCACCGAGCACATCGTCGCACCTCCGCCCCCCGAGGCCGTTGGGGCTTCACCAACGGTCTCGTCCACCGCATCGTGGCGCTCCGCTGCCACTCAAGATGTGCATCCGTGCGCGGCCAGCCAACGCCAGCGCATCACCCTCAACGGCTCTGAAGTGACCCCCACTCTAGCTAGGCGAGCATGCCCAAACGCCGGCCCGAACTAGGTATCCACACATCACTCCCTTGTGCACTATTCCAACGATGTTTGGATATCCTCTCACTGCTCTCTTAGCTTACACGCCTATGCAACTCTGACTTTAACTCTTATTTCTTCTGGAGATATCATCTGAAACAAGCAAATCCATTTTTTAGCGAAGCATGACGGCGCTACGGGATCTGGTACACATCCTGCACACCCGTATAACCTTGTAAGTATCTGTCATCCGGTACAACATCAAGGTCGATTCCTCTTATTTGATCAACCATTCACCGTGTCAAAAATGTAGAGGGGGATGCAAGGAGCACAAGGCCTGCACATCCAAGCAAGTGGTAACATGGAACATCCCAAGCGCAAGCAGAGCTGCAGTGAGCCTGTACAACGAGCTAGCGTAAGTCCCTGCATTTCATTTAATTCATACTGGCATTCGTGTATGATTTGTGTGCAGTGGCTGATCCACGAATTCAAGTTACCAGGGGCGAACATTTAACTTAAAAAATACGAAGGCACTTGCACTCCGGAAATCAACATAACTTGAGAAATGTGAAGCTACATGCACTTTGAAAACCAGCTAATGATCCAAAGTAGTTCAGATTATAAACACTAAATGATGCAAGCACCAAAAAACACAAAATGCAACATGGTGTACAAGGACTACAAACATGGTCTGTACCTGCTTGAATTATTCGTTCTCTGGCTGAAAATATCGAAGTGTAATTGCACGTAAAACCAGTGCGCAAACTGCATATCAATATATCTATCCTGCACAAGTATGGCAATAGTTTCAAACAACAGATTAGAAAAGTATTTATGCTATGTTGTCATGATACAGGGACTTTCTGGTAGATGGCCTTGACGTTTCCTCAAGCTATGAAAATGCACTATAATTTGCTTGTCATCAATGCCTGCAAATCTCTGTCTCTCTCAACATAGTAGATCATCATTAGACACTAAATCCTTCAATGAGCTTGCAAAATGCTTGCATTAGATCCCTCATTAGACACTATATGTTCATCAGCGGGAGCATGTAAAATGTTTGCATCAAATCCTTCATTAGAAGTCGGTTCATTAGACACTTCAGGCTCAAGAACAACATGAGCTTGTATGTTTGCACCGGAAACTTGATTAGATACATCAGATTCAGTCAGTTCAGTATTGATTGGGGGAGTTATAAAATAAGTAGAAATTGGTTTCATTTTCTCATAGATTCCCTACATACAAGCAGTTTTACAACACCGTCAGGTTTAACTATTGGCCAGAAATTGAAGAGTTGAATTAGATATAATCAGGGATGTGATGTACCTGCTCGTTGCGCATGCTACTCTTGCAAGCTGCGCCTGTCCGTTTGCGCAAGCTCGATGCCATGCCCGTGCTGCCGCCGCTGCCTCCCACGCAGGCTACACCCAGGGTTGGATCTTCATCTTCTTGTCCTTCCGTTTGCTTGAAGCCCGGCGACCGCCCTCCAACGAGGGCGCGAGGAAGGGCTGTGTCGGTCTGTCCAGCGGCGGCTAGGTTAGGAGCGAACCAGACTGGAGGTTGGAGCGAATGAATTGGGATTTTTTCTGCTATCGATCGATATGGGAGGCACTCATTTGGGCTGCGAGCCTGCTATAGGGCCTGCCTTGCACTTATGTTATTGGCCCATCCAAATTGAAACATTTTTCTTCATTTTTATATTGCCTGCTCGTGCGTTGGGACGAACAAAACTAGCGTGGGCCAACCTGGACGACTCAAACTAGGTGCACACTTTCCAGCCACCTGAGGCGGCCGCCCATACCAGCCCCTATGGTGGCGTCGCCCCTTTTTGCGTGTATGATTGGATAGTGAAAAATATTCCAGTGGCGCTTTTGATCTACCCACAGAATGGTTGAATTGCTTGTTTCTATGAACTGAGTTCGCCAATAATGTGAAGGATGCCAGTCTTTTCATCCTATTGTAGATTGCTTAGATCTCGATATGCCAAAAGTAATCGCATGAAATATACAGTAAAAGCCAGTGTGATGTGTTTGGTACAACTAGTCTGACTACACGTCCTCATATAACATATCAAGGACGCACCATCTTACCAGATTAACCATTCGACTTACCCATGCAGTGTGGGAAGAAAGAAGTATTGGGACTGCGTATCCAAGCAATTGATGCCATGGACTCCTTCGTACAACCTTGTAAGCGAAAAAGAAGTTGCAGTGTGCCCGTACAAAGAACTAGCGTAATTTCAATTACCTGCTTCTCGGAATTTTAGTTAGCCACTTATTGCAAAATTGTTCAATTACGTTGCTTGGCTTAATTTAGTTTGCTACTGATTACATAATGGCACAGCCTGTTAATCATATTGTAGACTGTGCCTATCTATGTGTTTGATACTTACTGTTAAGAATTACCTGTTGGCCTTAACTTAAATATCTACTTGTTTGTTTAACTGCTTTGCTACTGCAACAGCGGGTTACAATGATGTTAATAACTACTTTTCAGCATCCAATTGAAACTCTTTAATTCCTTGTTTGTTTAACTGGTTTGCTGTTATAACTCCCAGTTGAGATGTTTTGCTAACTTCAACTTTTCTGAATCCAATCGGAACTTTAATGGCAAAACAGGTTAGCCCAAGATCAAAGAACGAGGTCCCCATGGACGTTGCATCATCCCACAGCAGTGGCACCAGCCCAATCGTGCATTATGAATTGCCAACTGTTGATGCTCTAGAGGCTAAACTAGTGGTAGAAAGAGATTCTGCTTCTGCACTTAGAGATGAAGTTGACATGTTGAGGAAGCAAACAGCACAATCACAAGCAGTACTCAAGACAACCATTAAATATTTGGTGGATTTCAAAACGAAGCAAGCTGAGACTGACCAGATTGTTAAGGTCCTGAAGGAAAAAGGAAATTAAATTCCTACTTGGTAAATCATAGGTGAAATGTTCTTTCCATAGTTGAATAACCTTTGTGTTGTCTGTTCATGTAATCAATCAAACCATTTGTTTTAGAGATCATGTAATAATTGTTTTTTTTTGTTTGTAATTTTATTTGAGCACAAGTCTGTATTAATTGATAAGACTCGGAGACATTTCATTTGGATTGTTGTGCCAGACCTACAAATATGCCAATCGGGCTGAATGTGCATTCAGCAATAGTAGTAGTATAGAGGGACCATAAGTGGCACGCATCGGAAAGGGTCAAGATGCTGGCTAAAAAAAGGATGCTGTTGTAGCCAAAAAAAAGTACAGCGGCCTGGCTTATGTATGTTAGTTGATATTATTGATCCATATACTCTATAAGTGTTTATATGTCTGTTAGTTCTGTACATTCTTGGTTGATTGACTCGGTATTTGAATCTTGATACATCGCTTGTGTACATATCTAAATGGGAGTACACATTATGTTGTGTGTGACATTTGAGTTGGACATGAAGTGTTCCAAATATTCGAATTCACCTTAAACTGGATTCTAGTTTCTGAATTTGAGTATCGGCATTTGTAAACCATATTCATATATGACAGTGGAATACATCTTTGTCGTCCTTTTGAAGATATATAAAAACACATAGAATGATTTATAAAGATTCATATAGGAATACAAAATGGATTCGAATTTAGTTGCCAGGGTAAACGTGGATGCTTATTGTCCCAAAATTCGAAAGAAGCAGCAAAATGTCCACTCCCACGTCGGCTGCCCGAAGCCAAGTGTTTGGGAGATGGAAATTACTGTCTACCCATTACACGGACAATCCATCGGCCCGATTTCCACTGCTGTAAATAGGGGTAGGTTAGTAACTTCAATTAGACGTGACACGACCGCCTCTGAGCCCATTTCGACACGGTGGGCGTCAAACATGGGCGGCAAAACTCATTTGATTCAAGCTCGTCCGAAAGACCTCTGTTTCTCCCTCCATTCCCCATTCATACATGGTGGGCGGCAAAACAAACTCGACTCGGCCGAAATCGATGTAGGCAAATATTTTCAATAGGGGCAGGTTTGTAACTTCACTCAGACATGACACAACCGCCCTACCTGTCAGCCCCGTTCATACACCGTGGGCGCCAACCATGGGCGCCAACCACCCTCTCCACGCCCGAAATCGCTCTGGGCAAATATTGGCGAGATGCGGGATTACCGTCCTATCCCCAACCGACGAGACGTCCAAATTTTAAACGGGGGCTAAGTTCGTAACTTTCCCATATTTCAGACAGGCGCGTCCCAAAAACATGGTTCCCCGTACCTCTCCCTCCATTTTCCCATTCATACACCGTCCGCGCTAGAACACCCCATCCCCACACCAGCCTCCGTCCGCCACCCCATCCATCGCCGCCGTCCTCCACCACATCCATCGCCACCGTCCTCCACCATGCCAGAGCGCCTACCAAGACCGCGTCGTCCACTGCTAGAGATGGACGTTTCTCATCCACGGCGACGGACCAATAGCCTTGCATCGCGTCCTCTCGCTTCATCGGCGCCGTCGTCCTCTTTGTCGGGGCCGCTCACACGACCTTCTCTTCCACCGCAACGGGACTTATCCCCTGATGCACCCGTCTACCGTCGCAGATCTGCTTCAACACCACCGACAGCCATCGCACCCCCGATGCCTACACGGCGCCGCAAGAGAGGTGGTACTTCATATCTCCTCAACTTTTTGATCTCAACCAGAAAATAGATCTTAACTTGGTTACTCTACTTTCTTTTCAGCTCTTAGAATTTAGTTCTTAGTTCGAAGCAAACAATGGATGCTAACTATCATTTCTCCGGTTTGCAGCTTCAAATCTGCCCTGGCACAGCCATCATACGGTTTAATTGATCATGCTTAGGGTTTAATTGATCATGTTGGTTCTGTGGTGGTTTCTTTAATAGAAATCGGAGGGGAAATCCTCTTTTGCTAAAAAATATGCTTACAGTTTCCCCCTTTTATGATCACTATTCGATGAGAATACGTGCTTCGTGTCATAATAACACTGCTCCACCCATCAAGCTAAACAAGCTTAGTTGTTCAAATACGAATCTGATATTATTAAAACAGAGTTGTTTAATTGGTCAGCTAAATGTTCCTAAATTAGTTTCGAAAATGCATGTTCGCCGCTCGGGTGTGTATCTCTACAGGGTGCCCACGGTGGGTCGGCCCACCCTGGGATTTTGGGTCGTCCCAGGCCCCGATTCCCCTCTGTTCTGCTGCGCGCTTCTGATCTCTACTCGCCCCCAACTGCCTGCCTCGCTGGCGACTTGTCGTCCCCGGACGGCATGACTCTAGGAGGAGACGCCGGACTAACAGGAGGCCAGGAGCCGCTCGCCCAACAGCGTCACCGCTGCCCGGGCGCGCCGCCGTGCCTACCTTCCCAGTCCGTTCAGGGCTCAGGCGTGCAGCACCCACCAAGCCAACCCGATTTATCCTGAGATACGTCCTCAACACTCAGCAGCCACTCCTCATCAGCCATTTTCTAATTGATTCATTACTCATTAGGCAGGACTGTCATTAGGGTTTGTTGTGTGCTCAGTGCTACCTACACTTAATGGTTCAGATGTATTTCGGTAATCTTTAGTACCTCTAAAGTTCACAGGGTTTTCAAAATTCCGGCCCTCGGAACAGAAACTAGTCATTTTGGATTGTTGGTCGTAGTGACATTGACCCAGATTACTACTGCAAGCCAGGTTTGTTGACAATTTTACTTGTCTTTCTTACTCATTCGATATAATATCCAATTATTCACGTCGATTAGTTGCAAACAATAAGTGCTAGACAAACTTCTTCATTCAGATTTTGGACGGTCTCTTACTGCAGTTACAATTCTGCATACTTGTCCTAGTAAGCTCACAAGTAAATGATTGATTCACTACATCTATGCTTGCCTTGTCATATTTGTTGTCAATATTCTTTTAGGGTGGACCACCCTGTTTCTAAATACTGGAACCGTAGACATGAGTGAATAGTATTTCTCTATGTGATCTCTTCCATCATGTGTGGGTAACGAACACTGCATTGTATAGAAAGAAAGTGTCATTTCCAGCTTTTACATAGGTTTCGATCTTTTACATGGAATACAATCTGCCTACTTGCTTTGTGTCGCACTACCAACACTCCACCCTTGAAGCTAAACATTACGCCACTCATAATTGCTTAGTTTATTTGTTCAAATACGAATTTCATATGATTCTAATGTTTCTACTTCAGTTTTGAAATGTGTGCTTGCCTGTTATAGAGACATAAGGGGTTTGTATTTCTCTGTGTGGTCTGGTCAGCACGGTTGGGGAGGTGAACTTTGCATATGCAGGGGTTTATAGGGAGACACTCTCCGAGTTGAATCCGCAATGCATTCCATAGATAATCTGACTACTTTTTATGTTTTCATGAATCTCATATTCTGAACAGCATCATAATGATTATGAGCTTGCGCGCATGAAAAGAATAAAGCAGAACAATGTCATGGCTGTCAAACTTGGCATTAAGGGACTGAAATCAAGTATGGATGCAATGCAATGCAAACGCTCTCGACCTACAGATTCATGCTCAGAATATGACCCTAACAGTGATTCTGAGCTAGAGGGAGACCTAAGTCAATGTAGCTCCCTAGTGGAGGAGTCAGAGGAAGATGCCCTATCTTATTCACCCATCAAGGTACTTGCTCTAACTTTCCAAGGTTACATTGCTCGCACATATCTTGCAACTGATGCTTTGCATTGCTTCTACTTTGTTGAACTGCCATTAGCTTAGTTTACACATCGTGTATGTGAATACGCCCTGCCTATCCATTTTCAGTACATATTCCATCTGTCATCATACCATATTTATCCATTCAAATGTTGTTCTTGTGTGTCAGACGTTCAAAAGGAAGGGGGCGATTGCTGATGAGGAGCACAAGCAAAGTATTTGGAAAAGGTAGTGGCACCTGATAAATCAAATAGCCCATTAGGTGTAGTTGCAATATCACCTGACCCACAAAATACCCCAACTCTAGCAGACTCTAGCCCTACTACACTGGTCATTTCTGATGCCCCAACTCAGCAGACCCCAACTGCAGCAAACAGTATGATTATGCCAGTTGACATAGCACCAGCTGTACGACGCAAAACCCCCAATTACAGCAAAGAGTACACCAAATCCAGTTGCCAAATCCCTTTTCGAACTAGAGAGAGCCCCAATTGCAGCAAATAGGACCCCTGTTCCATTTCTTCCCAGTTTAGAAGACGAAGCTTATGTTGTTGTCAGGAACTTTGTGCACATCTTTCCTTCATGGAAAGATTATACCGCAGACACAGAACAATTTCCAGTCTTCCTCCGCAACTTACGCGTAAGTAATGTACTAATGTTATTCATGGTCATTACTGCATATGTTTCTACTGACAGAAGACACAAGATTTCATTCTTTTAAATAGGCGAGGAGCAAACTGGATTGTGATGACGAGCAAGGGTTGGTTGCGCTTTTCAAGAACTCATTGATGAAGTATCGTTCCTACCTGAGGCAAGCGCACTTCGATGGCAAGCCTCTGAACGAAATTTCTGTAAAGTCTCCGGTGCTACATTTATCCGACGTTGACTGGAATAATCTTGTTACACATTGGTCTCGGCTGCAGCGTAAGGTACTGTCTATGATATCACATCACAATTTGAACTACATTTCTGCATTTGCCTTAATGTCTCGCTTGTACGAAAACTGTTAGCAGAAGAACATTCGTTCTCAAGGGACCACAGAATCTCGCAACTATACTGCACACTGCATTGCTCTTGTGAGTACCTCTTGCCCTGTATGACCATACTTACTTTCACAACTGTTTGATTATGTAGCAGCACTGCACATGTTAGCCTCGTAATCGTCCATTTGGTGGACATTATAAGATCCGTATGGACTCTTACATAAATTTAGAATCAACCCAATGCTTTTGAAGAGGTTTAGCTCAGCAGTCCTCTTGTAAGGACTGAACGTGGTCTATCATTGTACTTACATTAACAGCTACTCCCTCCGTCCCATAATATAAGAACGTTTTGTATAGTA
This sequence comes from Aegilops tauschii subsp. strangulata, assembly GCF_002575655.3. Taxonomy (NCBI): domain Eukaryota; kingdom Viridiplantae; phylum Streptophyta; class Magnoliopsida; order Poales; family Poaceae; genus Aegilops; species Aegilops tauschii. Next base: position 44,854,067 of record NC_053036.3, read on the forward strand.
CACCAGTGTTCAAAACACTCTTGTAATATGGGAAGAGGGATTGGTTCATTTTGTAGCATTCTGCATCTTATCTCCCTCGCCCACCATTTACTAAAAAAGATCAGATCTATATTTAATCTTACCAACAAGTAGAATACACAGACAATGCCAGTGCAGAAGTGTAGCCCATTGCTCTTGTCAGTACATTTTGTCCTGTAACGCTTGTACTTCCAGGGATTGGTAGTTGATTATGTAGCATCAATCTGCATCTTATCTTCATTATCCTCTATCCCTTCCAGTATTATCATATCTATAATCACTCTCTACAAAATGTAGAGTACAGGCAATGCTTATGAAGAAGATTCTGTGCTGAAATTCTTGAGTTATCCTTCCCTTGACATGGAGAAGGGCATTATAAAGCCGGTGTTAACTGTTAATGTAAGTCAGTCCTTCTAAAGCCTTTATCCTCAACTGTTGTTTAATTTTCTCATACTCCCTATCGTTTACTGCTGTTTAGTTTGCTGTTTCTACCAAATTGCATGTTCGTAAGAACCGTAAGTTCTAAGTTTTACTTGTAAAACCAAATTCCTTATTCATACCATGCACATTACTTAATACTCCCTATAAGTATGCTTGTTTTTGTGGATCTATAATCCAGTGTGTGGTGAAGCAGCCCATGTTTGCACCTTGTCATCTCCTGTTTTATCTTACTGATGTGGTTGATGATATGAACAAAATGCCATGCACATTATCCAAAATAGATACAATGATTTTCTTTGCCCTTCATCTATGCTTTTTATGTTTACATGGTAATCCAGTAGTGTGGTGAAGCTCCCCGCATTATGAACAATGCCAAATTATACTATTGATATTTTGAACTTACTCTTTATTTTCTAATTTGAAATTGGATAGAATTGAAAGAACAGTTATCATCTTTTTTTATACACGTGCAAAACCTGTCATCTCTCTGCTTTGTTTCAGGGTGATATGCCTGATGGCATGCACAAGTCTGCTGAAGGTTGTGAGACAAACCCAACATATATTGCAGCAAAGAAGGCAAAACATCTTGAAGATAGCGAGACAACCCCAAAGTCTTGTCTTGATGCAGTGTTCAAGTTACTTGAGACTAACAGTCAGACAAGCTCACAGAATTCGTTGTCTGAATCAGTTTGACTTCTTCAATCCCAAGTTCTAGCAGAAAGGCATTCTGCAACTCAACTTCGACTTGAAGTCCTATCTCTAAGAAAGATTGCGGAGAACACCAATGAGAACCTCATCGCTAAACAACTACACCTGGAAGCTATGACCGACATGCTAGGCCGGTCTCACAGCCTTGCTCAGCAGCTTGCGCAGTAGTTCCCCCGCAAGGCTAACCTTTCTTGAACTGTCTTGGAAGTGGTCTCGGTTCAGTATTATTTTGTTACGCTGCAATGGTGCCCAATTTTTGTAATCTGCTTCTTCGTTGCGCTTTATGATCACTGGTGGCGAACTTCGATGCCCAGTGTATGTAATATACCTTAAATCCTTTATTGTATAGTGTAGGTTTATTCTTAGTTACTACGCCGTAATTTCTTTATTGTATAGAGTAGGTTTGTTCTTAATTCCTACTAGTTACTGCCATCATTCGCTATCTGAAAAAAATCATATGTAGTCGACCGGACCGAAACATTCGACTCTAACGGGCCAAGTTTTTAGCGGGCCACAATTGGGCCGGCCTGCGTCTTTCTTGGGCCCGAATGATTGGGGCCTTCACACATTGCGCAGGCCCAAACTTACACCGGCCTATATTTTAGTTGGGCCTTTTGTCGACCCAGCGCTTAGTTTGGCCCAGGTAGCGTTGGGCCATTAACAGGCTGAATATTGTACTGGCCTGTTACGGCCGATATGAAACCACGGGCCTTTAGCAGGCCAAAATGCATGTTGGGCCTCAATTTTCACTAGTCGTCGACGGGCCTTCAGCAGGCCGAAATGTAGACCGGGCCATTTTGGGCCCAGTTAGCTCACGGGCTGTTACCAGGCCGAAACATATCTCGGGCCTTAATTGGCCCACTGATATCGTGGGCCTTTAAGAGGCCGAAAGCTTAGCACAGGCATCAACGGGCTGAATTACGTGACATGCCTTTAACAGGCCCAAAGTCACGTTGGGCTTAACTGTTGCCACCTTTAGCACGGGCCGTTAGTGGGCCCGATGTCCCGTCAGACCATATATGGCCCATGGGCAGCACGGGCCATTCCCAGGCCAAAAGTCACACCGGGCTGAAATGGGCCCATGTCTACATCAGGCCTCTAACAGGCCGAAAGTCACTGGGCTGTAGTTGGGCCCAAATATTCGGCGAACAATTAACGGGCCCACAAAAATCTTGTGGGCCTTTACTTGGGCCGGCCCATTATGGCCCGTGAAATCTTGTGGGCCTTTAGCTGGGCCAGCCCATTATGGTCCGCAAAATCTTGTGGGCCTTTAGTTGGGCCGGCCCATTTAAACTTGATGGGTCGTGCCACGTGTCGACGTATCATAGGCGCCTTCTGTCCAATGAGTGGATGACATCTGTCCCAACGATGAGCCGACACGTGTTTCCTCCAGCCAATGATGATTTTACACGTGGAAAATCCCCATTGGTCGTGGCTGTTAACGGGTTATCGGATCCAAAACCCGACCCGATAGCTTAACGGCGTTCCGTTACGGTGGATGCCACGTGTCGGTCACCCTTGACGAAAGCACTTCTGTGACGCGCGATTTATCGTCATGGAAGTGGACACTTCCGTGATGATAATTTTGGTAATGTCATGGAACACTTCTACGACAGCACAGGTATGACTATCTTGATTCTGTCATAAATTTGTCATGGATGTACATGCATGACAAAAAACTTGACCTACTGTGACAAACACGTATCATCACGGAAGTGTATTTTTTTGTAGTGCCTGTCTCCCCGCCTCATGAGGCTGACGACCCTGAGGTATCGTCACGGAGGATTTCTCCTGATCCGCTCAGGCCAGAAGGTAACCCTTCGGCCACCCGAAGTCAGGAGTATTCGACTCCTAAGGAGAGCAACAGAAATAGTCCGGGACTGTCCAGTGCTCGACCGGACGCACTGATGGGTCTTCTGGAGCAAGCGGCTATCTCAGAGGCGCATCGTACTTTGATGAGTGCGGTGGTTGAGAGGATTTCATTCGCCAAAATGGGTTGCATGAAGCTTTTATGAGCCTGCTAAAAGGCTTTGAGGTACGCAAAGTAGTATATATATTTTGATGGTACCGCACACGCTAGGTGTGCCCTATGCAGATAGTAGCCCCTGAGACTCTGGTTGCTGTCCAAAGGCGGCAAACAGAGGATCATAGTCCCAGGTAATGATCATGCTGCTTTCATGTGCAGGCGGCTGAGGGTCCGGTGGCTGGCCGGACTGGTGTGTTTGCCGAACTGAAGCGGCAACTTGATGCGGCAGATGCCGACATCGTGCTTGTGAACAAGCGGCCTGACGAGGCACAGGGTATGTATTCTCCGGTGGTTAACAGATATTAAGAGGAGCATGATGCTAGTATCTATAATATGTTGTGACTGCAGATGGAGCTGCCGCCGTGGAGACCCTTCGGGCGGAGCTTGCCCGAGCCAAGGAACAAGCCAGGAGAAGTGATGCGGCCGCCCTAAAGGCGGTCGAAGAATTAAGAGCCGAACAGGCTGCTCATCGCCAGAGCGAAGATAAAATAGCCAAGATGGCTGTTGAGCTGAAGGATGCCGCCGACCGGTATGAGCTTCTTGAAAAGGAAAGCCAAGCAAAAGCGGCGGACCTGAAGAAAGCCATGGTAGCAGCCAAGGAGACCCGATCTAAAATCAGAGCGGCGAAGGAGGAGCTTCATCAAGCCGGAGATATCACGGCTGGGAAGCCCTTTTTGTTGCGGACGAAGTTCGGAGATCCGAAGTATGCACCTCTAGATCAATTATGGAGTGCCGCAGACGCGTACTTGGATTTGGCAACGAGTGTTGCTGATGCGACTGAGTTTTTCAAAGGTCAAAAAGATCACGAAGTAGAAAAGTTGTTCTGGTCGCAGTTCAGTGCTCCAACGCGTCCGCTGCTGTTAAATGAGCAAATGGCCAAGTGGGCTGAGCTCCATAGGTTGTCCGGGCTTGCCATGAGGTCTGTCGTGGATCATCTTTGGCCGGAAGGACCAAGGCCGAATAGTTATTTTGGTTTAGTGCAACGATTCCTTGGTGCTGTGCCGCATATCGATGCTGCAAAGAGGTCGGCGTGCATAGAGGGTGCGCGGATGGCTCTTGCCCGTGTTAAGACATACTGGGCAGAGATGGAGGCCACCGCTATTGCAACCCGGGGTTCGGCCGTAGGCCAGGTATCGTCCGAGCACTATTTTGAAGAAGTCCTAGAAGGCGCTCGTTTAATAGAGGCTCAGTGCTCGAAGAGTATCATGTTCTAGTGACATGTATCCCAATTGTAAAAACAATGCTATTTTGATTATAAAGGTTGTGTTTATACTTTTGCCTGAAAGTATTATGATGCCTCCTGTGCGGCCGTTTATGTATGTATATAACCTGAAAGTTTGCAGTCGTCGGCTTCAGCCCCCACGCATATAATGCGGGGGTGTTCGGAAAAGCGCGTATTCACACTTGATCCAACGTCTTGGTCCATTAAGGAGGTGATAGCGCGGCGAACAAGGCAATCGGACTATATTGCTTTAACACTTTCACTTAGCCATAGGAGTTTGACGGTGGGGCTACTATATAGCCCCTGGTACTTCCGCGTCTATCCGAATACGGTGCGCGTACATACATGACCGGGAAACCGGTCCTTCATTAATGCGGAGGAATCGCGAAGATTCCGCTGAGTCATCGAGTGGTTGACCAGTCTCGCGCTTTATCATGACAGTCAGTTTTCGGCTTTCTCTACTGAGGTGCTCGTGCAGATGAACCAGGGCACAATCGCAGTAGTTCTCCTGGTGCCACCTTAGCCGATAGAGCGGAACGTAAGGTAGCAAAACACGGGAGCCGGGCAAACCCAACTATTGACCAAAGACATGATTCGGAGCTGATGCATATAAGGCCAAACTCGTGACGCCGAACACTCCCTAAGGTATTCGGTCTTTACAACGCATAATGGGCTGCGTAACGCCCTCGATAATAAGCCCCGAATTTCCAGGTACGTGCATTAGTCTGACGTGACGAAATGCCAATAACGCCAGCATCCCTCTTGGTTATATTGAGTATCCGGAGGGTGTGAAGCAACAAGAGACAGTAAAAAAGGTTTACACAGGGTCTTAATCTAAAAAGAAACCTTTGAGCGGGGCCCTGCTGCACGTCTGCGCCTGTGTCTCCGTTGTGCCATATCCTGGAAGGGTGTAGCACGATTATCATCTGTAAAAAAAGAGAAAAACTCAGGTGAAAGTCCTCGTGCAAAAAATTTATTCTTAATAAACCATTAAGATTCAATCTAAATAAGGTCAAGCCGAACTGTAGTTCTTTTTACATGCGGGAAGCCCCTAGCACCACCTATGGGGGTATATATATCGACCCAATCTCAGGTTTATCTGAGATGTTACAGCCAGTGGTGCGCCGGACTCGTCTAGCCATGTCCGCGGTCTTGACGACCGATCATTTATTCTGGTTGGAGAGGCCATTCAGTGTTCGGCTGCTAAAGCCGCCACACCTTCTTCCGCACGTAAGGAACGCTCTGTGTTTCCGCTAACTATGATGATGCCACGTGGACCGGGCATCTTAAGCTTAAGATAAGCATAATGCGGTACTGCGTTAAAACGAGCAAAGGCCATTCTTCCGAGTAGTGCTTGATAGTCGCTTCGGAATGGAGCGATGTCGAAGGTTAACTTTTCACTTCGAAAGTTGTCGGGAGAACCGTATACAACATCTAGTATTAGAGAGCCCGTGCAGCGGGCCTCTCGGCCTGGTATTACTCCTTTAAAGGTAGTATTGTTTTGGCTGATTCTTGTCGGGTCTATCCCCATTTTGCGGACTGTGTCCTGATATATCAGATTAAGACTACTGCCGCCGTCCATAAGGACTCGGGTGAGATGTTATCCGTCAATTATTGGGTCTAGCACCAAGGCAGCCGATCCTCCATGCCGGATACTAGTCGGGTGATCCCTGCAATCGAAAGTGATCGGGCAGGCCGACCAAGGGTTGAACTTGGGGGTGACGGGCTCCACGGCGCATTCGTCTCGGAGTGCACTTTTGCTCCTCCTCTTCATTACGTGAATCATGTTCACTGTTTTGACCTCTGGTGGGAATTTTTTCTGTCCCCTAGTGTTTTGCTGGCGAGGCTCATCCTCGTCTTCACATGGTGTCTCCCTCCCCTTGTGTTCGGCGTTTAGCTTGCCGGCCTTCTTGAAGACCCAGCATTCTCTGTTGGTGTGATTTGTAGGTTTGTCGGAGATGCCATGAATCTGACATAATCTGTCTAGAATCTTGTTTAGGCTGGATGGTCCATCTCTACTGCCTTTGAATGGTTTCTTCCGTTGACCGGGTCGAGGACCCCTGAATTTGGCATTTACCGCCGTGTTGTCTGGGCTGTCTTCATTGTTTCAACGCTTGCTTTTATTGCGTCGTGGTTTTCCATTGCCATCCCTGACTTCGGATGTGCCTGGGTCGCTGGTGCCGCTATGGGCCAGCCAACTATCTTCACCCGCGCAAAACCGGGTCATAAGACTTATTAGGGCTGCCATTGTCCTCGGTTTTTCCTGGCCGAGGTGTCTTGCAAGCCATTCGTCCCGGACACTGTGTTTGAAAGCCGCTAAGGCTTCGGCGTTCGGGCAGTCGACAATTTGATTCTTCTTAATGAGGAATCTGTTCCAAAGCTTTCGGGCTGACTCTCCGGGCTGTTGAATTATATGACTTAAATCGTCTGCATCCGGAGGTCGGACATAGGTCCCTTGAAAATTAGCCCTAAAAGTATCCTCAAGCTCTTCCCAACTTCCAATTGAGTTTTCGAGGAGGCTCTTCAGCCAGTGCCGAGCTGGTCCTTTCAACTTGAGGGGCAAGTATTTGATGGCGTGGAGATCATCTCCGCGAGCCATATGGATATGAAGGATAAAGTCCTCAATCCAGACCCCAGGGTCTGTCGTTTCGTCGTATGCCTCTATGTTCACGGGTTTGAATCCCTCTAGAAATTCGTGATCCAGCACCTCATCGGTGAAGCATAGGGGGTGCGCGGCACCCCTGTATTTGGATGTGTCATGGCGTTCTGATGGTTGTAGTGTTCGGTTTTGATTCTGTGCCGGAGCGCGCTTCCTAGATCCGTAGATGGACCTGGTCATACCGACATCGTTAGCCGCCCTATCGCGGCCACGGGGTGGTCGATCCGGCAGATTGGTCGTTTTATTTTTCGGCTGTATAGGCTCTAAAGCCTCGTCATCAAATTCAGGCAGCAGCTTGCGCTTTGGATAGCTCTTTGTGTGGCGACTGCCACCGTACTTTTCTTCAGTGTCGAGCACTTTGTTCCATCTACTGTTGAGTGTGTTTTGCGCGGCCTTGAGCCTTTGCTTCTGCTTCTTTAGACTCCTCGTGGTGGCAATAAGCCTTCTATGGAGGTTCTCTTGCTCCAAGTGCCTTTCCGGGATGATGTGTGCATCGTCGTCCGGACTGTTCTCCTCTCCGGAGACAGGTTGATTAGCTTTACGCTCGGCGTCGCCGTGATCGGACAGCGGCTCCGTACTATGTTCGCCGTCCACTGGCTCATCCTGCTCTGTCCCTGGGTCCATGTGGTCGTCGCTTCCTCTGGAGTCGACTGGGGTATTATTCTTTCTTGCGCTGTTATCACTGTTATTGCCGAGGCGGGATTTGGAGCGGCGCCTACGTCGTCGCTTCGGTTGCTTCTCGAGGGGGTTATCCTTCGCTGCATCCTTCCGTTCCTCGTCATTGTTTTCTTTGGGTGTATCCACCATGTATATATCGTGTGATGAAGTGGCTGTCCAGCGCCCTGTGGGCGGTGGTTCCTGTTCCTCTCCTGCATCGTCGTCCATACCGTCGATGTCTTCGGAGTCGAAATCAAGCATGTCCGTTAAATCGTTGAAAGTGGCTATTAAGTGGGTGGTGGGTGGGGAACGAATTTCTTCATCGTTCGCTTCCCACTCAAGCCAGACATCGTTCGGCCGAGGGTCTCCTGACAAGGAGAGAGACTTTAGAGAATCTAGAACGTCGCCCCAGGGCTAGTGCTAGAAAATATCCGTGGAGGTAAACTCCATGATCAGTGCCCAATCAGATTCGATTGGCACTGACGCAGGCAGTTCGGAGCCCGTGCCCGGGGACGAATCCAAGGATCTGGCAACACAGGTCTCGTAGGAAGTGAAGTCGGTATTCGGCTCTATCGCCGCTGAGTGTGCGGCCTCCGTGGCGGGGTCCATCCACCCGTCCTCGGACGGCGTGATCTGCTCCGGATCGAGGGCCGGAGTTGCCACAGGGGTGATCTCCCGAACACTATCCGTCGGCAGAGCTAAGTCATGCTCGTCGTGACTGTGCAGCGCACCTGACATAGGCTCGAATCCGTCAAAGATCAAGTCTCCGCGGATGTCGGTAGTATAGTTTAAGTTTCCAAACCTGACCTGACGGCCAGGGGCGTAGCTCTCGATCTGCTCTAGATGGCCAAGCGAGTTGGCCCGCGGTACGAAGCCGCCGAATATGAAGATCTGTCCGGGGAGAAAAACCTCACCCTGGATCGCATCGTTGTCGATGATCGAAGGAGCCATCAAGGCTTATGGTGACGGCACAGTGGAACTCTCAATGAAAGCACCAATGTCGGTGTCAAAACCGGCGGATCTCGGGTAGGGGGTCCCGAACTGTGCGTCTAAGGCGGATGGTAACAGGAGGCGGGGGACACAATGTTTACCCAGGTTCGGGCCCTCTCGATGGAGGTAATACCCTACTTCCTGCTTGATTGATCTTGATGATATGAGTATTACAAGAGTTGATCTACCACGAGATCGTAGAGGCTAAACCCTAGAAGCTAGCCTATGATTCTGATTGTTGTTGTCCTACGGACTAAACCCTCCGGTTTATATAGACACCGGAGGGGGCTAGGGTTACACAGAGTCGGTTACATGGGAGGAGATCTACATATCCGATTTGCCAAGCTTGCCTTCCACGCAAAGGAGAGTCCCATCCGGACACAGGACGAAGTCTTCGATCTTGTATCTTCATAGTCCAACAGTCCGGCCAAAGTATATAGTCCGGCAGTCCGAGGACCCCCTAATCCAGGACTCCCTCAGTACCAAAATCTATGAGGACCTTCGTCAGATATTTTGGTGGTATGGAATGAAGAAAGATATCGCATACTTTGTGGCCTGTTGCGACATATGCAATAAGGTGAAGGCGGAACATCAAAAACCCACCAGACTCCTCCAGCCTCTGCCGGTATCCCAATGGAAATGGGACGACATTTGCATGGATTTCATCACCGGATTACGAAGGTCTCATCGAGGAAATGACGCGATATGGGTCATAGTGGACACCCTAACCAAGGTGGCACACTTCCTGCCCATCCGGACCACATACCGTGCAAATCAACTTGCACAACTGTATGTATCAAGAATCGTCAGTCTTCATGGAGTACCCAATACTATCACCACCGACAGATGATCTCTATTCACATCCGCATTTTGGTCCCGACTACATCAAGCCTTGGGGACCGCTCTGAAGTACAGCACGGCTTATCATCCTCAGACAGATGGATAGACTGAGCGAGTAAATCAAATACTCGAAGATATGCTCCGGGCATGTACATTGCCCCAAGGAAACAAGTGGGAAGACTGTCTACCTTACGCTGAGTTTTCCTACAACAACAGTTTCCAGGCCAGCTAGAAGATGTCACCCTATGAAGCCCTGTATGGCCGGAAATGCAGCACCCCATTGAATTGGTCTCAAATCGGAGACAGCCGTATTTTTGGGACTGATTTAATGCTTGAAGCAGAGAAGCAAGTCAAGGAAATCCGGGACCGACTGCAACTGGCCAAATCCCGACAGAAGAGCTACTGTGATGCCAAACATCGTCAGATCAGCTTCGAACCCGAAGAGCACGTATATCTCCGAGTCACCCCTATGAAGGAGTCAAGAGGTTTCAGACCCGAGGAAAATTGGCACCCAGATATATCGGTCCATTCCCCGTCATGGCCAGAGTCGGAACATTTGCCTACTAGTTGGAATTGCCACCAGAATTATCAGAAGTACACAACGTGTTTCACATCTCACGGCTAAGGAAATGTATCTCGCCTCCGGAGAAAAGGACTGATATGGCAGAAATAGAATTGGCTAAGGATTTGATTTATGAGCAAAAGCCAATCAGAATATTGGATCAGACAGAAAGGGTCACTCGCAGCAAAGGGATAAGGTTTTACAAGGTTCAGTGGGGCATCACGCCGAAGAAGAAGCAACCTGGGAAAGAGAGGAGTTTTTAAGGACTGCATACCCAGAATGGTTTTCCCAAGCAACCGAATCTTGAGGACGAGATTCATCCTAAGTGGGGGAGGTTTGTGACAGCCTGGATTTTGCCTTCTCTCTTTTTCCGGACTTGCCTTCTCTCTTTTTCCGGACTTGGTTTTCACCGTGGTTTTTGCCCTGATTTGATTTGGTTTTTGAATCACTTCATATGGACTTGTCACTTGGGCATATCCTTGGCTTTCACCCAAGTGACCTATCTACATTATTCTTCAAACAAATTCCCAAATAATCAAATGAATATTTTTCTTAAAAGAAAAGTATTCATTTCCCTCTCTGAAACTCACTTCAGAACTTGTGCTCCAAAGCAACCTCAAATTTTCTTGCTCAGAAAAATCTGAGATAATTCATGAATATTCTTAGGACCCTCGCACACCTTCCCATGCAAAAATATTGCATCACTTTTTGTAATATTTTTGCTGTAGAAAATCTTTTCACTTCTGGACCAGAAATGCACTTTGTACAGCAAGTGCATTTTTCCTTTAGCTTTTGGCCTTGAGTTTTCTTGAGCTTAAACACCTTCCTAAGAAACCCTAAACCCCAGGAGATTAGCCCTAATGGCCTTCTAGAAGGTGGCCAAACTTGGCGACCAAGTTTCTGACCAGAAACTTGCCAGCTCGGTAGAGTCACGTCTGTTCGGCCTGGGTATGATCCATCACCCCTCCTAGACGTAACACTGCACGGTCGAGCGCGTAGACAATGTTTGGCTGCTCCTGGCCGTCGTTTTGACCATGCCAGCTTAGTGACCGCACGAGGACATGGCGCCTGGCAGCGTCTCGACGCGCTCTGGCTGGCGCCTTGCTCTCTGTTTCGCGCGTGCTCGTTCCAGCGCTCGCCTCCGACTGCCGCACCGCGCCACAACCCTCGACTCATCAAGCTTGACCCCTCCCTGGCGCTCGCCGACGCCGGAGCCGCCGCAGCAAGCACGGGCGCGTCGCGGCCAAAACGCCATAGTGCGCTCGTGTGCTTGTCTGCTTCCCCAACCGCCTCCTGTGCGCATCCGCAAGCGTGGGCAAGCCCCTGAGTCGACGCAGCACCTTGCCCCCTCGCGTTGGAGCTTCTCGTCGACGTTCGCCGCGTGTCCAGAATGCTCCGGCGGCGACACGTCCCCCTCCTCTTGCTCTGGCTATATAAAGCCACCGCAACTCGAATCCTGGCCACGCACCACTCCACACATCCACCACGAACACGTAGAACGACCGCAGTTCGGTCGGGCAGGCCTTTGGCCGTCGCCCCGACCTGAGGACTCCGGCGATCCCCGTAGGCCAGCTGCCGCTCTCAAGGGCCTCTCGAGCTCAGGCAACTACTTGGGCAGGGCCTTGGTGGTCTGTTGGTGCTGCTTGGAGGCCGCCAAGCCCTCGGAGCTGCCTCTAGCCGCCGTCTTCAACCTCTCCGGCGAACCCCGTCCGCCCCCGAAGCTTGCGAGCTCAACCCCGAGCTCCTCCGTCCACCTCTCGCCAAGCCACGGGTACGGGCAGGTGCGCCGCAAGCCCCGCTTCCAATCTATCCCTCTAGCCTAGCCCCAAACCCCCTAGTCGCCGGCGTGAGCTCCGGCGAAGCGCCGCCTCCCCTCTGATCTCGATCCCCCTCTCTCTCTCCTGACGGGCGGGGCCCAGTGTCAGCCCCACCACTCGCGCCCGAAGCGGTACGAGTGGAGGCGCACTCCCGTTTTACGTCTTCGACGTCACCTCCCCCCCCCCCCCCCCCCAGGATTTTCTGTTTATTCAAATTTAATTCAGAAATTTGACTAAACTTTGACCAGCCACCATTTCTAAACCATAAGTCCAAATGAGTTGATTCTTTTTGCATTGTCTTTGTTACAGAAAGCTCTAGCAGCACACCGAAAGGTGGAGTTTTCCTTCCTGTCTAGAATTTCTGGTGATTTTCAGAATGTGTTTTGACATTTATTTTTGTGGTTTTAAATTATTTTTCAGAAGGAGAAGCTTGTCTTGAAGCAAATCAAGAGGGGTGTGATCCTCCTCTACACTAAGGCAAGCCACACCAGTATTTGGATGGTGTTATTTCAATATCTATGATTTTCTACTTGAATATGAGTTCTTATTTGCATTTAAAATTTTGTAAATAATTTTGGTAAATTGTTAGTTACTTTATTCTGTTAGAAATGCTTGTTAGTTACTGGCTGCATGCAATGAACTTGTTTGGTTAAGTAGAGTAAGATTTTGCACTATGCATATTGCTATGGAAATTAATGGTAGTAATTTTACTAAGTGATATTTTCATTTAAATAAAGAGCTAATAAAAATGTTGCTTGCTGATAAAAATGAGTTATAACCAGAGAGTTTTGACCTTTAGTGTTGCAAGGTAATTATGTGGTTAAGTTTGATCCATGAACATGAGTTGTTTGCTTTGCATGACGAGTAGTTGCATGAAAATTATTTTTCATATCATGTTTTTGATAAAAAGTTTTTATCAAAGTTAAACCTGATTAAGTTAGGAGTGGCCGGGGAGAGTGCATGACAAAGGGAGGGTTTCGTCGGAATATTTTGGTCCACCCGAATGGGAAAGCGAGGCCAGGTACTCCGTAGTGTGGGTAAAGTGCGCTACCTCTGTAGAGTGTATTTAATTTATCGATAGCCGCGCCCTCGGTTATGGGCAAGACTCGGGAGTAAGTCACACCATGGATCAACTTTTATAATTAATCTTGCAAACTAAGCGACTGTTGTGATGCATTGTTTCGTGGTGAACCTTGAACGCTCGAGGTGTTCATGGGTTTTTGGTTTCAGGTGTGACCCCGGTGTGGTCACCGTTTGGTTACGAGGTAACCGTCTGGTAAGCGGGTCCGCGTGACTCGGTGCACTGTTTGCTGCATTGCATCTGTAGTATTTCTTGCATTAATTTAACTTGATTAATTATCATGATATTGTCTGTCATCGTGCTTATGTTTGTTGTGAGCTTGCAAGTACATTCAATGTATTGACCTGGCGTGTTATGCCAGCTTTCAGGCAAGTTGATTCGCATCGGAGCGCATCTCATGTCTAGGCCGTGTCTATGTCGGTGTCCCTGTGCTATGGAGTTCCGCTACGTTGTTCTTCCGCTGCCGCGTAGTTTCGTGCGATTGAGGCCCCAGACATGTTCATTAAATAATGTACATACTGTCCAGCAACACCGTGTGTGCCGCTTGGCCTCGCAACTCGATGTAATATCAGACCTATGTATCCCGCTAGTATCAATAAAGCGGTTATTTCTGTACCATGTTGTGTATTGCCAGAAGACTCGATCTCTGGGCTGGTAATGCAGGGTAAACCGGTTGCTCTGAGCCGGGGTGCCACAGCCAGGCTGTGGCCGTTCACACCGTGTGATTCATCTTCTTTGTCTGTTGGATCATCAGGTCAAGAAACACCATTTTCTCCTCCAAATCATGATCAAAATATGAGAGTAATCATCGATTACAGAGCTGTGTCTGGTTTTAATGGTCTTAGTTAGTCTTGCACTGCAAGTTGCAAGACGCGCGAGCGTGTTTCACTGGTTGAGGCTTAGAGAGTCTCTAACCGCCGACGTGGTGTCTCAGTCAGCAGGTTGGATACCATTTCAGCAAGATCCAACATGAGAATATATGCAGTAGATCTTGTTGGTAAGATTATAGGGTGAATTCCATATATGCCAATCAAAACTTGCCCTTACCCTCATCTGCCATTGGAAATTTCCCTCTCCCAAATATGCCATTAAAAATTTGCACCGTGTACAGATATACCACTATGGCCAGTTTGACCGTTAGTTGACTGTCAAGTGGCATGTGAAAAGACGACTTTGCCCTTGGTACTGTAGCAGCGATATACTGTAGCATTCCGAACAAATTTGGGCAATCTTGAATTGCGGGGCGTTCATATTGTAGCGATGATATACTGTAGCATCCGAACAGATTTGAAATTTGAACAATTTTTTGAATTTCAAAATAAATCTCTGTCATTTCAAATTCGAATTTCTTTTTCGAAAAAATTGTTCGCAATTTAAAAAACTGGCATTTTTTTGTAAAAGTGGACGCTACAGTACATTTGCCCGCAGTTTCGAAAGTGCCCAAATTTGTTCGGAATGCTACAGTGTATCGCCGCTACAGTACCAGGGGCAAAATCGTCTTTCCCAGTGCCGCTTGACAGTCAACTAACGGTCAAACTGACCATAGTGGCATATCTGTATGCGGTGCAAATTTTCAATGGCATATCTGGGAGAGGGAAATTTCCAATGGCAAATGGGAATACGGGCAAGTTTTGAGTGGCATATATGGAATTCACCCAAGATTATAAGTAGTTGCATCTAGCGATGGAGAGGAAGCTGAAACAGCAGAGCGATAGCTGCAGCCGGTTGACTGCAATAAGAAACAACAGGCGTGCAGCACGACCCGTTTCTTTTCTCATTTCGCATCCGTGGTTTGAGCTAATCATGCCCACATATATTTGAGAGCACATGAGCGCATTGATTGGTCTCCGTTTCGTCGCATTGCTAGCACTGCAATATGCTATGCTAGCTGTATCCTTTCTGCTTGCCTGTACATTTTCTTCTGCACTCAGGTAGGGGTAGAAAAGAAACAAGCTAGTCACGTCTCAGATGTAGCTCTCCTGATGTGCAACATCGATCGTTTTCCAGGCAACCCGTGTACGGAACTCACGGTGATCGTTAATCCATCATCGTCTTCACCAAATCACGACGTATGATCCATCACCTCCGACTCGACGGAAGTTTTTTTTATTGAGTTGCGACTCGATGGAAGTTACCGAATCTTTTTTGACGTTTTTATTACTATCGATTAATTTGTCACGTCTACGTATGTGTGATTTTTCTCGTTAGACATAGAACACACATGAGCCCTTGCAGCATAAAGCTATGTGGTTAATCAATCAGTCAGTGGCACCGGGCGTTCCAAGAGTTCTCCACGGCTTCTAGCGATCGATTTGACTTCCCATACAGAAGATTCTGAAAAGACAGGCTACGAGTGGGGTGTTTCGGTGACCGGCCTTCATGGAGCCCGAATTTTTTGAAAAAAAATTCAAAATTCAAACTTTCTGGTTTCATTTTAAAAAAAAATAAGCAAGTATCCAAGGATGAAATATATATGTGTATAAAAACGCATAATTAATTACCTTGAAATGCAACATGTAAAAAAATCATGGAATTTAAAGATAATGAAAAGCCAGAGATTTGGTTTTTTTTTTTTGCACAACCTTCGTTTCAATGTGTTTCGTCCTTGAAAATTTACTCACATGTACATTATGCCTCCATGTACTCCCTCTGTTTCATAATGTAGTGCATATAGATTTTTTGAAAAGTAAAGCATGACAAACTTTTTTCAAGAAGCATCACAAACTTTGACCAAATTTATGAAGAAAAACATTTACATAATCTAGAATGCCAAACTTATATCATTAGACCATTATAAAATCAACTTTCATATTTTATATATTTAGTATTATAGATATATAAGTAGTTATCTCTAATAACTTGGTCAAAGTTTCAAAGTTTGATTTGTCAATAAACACTGTACCCCTACATTATGAAAGAGAGGGAGTACATCTGTATTTTTTCAGAAATTTTTGAAATGTAAAAAATATGAATTTTGAATTTTGTAAATGGATGCCTTCATGGAGCTCGGCCTTCAAAAGCAATTTTCATAGACTAACCGCAACCTAATTAACCAGTCGCTTCCCCCGCAAAAACAAAAAATTAACCACTCGCTTGCTTGTTAGCTATAGATGATTAAAATTGATGGCGATGGGACCGCAAGTCAGAGAGGAACAGGGTGGAAAAGACCGACGACGGCTCCACCCATGCATCTCATGTGATGGGCTACGTACGCACGTACTCCGGCTGGTTGCGATTGTCAATGCCACAGGTCAATTTTTCGCTGATATTAATAAAAAATTGAATTACGTGCTGTACTTGTTCGTGCTGCTGTGGTTTGCCGCTTTTTCTTTAAAAGGAGAAAGGGTAATTCCGAGGACGGGGCGTCGACCCGTTGGCTGGGCAGCTGAGGTTGCTGCCAGCCCATCCGAGTTCGAATCCCGGCACAGACGCGCGATGCTCACGGAGTTTCTCCTATAAAAAAGCGACTAATTTGTTAATTACTTTACAAAGGATTTTTCTAGCTGATGCAATCTACAAAACATTTTCAACTGCTGGCCAGTTTTCATATCAACCATGCTTATGAAGGTGAGGGAAGGGAATCAAGGCGATAAAGGCATAGCGGAAGAGATGCCGTCGGCGTAGAGGGGCTGACGGCCCCCGTCGATATAGATGGAGGTTTGCCGACGGCTTTTGTACGCCTACGGCCTTTCCCCGGCCGTTGGCATACCACCATTTATGCCGATGGGGACCGTCGGCATAGAGAAAACCGTCGGCAACGGCAGTTATTCTGGTAATGCATGAAAGATGTATGCATGCCTATTAATAATTAGTCAGTACAGTACGGATGAGGAGCTTATAGTTTCACCTTGATTACCTCGTAGTTGTGACCTTGTCATGGCATCACCTAATTTTTGTTGAGTAAATAGGCAATTTCTTGATTAAATTAATCCACGAGTAAACCACTAACATGGCATTGACACAAATAAAAGCATACTGATACTCAGTCAAGCTAGCACATACTACGCTAATTGCAGAAGGATCTAAGTATAACGCTAGCATGGCTAAAACAGAAAACAGTAGGAGCGGGATAAACGAGTTATACCCTCCAGTAGGCCATGCAGAGGCCGCGGCTTTGGTGGCAGCAACGGCGTCCTCGGCGGCCTTCTTGTCGGCTTCAGCTTTCTCGGCGCCGGCACGTTCGGCGTCGGTGGACATGGTGGTGATGAAGGCGACGCGGACGTAGAGGAAGTAGACGATCGGAAGCGAGCAGTCGCGTAATCGCTGCCCAAAAACCTATTCGCCCCTCACCCCGTATAGGAACCAGAAAACCGTGTACGCGGCGGACGGGATGGAGTCACCGGCGGCAGCAGCAGCAAAGGAACGACGGTGAGCGTGCGCGTGAGCAGATGTGATCTGTTCGTGGCGGCTAGGGTTAGGGGGCACCCTACACTTATGTAGGCGCAGCCGTGAGGAGAGACACGTCTCAGATCGTGGCCCCAGCTGTCAGAGAACTCTCCGTTAGTGACTGGCAAAAATAAGCGCGTAGGTGTGAGCTCGGCTCGGCTCAATCCCGCAACCCGCGGCGCGTCGTGACGAGGCGTGGCGAGGCGGGCGGTGGAGGAGGAGTACGCGAGGGCCTCATCTCTTCTCAAGCTCCAATAGCATGTAGAAGAGAAACCATTATAACGAGGTCCAACTCCTCTTCCACTTCCGGGGTGGGACTAAAGTTCCCACTCCACCTAGTGCCAATAAACCCACATGGGCCCTTAGAGATTTTTCAGAAATTGCTATATGGGCCTAGAGCCCATCTCAAATTTCAGCAATCCCCCACCAGATCTCGAGGGCCCATTATGTCCTCTGTTCCAATTACTGTTTCGATATACCAGTGTTTCAGTGAAGACCTGTTAAGGTTGAGCTTCACCTAGAGCAAGTAGCTACACTCCTTCACAAATGAACAATGGACTATGCCTTGAATTGTCAGTTTGGCGTAAAGAAGTTTCACCACATGTCTTACTAGTACTAGGCTGCCGAAGGCTGACCCCTCGGGTGGAGCATATAGGTCACACTCCTGGCCTATTCATGAGCTTACTAGAGATCACCCCAATCTCATAGACTGTGACCAGCAGTCGGGCTCATATAGGTGTGTTCCTTCAAAGATCGCTCTGTAGGATAGCATCTTGCTTATATAAGCTTCGGAACACATTAAGACAGTAGTCATCCTACCATACAGTATCGAGAGTATTGCATCTCCAACGGAGTGGGTTAGTATAGTTACTCTCCTCAGTTCACCACTGGCTTGTTTTCCCAGGTCCTAATTCACGGGATCTCCGATCACATAGGTTGGGTTACTACCATGGCAACTCATGTGGGTCTCATACCCATCTCCCTCGATGCATTATCTATCACAACACGTGATAGCCCTTTCGTAAAGGGATCTGTCAGATTCTTAGCCGTATGGACATACTCCAACGCTATCACTCCGGATTTTCTTAGTTTTCTGACAGCCTTTAATCTCATTCTTATGTGTTTGTTGGACTTCATATTGTCCTTTGAACTTTTTACCTTGGTGATGACAGTCTGATTGTCGCAGTTCATAAGGATAGCCGGAACCGGCTTATCAACCAATGGAAAGTCCATCAAAAGATCTCGAAGCCATCCTGCTTCAACACCAGATGTGTCTAATGCTGTTAATTCTGCTCCCATTGTCGATCTCGTTAAGATCGTTTGCTTGCAAGACTTCCAGGAAACAGCGCCACCTCCAAGAGTAAACATATACCCAGTTGTGGCCTTCATCTCATCAGCATCAGAGATCCAATTTGCATCACTATACCCTTCAAGTACCGACGGGTATCCGGTATAGTGAAGTCCATAGTTCATAGTATCTTTTCGATAGCGCATAACTCTTTCAACAGCATGCCAATGTACATCACCCAGTTTGGAAACAAACCGGATCAGTTTGCTCACAGCAAACGCGATGTCAGGCCTCGTTGCGCTCGCTAGGTACATCAGTGAACCAATGATTTGAGAGTATCTCAATTGATCTATAGCCGTGCCTTTGGACTTTCGAATCAACACGCTAGGATCATATGGTGTTTGAGATTGTGTGCAGTCCGAATATCCAAAACGACTCAACACCTTCTCAACATAATGGGATTGCAGAAGTGTAATCCCACCCTCATTATCTCTCAGTAGCTTGATGTTCAAGATAACATCAGCCACACCAAGGTCTTTCATCTCAAAGTTCTGAGACAGAAACGACTTGACCTCCTCAATGACATATACAAGCACAGTATAACTCCTTCGCCCCCACCATGGCGATAGTATACACATTTGTCAGCTTCATTAACAACGAAGCCAACAGATGTCAGAGTTGTAATAAACTTATCATACCATTGCTTAGGTGCTTGCTTGAGGCCATATAAATATTTCAGCAACCTACACACCTTTCTTTCCTGACCATCTATCACAAAGCCATCTGGTTGTTGCATGTAGATTTCCTCGTTTAACTCTCCATTCAGAAAAGCCGTCTTAACATCCATCTG